>NC_043001.1:89693334-89758334 GCF_006345805.1 Octopus sinensis | reverse complement strand
AATGGTTTTTCTCTCAATACTACATCTTACCATTCCCAGTTTGTCTTATTTTTTCATTTAAAATCATTAACAATTTGTGAAGAAGATTTTTACCAATCATTTATATCAGATGTCTTTCTTTGAAACATAAAGAACTACACATGGCATTCAATATTCTTGTATCTATTTGGCTGGGTGGTAAGAAATTTACTTCCCAACCACATGGTTCTTGGGTTCAGTACTACTGCATGGCACCTTAGGCAAGTGTCTTCTGCTATAGCCTCATGTCAACTAAAGTTTTATGAGTTGATTTGGTAGACAAAAACTGAAAACAAGCCTGTCATATATGTATGTATGTATATATATATATATATATATATATACCGTCATCATCATCAACATCGTTTAACGTCCACTTTCTATGCTGGCATGGGTTGGACAGTTTGACTGAGGACTGGCAAGCCAGTAGGCTGCACGAGGCTCCAATCTAATCTGGCAAGGTGTCTACAGCTGGATGCCCTTCCAAATACCAACCACTCCAAGAATGTGGTGGGTGCTTTTTACATGCCACTGGCATCGACCACACTCTGGCATTGACCACGTTATGTATATATATATATATATATATATATACACACACACATACATATATGTATGCATGTGTGTGTGTATGTGTGTGTCTTTGTGTCTGTGTTTGTCCCTCCACCACTGCTTGACAACTGGTGTTGGTATGTTTACATCCCCATGACATAGCCGTTTGGCAAAAGAAACCAATAGAATATGAACCAGACTTAAAAAAGTAATTACTGGGTTAATTTGTTCGTCTAAAAAAATTCTTCAAGATGGTACTCCAGCATGGCCAGTCTAATGACTAACGCAGTTAAAAAGATAAATAAAAAAAGATACATTTTTCATGCTAGCATAAGGTTGATGGGGACTTATTTGATGCAGGGTTCCACAGCTGAATGCTCTTCCTGCCACCAACCCTTACTTAGTTTCCAATTTAGAGGTTACTTTTATTATACCAGAGGACTTTAAAAGTGCAGAGCCACTGGTTGTAATCTTTTGTATTTTATCTTTAATTGTTTCTGTCATTAGACTGTAGTCATCCTGGGGCATTGCCTTAAAGCATCTTTAGTCGAATGAATTGACTCTGGTATTGATCTCTTTTTTTTTAAAGCCTGGTACTAATTCTTTCAGTCACTTTTCCCAAACTGCTAAGTTATGGGAACATAAACACACCAACACTGGTTGTCAAGTAGTGGTTGGGGGGGGGGGACAAACAGAGCCTCAAAGACACACACACACGTGCATGTGAGCACACACAGAGGTACACACACAAACATATATACAGATATATGTGTAAATATATATATGTATATATATATATATACACACACAGATATATGTGTAAATATATATATATATGTATGGGACTGTCACGTTAAGTTGACAGTATACAACTGCTCTATCATACCACCACTGCTTATATCTCTCTGAGATATTTTTGTGATCAGTGGATTTATTTCACTGGAATTATATGTTTACAAGGTCTAGACAGGCATCGGCAGCTAGCAAGCCATGCTACTCCAGACTGATGACGAGCAAGACTCAGAAACATGTCTCTGGATGCAGGCCTAGCTGGATGGGGGTGCTTGTCCCCCCTTGTAAACATAAGGACACAGGAAATGTGTCAAGGCTGACAGGAAGCATTGATGCTTCCTAGGGCTAAATAGTGGTGGTGTGATTCCCTTTATGGGACTGTCATGTTAAGTTGACAGTATACAACTGCTCTCTCTCTCTCTCTCTCTCTATATATATATAATATATATTATATATATATAGATATAGACGTTAAGTGACCTCTACAATAGCCTTGGGCTGACTAAAGCCTTGTGGGTAGATTTGGTAGATTATACATATATATATATACATATGTATGTATTATGTATTTATGTGTATGTATATATATATATATATATATATATAATATATATATATATATATATATATATATACGATTAAGATGACATATATAATATATATATATATATATATATAATATATAATACACATACATACATAATACATACATATGTATATATATATATGTATAATCTACCAAATCTACCCACAAGGCTTTAGTCAGCCCAAGGCTATTGTAGAGGTCACTTGCCCAAGATGCCACACAGTGGGACTGAACCTGGAACCATGTGGTTCAGAAGCAAACTTCTTACCACACAGATCTTGTTAACAAGATATGCAAACATCATCACTGACAACCCCAAAAGGACAACCTCAGCAGAATTTGAACTCAGAACATAAAGACGGACAAAATGCCGCTAAGCATTTTCCTGGCATACTCTCTTTTACTTGTTTCAGTCATTTGACTGTGGTCATGCTGGAGCACCACCTTTAGTCGAGCAAATCGACCCCAGGACTTATTCTTTGGAAGCCTAATACTTATTCTATCAGTCCATTTTACTGAACCGCTACATTAAGGGGATGTAAACACACCAGCATCGGTTGTCAAGCAATATTGGGGGGACAAACACAGACACACACATATATATATACATATATAAGACGGGTTTCTTTCAGTTTCCATCTACCAAATCCACTCACAAGGCTTTGGTCAGCCCAAGGCTATAGTAGAAGACACTTGCCCAAGGTGCTATGCAGTGGGACTGAACCCAGAACCATGTGGTTGGTAAGGAAGCTACTTACCACACAGCCACTCCTGCACGTGCTAACAATTCTTCCAGCTCACTGCCTTTGTACCTATGTATATTGAAATATTTCATAACACTATCATCATCATCATAACCATCATCACCAGCACTCCTACTACACCACCACCACCACCACCATCTTCTTCTTCTCCTCCAGTCTTGGCAGAATTAATAGTATGACAGACAAACCAAATGCCTTGTCATATGCACTTTATACACTTATGTACCATCCTCTGCCTAACTTCATAATAACAGATTACATCAGTCGGTCATTAGCAGTATTCTCAGTTACATAATTATCACCAATAAACAGTTCTAATTAAGTAATATATTTCAGGATGTTTTGTTTTAAATAAAACAATTTCTCTAATTACTTCATCTTTGTCCTGATTCTGTAGCAGTCGATAGCAAAACAGTTGATTTTCCCCACATTAGACGTGACTGGGTGGTAAGAAGTTTACTTGCAAACCACATGGTTCTGAGTTCAGTCCCACTGCGTGGCACCTTGGGCAAAGTGTCTTCTACTATAGTGTCAGGCTGACACAAGCCTTGTAAGTGGATTTGGTAGACAGAAACTGACAGAAGCCTGTCATGTGTGTGTGTATGTGTGTGTGTGTGTGTGTGTGTGTGTGTGTGTGTACTTGTGTGTGTGTGTTTGCTCCCCATCATCATTTGACAACTGGTATTGGTGTGTTTATGTCCCTATATGTTAGCAGTTCAGCTAAAAGAGACTGATAGAAAAACTACCAGACTTTAAAAAAAATAAGTACTGGGTGGGGTGGGGATCGATTCATTCAACTAAAAATTCTTTGAGCTGACACCCCAGCATGGCCACAATCTAATAACTAAAACAACAAAAAGATAGAATATAAAAGATTGTTTACAAGCAAAGATTTATCTCTGTGTAATTGCATGCATTGAGATGATGAATATTTCATGCAAGACATTTGCTGGTGTTGCTTATTTTTAAACTTCACAGCTATTGTTTTCATTGTTGTTTGGCCTGTGATCAGCTCTGGTTAAAGAGACAGCATTCAACCATAAAACAAGCATGAGTTGCTAACACATATCATGCTGCCACAAATTATTGTTGGTGCCTATCTAATCACAAGCAAACATAAAGATAGACAGTGTTTGATTTAGTGGTACACCCGGGGTGTGATAGCTGATTAGAGAGAGAGAGATGAGGGGGGAGAAACTGACAGACAGACAGAGAGGGAAAGAAAGAGAGACAGACAGACAGAGGAAGAGAGATAGATAGAGAGTGAGAGAGAGAGAGAGACTGACAGACAGACAGAAAGGGAAAGAGAGAGATAGATAGACTGATAGACAGACAGAGAGGGAAAGATAGAGGGAGACAGACAAACAGAAGGAGAGAGAGAGAGAGAGATTGACAGACAGAGAGGGAAAAAGAAAGATAGACAGATAGAGGAAGTGAGAGAGAGAGAGATACTGACAGACAGACAGACAGGAAAAGAAATTGAGACAGACGGACAGAGAAAGAAAGAGAGACAGCCAGACAAACAAAGAGAGAGAGAGAGATAGACAGACAGACATACAAACAAACAGAGGGAGAGAGAGAGAGTGAGAGTGAGTGACAAACTGAGGGGGAAAGAAAGAAAGAGACAGACAGACAAACAGACAGAGAGGGAAAGAAAGAGACAGACAGATAGAAGGAGAGAGAGAGAGAGAGAGATACACCAGCACTCAGTTGGCACTCTTCAACTGAGTAGACTGGAGCAAAATGAAATATTGTGCTTTGCTCAAGGACACAATGAACTGCCCAGTCCAGGAATTGAACCCATTTCATTATGATTGTGAGTGAACACCTTAACTATTAGGTGACACATCTTCACTGTCTGCCTTGACTATAATCAAATGTATTCCAGCTTGACTATCTTGTCTATTTTGTCAGATATACCCATATTGGCATGGGTGTATGTGATGGATGTGTGTGTGTGTGTGTGTGTGTGTGTGCATGCATATATGCAAGTATATGTTTATGCCATCTTGTCTTGACATCTTGACATCATGCAATACTTGTCAACAAATGTCATTGTCAAATGAATGACAGCAGTGCCATTCGCTGCAATTTTCAGTGCAAACTTGTTGTTCATATTCAGAGATCTTAGAACTATGATAGATTAACCTGGCTAAGAAACAGGTATGGGTTGGCAACAAAAAAAGGCATCCAGCTGGAGAAAATTTGCCTCAACAATAGGCGTAGGAGGGGCTGTGTGGTAAGTAGCATGGTACCTTGGGCAAGTGTCTTCTACTATAGCCTCGGGTTGACCAAAGCCTTGTGAGTGGATTTGGTAGACGGAAACTGAAAGAAGCCCATCGTATATATGTATATATATATATGTATGTGTGTGTATATGTTTGTGTGTCTGTGTTTGTCCCCCCAACATCGCTTGACAACTGATGCTGGTGTGTTTACATTCCTGTAACTTAGCGGTTCAGCAAAAGAGCCCGATAGAATAAGTACTAGGCTTACGAAGAATAAGTCCTGGGGTCGATTTGCTCAACTAAAGGCGGTGCTCCAGCATGGCCACGGTCAAATAACTGTAACAAGTAAAAGAATAAAAGAGAGTAAAAGAGTAATAAATTTCATCCAAATTCATGCAATCAATGAAAAATAGACATTAAAACAATGACGACAATGATGATGATGATGATGAAGCCTTTGCCTTCTTTCATGATATAAGTAATATCCATGTATGTTTTAACATGGATGGGAAAGCAAACCACTGCACTCACTTTCATCCTCATTTAATATCCATGTTCTAAGCTGACATGAGCTGGATTGTCCAACAGGTTCCAACAACTCCAAGGACAGCATATTGCTCCAGGTTCTGCATTGGCTTGGTTTCTATGGTTGGGTGCCCTTCCTAATGCTAGCTACTTTACAGTGTGGACTGAGTGCTTTTTTCATACCACCTGTACTATTGAGGTTACCATGCACCTTGAGGGAGGTGG
Source organism: Octopus sinensis (assembly GCF_006345805.1). NCBI lineage: Eukaryota > Metazoa > Mollusca > Cephalopoda > Octopoda > Octopodidae > Octopus > Octopus sinensis. Next base: position 89,752,644 of record NC_043001.1, on the reverse strand, counting down.
CGGATCAGCTTCATGCTAAGGGGCAAGGAATTAAACTATGAGCAGTGGGGTGGGGTGGGACAAAGTAGGGTCTTGTAGAGCAGTGCTTCTCAAACTATCTGATGTGGCGTACTGGCATTTTTTTTTCCCAATGTGTCAGGGGGCAGTAATATTTCTTAGTAATATCAATTTATACTGGAAACAATATATATAATGAATATAATTTTAAACACAAAAGAAACTAATACGTGTACAGAAAATTTCCAGCCGAACATTATTTGAACCCGCGTATCTACAAGTGTGAGTTGAACACACTGATTTTTCCCTCTGAATTCATTTTTAATTTCCATTTGTACGTCTTGCTTGAGTTTTTCCTCACCACTTATTTTATATAATTTTTTTTTTTACTTATTTCAGCCATTTGACTGTGGCCATGCTGGGTACCGCCTTCAGGAATTTTTAGTCCAATAAGACGACCCCACCATGACTGAAACGTGTAAAAAGATAAAAAGATAAAGTTTACAAGTTTTTTTATCTTATATTTATTTTGTAAACAAATAATACAATTACGGAGATGTACATGCATAGCGAGTGATGCAGCATGAAGTTTTATCAGTGAACAGGTCGCGGTCTCAAAGCGACGAAAATACTTTGACAAATTAAATTTAAATGTTGAAGTGAACCTAACGGTTTTTGTGTGTTTCTTAAATGGCTTATAAACACCTTCCACGCTGCAAATAATACAATATTACATGAGTATTTTAGAAGCATTTTACAAGCATTTTATAATATTTCTTTCTTTTCTGGAAACTCGCTGCATACCAGCAGCTGACCACCACTTTGAGTAGCACTGCTGTAGAAGATCTGCGCGGTTACTCACATTTAATAAGAGAAGGGAAGAGAGAAAGAGAAAAGAGAATGATTAATAGGAGTCACAGAGAGATGGATAATTGTACTAAGGAGCCCATAAGGTACAAGATGAGCAGAAATGGAGGGACGGGGTTGCAGGATTGTATGGGGAGCAAAAAACGAGATAAACTGCAAAATTTGAGTAGGACTAAAGGGTGGATGAACAATGAGCCATAAGTTGGGAAGGATAGAGGGATGCAAAAGAGAATGGGGTGGGGTGGGGCACGAGTGGCAGGCTGGTAATGATGATACAATCGATAGTGATGGGGGGATGTCAAGCGGTGAAGATGAAATGCTTGGGTAGTCTGCAAGAGCCAAGAGGTGAGGGTGGGGTATCTATTTCATTAAAATAATCTGGTGTTCTTTGGAGTTTTTCTTTGTAGATGAAAAAGGCAGTTTTATCTTTTTACACGTTTCAGTCATGGTGGGGTCGTCTTATTGGACTAAAAATTCCTGAAGGCGGTACCCAGCATGGCCACAGTCAAATGGCTGAAATAAGTAAAAAAAAAAAATTATATAAAATAAGTGGTGAGGAAAAACTCAAGCAAGACGTACAAATGGAAATTAAAAATGAATTCAGAGGGAAAAATCAGTGTGTTCAACTCACACTTGTAGATACGCGGGTTCAAATAATGTTCGGCTGGAAATTTTCTGTACACGTATTAGTTTCTTTTGTGTATTTGTTTGAAAACGTGCGGGTAAGGTTTATATCCTAGAGAAGCTTTGCATCCACACAAATCCTTTTTTCTTTCTTTTGTTTAATTCCAGGTTCAACCCGAACAATAAAATTAAAATGCATTCTAAGGGAAATAACTGTACATTAGTTACTTTCTGTAGATTATCTCCCTTGTATACTTCAGTGACAAAACATTCTGAAAACGCGTATTTTTTAAATGCAATTTTGAAGAGATTCCAAAGGTGTGAATTACGATTATGTTGATAAAATTTAGAAAAAAATTGGATGAAGAAGGAGTTTGGGATCATTCATTTCCATCCGAATTTGTTTCTATCAATTTCGGTCACTTTAACATTTTCTTTCTTTCTTTCTTTCTTTCTTCTTTCTTTCTTTTCTGTAAATTAATGTTTGAAATATTAACTAATATTAGGTAATCTACACTCTCGAAAACATGTTTCTACAAAGCGTTGTTTAAAAACGAGTATTTTAAAGAGAATTATCAAAAAGCAAAGTTGCAAGGAGGTGAGCACGATCCGAAAAACTCTCCCAAAAGTTTATATAAATATATATGGCAAGCATTCATACACTTTCTCTTTACCAAATTCGGATGTTTTCGCTTTGACCGGCAGATTTTTTTAATAATTTCTTTGGAACTAAACACTTTTAAACTTCGTATACTGGTAGAATTTGTTTATAAAACATCTTTTTCTCTTGGCTTTCTTGAGAAAATTCTGTAGTTTGTAAGCTATTTGTTGTTTAATTTCTTGCATTTCCACAATTTCAACCAATCAATGACGTCTATTGAGGTGAATTCAATTTCTGCCGAAGTGTGTCAACAACAATTATTTGCGGTGTCATATGAAAATGTCACTGTTATTTATGACATATTTCATATCAGTTACGTTCGTATGAATAAAAGACTATCATTATTAAACTTTTATTAATAAACACATATTCCAAGTTCACAACATATACAGTTTTAATTTTCCTCTCTGTTGCACAGATACACACACACACAGAAACACACAGAAACTCCCACATCTACATTCCCTAAATACACACATGCATACTCACTTGCATACACACACACACAAACCCTCACACATACACATATGCATAATGACAAAATTCATATAATCTTTCTCACAGACATTGTCTTATGCTGACATTAATTAGTCTCATAAACAACGTCTTATTTTAACTGTTTTAATTTTCTTCACATGCTCTATTCCATGTTATGATTTTTGCTCAAAACCATTCCTAAATATGAGCAGTGTTGAATGCTATTTTATTGCAAGTTTCTTATTTCACTACTCACTGCTGCTGTCTTCACTCTATGTTGAATCCTTGAATCCCTCATTTCATCTTGATCTTTCACAGTCAACTCATTAAAGAAATAAGAATGATTGTTGATGGATTTCATTATAATAATAATAATGAAATTATTGTATACAGTGCTCAGGTGCACCACAACTTGTCAAAAGTGCGGATAAAGTATATGCAGTAATGTACAAATGTCTGGAAAGTGAACAGTGTATGAGTCAGATACCATGCTTGCGTGTGTATGGAGAGGGGGAAATCAGGTGTAGTGTTGGCGAATCTCAGGAAGCATGGAAGTTTTGAAGGATGCAGTGCTCCAACAACTAACAACTGATGCTGACAGTCTGTTCCATATTTCAGCAACTCTTAGCGTGAAAAAATGTTTCCAAAAGTCATGGGAGCTGTGCTGTTCATCATCATGTTTCTCCTGTTTACCCACCAAAAGTTATCTTACATTATTGACCACACTTTTATAATCATTGAAAAGGTTTAATAAAACTCAGTAACTCAGGTCATAGTAAAATCCCAAAAAATAAAATTAGATATGTTATCTTGTTCTATCAGCTTTCAAACATTTCTCCAGGCTCTATCATTGATGAATTAATACATATCATATTGTAACTTTTATACCTTAGCAAATTCGACATGAAATATGCCTACTATCAACAGATACTGGAGATGAAAGACTATTCTGACACTGATTTTGAAACCTTGAGACAATTGTATTAGTATACAAACTCCCATTTGGCCTTATGTATTCTGGAGTATGTTATGGGCTGAATTATCTCTCTGAATAACCTTGAGCCTATCTATTTAAATGTAGATTGCCTTATCATGTGCACTAACTCTTAGAAAGTTCACAAGAACAATCTAAAGGCATATTCATCATGTACTAAAGAGCTAATGTAACTCTAGTTATCATAAAATATGTTTTTGATGAAACAAACGAAATTCCTTGGGTATTGTAGTCAAGATTACAGAATTACTCCAGTTCCTGACAGGCTGCTTCCACTCACATGTCTTAAAATTCTTGCTTCTTAAAAGGAACTTGAGAAGATCATTGAGTTGCTTGTCTATTACCATAAATGAACAACACAGTTTCCAGATAGAGCAAGAGCCTTGATGAAATGTACTTCCCTCCCAATTGTTCAAGAAATTGTTAGTCTTCAATCGTTACTGTAGGGAGAGTTTATGAAGAAAACAAAAGACAAAGACAGGTGGTGTACAAAACAAACAGAAGTATTAGTATAACACTCAGGAATAGAAAAAGTCTTTTACGTTTCGAGCCGACGCTCTTCTACTGAAAGGGACACAGAAAAAACAAGGAGAGAAAAAATGTGTGTAGTGGCCAACGATCTATCATGGCGACTGACTCGGACAGAAGGGTCACACACGAAAAGGAAATTAGGGGAGATAACAAAGTAAAGATGACCCCCCAACACGAAGGTGCAGGTGTGTATAAGAGAGTATGTATGTGTGTGTGAAAGAGGGCTGGCGGTCTGGATGTGTGCGTGTATGTATGTGTAGGTGTGATTTCTGTTGTTTCAAATCATTTTTCAAAAGAGCATAAATTTATATGATATTTTGATGAAAGGTTTAATTAAGATCACATTAAAAGTGAAAGCTCTTATCATAGTACCAAGAGCAGTTTGTGATGGGTTGGTATGACAAAGGGTAAGCAGTTTGCATAAATAGAAACACTCCCTCCTTGAAAGGTGCTTTACTCTTATTACAAACCACCAGTGCTTGATTTATACTTGATAAATTCCATTAATGCAAAATAATTATAACAAAATTCTACCCTCAGAAATCATGCCATCATCATCATTATCATCATCGTTTAATGTCTGCTTTCCATGCTAGCATGGGTTGGATAATTTGACTGAGGACTGGACAACCAGATGGCTGCACGAGGCTCCAATCTGATTTGGCAGAGTTTCTGCAGCTGGATGCCCTTCCTATCGCCAACCACTCCGAGAGTGTAGTGGGTGCTTTTACGTGCCACCAGCACGAGGGTCAGTCAGGTGGTACTGGCAATGGCCACACTCAAGTAGTGTTTTTTATATGCCACCTGCACAGGAGCCAGTCCAGCGGCACTGGCAATGACCTCGCTCAAATGTTTTTCACGTGCCACCAGCACAAGTGCCAGTAAGGCGACGCTGGTAACAATCACGTTTGAATAGTGATTTTTATGTGCCACCGGCACAGAAGCCAGTCAGCTGCTCTGGCAGCGACCCTTCATATAATTTTACCATGTTGTTATCAATGTGGAAAATGGAATTGTCTCAAATAAGCTGCTCAACGCAACCAGAATAAAAAATATTTCTTTAAGGCATTCATGTTGAATAGTGTTACTCTTGTGTGAGACAGCTGTTATATTATGTAAAAGAAAGTAATCTTTCTTCTTCATCTAAGAATATTCTTGAAACCTGTTATGACAACCAAATTGTGCTTCTAACTATGACCTAATTTTTTTTTTCAATTATAGCTCACTGAATATTTTGGATCTTAAGCAGTCAGTATCTTGAATCAGATACATTTGATGCTTAATCAGTTACCCTTTTGTGTTTCCTTGCAGGGCTACCACCTCTAAAATTCTAGTTCAACATCTGGAAGGCTATTTTCTCTTTTTGGAACTCCTGGTGCTATCCATAGTAAATAAAAGAGCTCAATTCATGTCTAAGAAAGTGAGAAGTTTTCTAAATCAACAAGGAATTGTGTAAAATAAAATCATCTCATACAACTCTGGAGGAAGTGAATAAAACAAGAAGATATAGCAGGCAACATAGAAGTTAATACTACTGACCCCAAATCATGGAATCATCTAGAACCCAGTTGGAAAGATTTACTTTTTGGAGTACTTCACCAATTCACTCAATTGATCTCTGCTCTCAACTCCTCCAATGGGAGCCCTTGGGTTTGTTTTATACTTTTATTTTTAGACACTGTTGTTCTCCAGTCAATATCTCCCAAAATTCTTGGCTAATTTCTCATTGTCGTTTTCTTATATAATCCATATAAATATAATAAATAAATGCATCCTTTTAAAGCCTAGCCAGGCTCATGGGCCAGGTTTCCCGGTTTCAGTGGCATATATGTTCCCTACCTGGATGGGACACCAGTCCATTGCAGCGTTACTCATTTTTGCCAGCTGAGTGGACTGGAGCAATGTGAAATGAAGTGTTTGGCTCAAGAACACCACACGTCACCCAGTCCAGGAATCAAAACCACAATTTTACGATTATGATGATGACACCTTAACCACTAAGCCACGCACCTCCACATAATCCATGTGCTGAAACTAAAATAACCTTTTGGTAGAAGTTGAGTTACTTGAATATAATGACAAGTTTGTTTGCTTGCAATGGAAGAGTTGACATTGTCTCATTTTGTGATTTATCATGATGCCCCAACATCACCAGAAGAAACAGTTTAACTGGCAGAGTTAGACTTACCAGATTCTAATTTCAGAACACTCCTCATTCTCATTCTTTGTTCTATGATAGTACTTCTTCTTAAGAAAGAGATTCTTTCAGTAGCAAAAGTAGCGAAATTATTTCACTTAGCACCACTGGTTTGGGAACAAAATTTGCTCAGGGGATGCAAACATCATAATCATCATCATCATTGTTTAGCTTCCGTTTTCTGTGCTAGCATGGTCCAATTTTTTTTACAAAACAGATCTTATTGTTTTTGTTCTGTTTTTTATGTTCTTAATTCTTTGTGAAGAAACCTACTTCAAGCTACTTTTTACAAATCACATTTTACACACTGTTTTCTAAACCTGAGAAAAGTAAGCAGGGACACAAATTTTGATTTAGTATCCTCCAAAACTTTAGGAGATGCACGTGCACCCCCTGCATTTCCTGTTCCTGGGCCCATGCTTAGCACAACCCTACCTTATAACTCCTGTTAATGAACTTTATAATTCAAATCAACTGATCAATTGGAAAGACTTAATCTTAATCATTTAAACTAGGTGTCTCTTCAATTTATAATGTAAATACCATTTGTTTCACAATTAATGTTCAAAAGTTACTTCCTCCTCATAAAACTGTTCAGAACAACCAACAGAATTCTCTAAAATGAATCCAGTTTACCACAAAACATTTCTTCTAATATGCAGGGCAGAGCGTTGCAGGCTGCAATGAATTATAATCACAGCTACTTTTACTTTGGCTCCATTGAGTTACTAATTGCTTACTAAATTCTCATTAACAAAAGTCCTTACAAGTAGTGTAAACTACTCCTTTATTAGAAACTTGACTGCATTACTGACCCTAGAGCAAATGTTAACTCTGACTGCAACATTACAGCAAGGATAACTTTTGTAAATGAATATCCTTGACGCCACTCTTGTATTGAGACCACTATATGTCACTTTTGTGACGTACACTAATAACAGTGGGATATACAATACCATGGAATGGGGCAGACACCAACTACTCTGCCAACAAATGTAACCAATCCAAAACAACACTCAATGAATTATAACAACTTCTCAACAATTTCCTGCGACTCTACGAACTCTCAAACAACACTTTACAGCTCCCTACGATTTTCCATCTCTCCCTCTCAGTCAAACACACTGCTACTTATACAAGTTTAGCAAGTCCATTCTCACAGGAGGTGTCATGATACTTGCCATAACATCTCCCCTTTTGAGATTTGATTTTTGTAGGAAGTATACAAATTGTTTATTAAATTTTATACTATTTTTTTTCTCATCACCTCTCCCTTTTTTGAGATTTTAATTTCCTCGGAAGTTTTAATACTTCTTTCGCTTAAGGACTATTTCTAGTCATTCTGTTTGTTTACATTTTATATAGCTGATCCACCTAGGTTCAACTTCTTTTGGCATTGGAACATCGAACAAGTCACAAAAGACTTCCATCAGTATTTCTTCTCTTTCTTAGATATGTCTAGTCTTCAACTGGTTCAAATGTCATTTGTGCTCTATTTGATCTTTCATTATGTACATCATACTGCCTATTCTTTTTGTTACTACACCATACTCCCAACCCAGTCTTCCATTCTTATATATTTTGAAATGAACTTTATCTTCCACATTAAAATATTGGGTTGTGCGGAAAGTTTGTGCCGATTTAAAGCAGCTTACTTTTCGACTTATTTTAGAACATGGTTGAGTCCATAAAATAGGATTTGACTACACCTCCATTTAGAGCACAGTTTAGGCTGTCTTTCTGTGGAAGAAGGTTTATGTTCCTATAACCTGTGTTAATTTTGTAACCCTTTAAAATGGAAGGTAAGAAAGTTCATTTTCGGCACTTGATGCTTTGGGAACCAGACAAAAATTGCTGCAGCTCAGCTGGGATGTGTTACTCCACCCTCCATATTCACCAGATATTGCTCCTTTGGATTTCCACTCATTCAGGTCTCTGCAGAATAGTCTTAATGGTAAAAATTTCAATTCCTTTGATGACATAAAAAGATACCTTGATGAATTATTTGCCATGAAACCACCTCAGTTCTAGGAAGAGGGTATTTTCAAGTTAAAGGAAAGAAGGAGATGCATTGTGCAACAAAATGGTTCATATTTGGTTGATTAAAAATGTAATGGCAAGTATTTATTGACCTTTCCTTTAAAAATCAGCACAAACTTTCCGGACAACCCAATACTTTGTGGTGTTTCTTTGGTTTTCCCTATAAGTTTTTTGTGTAGGTAACAATTTATCAAAAATCAATTTTACCTTCCAGGCAAACATTAGCTCAGCAGGCAACTTGTCTGAACATGTGTTGTGGTTAGGTGTTACCCTCTAAACCCTTAAGAATTGAGTTAGTGCTGCATCATTGCCTAATTCATTTCCTGATCTTTTTAATGCTCACTTAAATGTGTCTGCGAACCTTTCTGCTTGCTCATTTGATCTTGGGTGGTATGGTGCAGATTGCATACATCTCACTGAAATTTTTAAATTTATACCCCAAAAACTGTGTTCCATTATTTGATACTATGGTTTCCGGGACACTGTATCACACAAAAAGTTTATGAAGGGACCTTATTGTTACCTTTGAGGTTGGTTGACTGCATTTACATATCTCCAGCCACTCAGTAGAGCTGTCTACTATGATCACATAATACACTGTTTACTGGTCCAGCAAAATCTATATGTAGCCTGGACTGTCTGTCTTAGGCCATGATTGGAATTTCACCAGTGGTGACTTTGCTGCGAGAGCACAACCTCTGTAGGATTTCACCAATTGTTTGATACCACAGTCCATAGTAGGCCAATACACGTAACTCCTCATTACTGATTTCATTCTTGAAATCCCAGGGTGTCCAATATGAAATTCACTTAATACACGTGTTTGTAATGTGGCTGGCACTACAACTCATTCTGCGTACATCAACATATCACATAGAGAAAAATGGTTTGCGTTTGTGTTACGTATGTTTTTATTTTCTTTTACCTTCAACATTTCTTTCATTTTTGCAATGAATTTATCATTCTCAGATTTTAATTTTATACCTTGAACAGTTACTGGCAGCTTCTGATTTATGTTACACAAAATGTTTTTTTATTTCATTTTCCGCTTCTAATGAGGCTATTACTGTATCTTCCAATGGTTCCACTTTTTTGGAATTAGCCTTGGTAAACAATCCGCATGGCCTAACCTCTTGGATGGTATATACTCCATCTTAAAGTCATAATTCAACAATATTGTACCCCAGCATCGTAACCTGTTTGCTGTATGGGCAGGAATTCCATTCTTTTAACCCAAAATTGATAATAATGGTTGGTGATCAGTTTGAAGCCAAAAACTTCCATCATGCAAAAATGTGTGAAATTTCTTCATGGCAAAAATGATTGAGTTAGTGCTGCATCATTGCCTAATTCATTTCCTGATCTTTTTAATGCTCACTTAAATGTGTCTGCGAACCTTTCTGCTTGCCCATTTGAACTCGGGTGGTACAGTGCAGATTGCATACATCTCACTTCTTTCTCTATTTGCCTATAGTTTTTCTCTGCCGCTATCAGAGAATGTGAGGTATGAACCACCGCCTTCATATTCCCATCTTTATATCTGAGTAGCATTACTGCTCCAATGCTGTATTCAGAAGCATCTGAAGCCACAACAATCTCCGCTGCAGGATCAAAATGAGCCAGCAATAAATCCAATATTAATATTTTTTTTAATATCCTGAAATGCCTTTTGACAGTTATTTGACCAATTCCACTTTACATCCTCTTTTATCAAATTATTTAGGGAGCTCTCAATTCGTGCTTATTTGGCATATAATTTTGATAATAATTCAGAAAAGCTTGTAAGGTCATTATATTAGTCGGAGGAGGCATATTTTTAATTGTGTCTGCCCTTAATGGGTCCAGTCATCATCCATTCCTGTTGATAATTTGTTCTAAATACCTAATTTTAGGTAAGAAAATTTCACATTTTTCCTCACTCAGTGTGAAGCCGTAATCTCTTATTTTTTTAAAAACACATTTTACGTGCCCAACATGCTGATCATGAGATTCATTTTTAATTAATATATCATCCAGGTATGGACTTGCAAATTCACAGTATGCTAACATTCCAGTCATAACCTGTTGAAAAATTGTATGTGCAACCTTTAGACCAAATGGTAATCTGCTATATTTATATAGTCCTTTATGCGTATTCACTATCAGGCATTTTATTGAGTGACATACAATGGTCTCAATACAAAAGTGGCAACAAGGATATCCAGTTACAAAAGTGGTGAAATAAGTGATTTGAAGCTTACGTTGGTCATTACCAATTTTTTTATGATATATAAAATTCTTTAATTATAAAAGACCTATTAGCTGACATATCACGGTTGCAAAAGCAACAGAAACAGCAGCAACAGTACTCAAGAGTCGAATAACAGTACCCAAGAGTTGAACAACAGTACTCAAGAGTCCAACAACAGTACTCAAAAGTTGAACAACAGTACCCAAGAGTCAAACAGCAGTTGCTGGAATTGATATGGATGTTGGGAAACACTGCAAGTTCATTTTCATCAGACGGCATAGTGAATGCTACAAGTGAATTTAGTTATAACCCAGAAGATGGTATAACTTTTTCAGTGTACTTCAGAAGATATGAAGAAATTTTCAAGGAAGAATGCAAGGGTTGGACAGATGATGAACAAGTGAGACTACTGCTATAGAAACCAGCTCCTTCAGAATATGAAAAATACTGCAATTTTATTCTGGCTAAAAAAACAAGTGAAACTTTTTTCAAGGAAACAATTGAATTGCTATCCAAAATGTTCAGCAATAAGTGTTCCCTGTTTAACACTCGCTGGGGGTGTTTGAACTTAGTAAAAGAAGAAGATGAAGATTTTGCCAGTTATGCCGGAATCATAAATAAAATCTGTAAAAAATTTAAACTGAAGGAATTTTCTCTGGACATGTTTAAATGCCTCATCTTTGTGCAAGGTTTGAAAGCTGACAAGGATGCAGAAATATGTGCACAGACTCTTACAAAACTAGAACAGGAGGACCAGAATTTAACCCTGCAGACAGTAGCAGAAGAATGTCAAAGAATTATCAACCTGTGGCAGGACATGAAGAAAACTGAAGAAAATATTTTCTCTCAAGTACAGACATGTCGACTGGGAATAAATAAACAAAAACGAATAATATGACCAAATCCATGCTGTGGGTGTCGAGGTCTGCATTTTAAGAAAGACTGTCCATTTAAAACTCAGAAATGCCTTAGTCATCAAAAAATAGGACATTAAAGCTCGCAAAATTTTCAAATAAACCATCCTGAATTGTTGTAGTTTGTAAGACATCTTACCTTTTCATATATAGATTGATACTGTATAATGCAAAGAATTTTTTGGTTTGAACAGGTTATGTGTCTTCTATAAGCAGTTTTAAGTTAAACTGTATTAGCTATGCTTCTGCTTTTACAGCATTATGAAAATTTCAGAGTTTATTAGACTTCATTTTAGAGTCATTAACTCATTATTAGAGTTGTAAATCTTCATCACTAATTGTGTTTACAATAATTATATTTGTTCATTATAATAAATTCAAATCTTCAGATATCTGTTATAAGAGGATTCTATGATTGACACATGTTATCCAAGCAGCACACCATAAAAACTGTTACTTACATCAAACAGGTAGTTATCTAGAATAGATCTGATTATGTGCAAAATGCATGGCATGCCACAACAATGCTAGCATCATGCTATCACAAACCAGATGGATAAATACAGTGTGTAGATGTTGACTAGATACTTTTATATATGAATAACAAAATGGAGAATATACAAGTAAATATCTAGAATATTATAGAGTAGCACAGGCACTAAGGGATGTATGTCTGAAATTTTAGAGCAAAATAATTCACAATGCAAACATAGGGCATGATCAAGTCTAGAGATATTTATTGAGTGTTTCTTTGATCAGCTATCTCAACAACAACAAATTAGTTCAGAAGGCTGATAATGTCAATTGCAATGTCATCTCCCTGTTAAGGTTTTAAAAAATCCTACTTTTACACAATGGACACTTAATGCAATTAGGGGTATTATCATAGTGTAGAATGTGATACAACAGAATCAGATTTCAGCAATGTAATAAAGCTTATAATAAAACAACTTCTGTCATAACTACAAGCACAACACCAAGAAGAAAATAATGTATTTTTAAATATAAGAAACAATATTTTTGAGTGAAACTTTAAAAAGATTTTAATATATTTGCGATACAATATGAGAAGTATTTAATTTTCAGTTCATATAAATACAGAGGAATTGTTAAATGTTCGGCTGTTGTTGTTCTTCTATCAATTATTTCAGTATTTATTAAATGTCTAAATATCTTAAATGATTTGTTGGTAAGAAGATTATAATTTATTCAGACTATGAAGCTCATCTTTACAGTAAATATTTACAATATCATATTATGTTATATCATAGTAACCAGTGATTTTATTTTAGAAATAAATGTTCCTTATCAAAAACCAGTCAGTGACTATATACATATCTGAGAAGACACCTGATGATGATCAGAGATCAAACCAGTCAAAATGGTGTAAATATAAATACATATACACTTTAAAGATAAGGTTAATAATACTTGAGATGAAATGCTATCATTGGTAAAGGTGAGAGAGACAATGACAATTTCAATAGTGTGTGTCCCATGTCCAGTCTTTCTCTCTAACCTCATGAACAGCTGGTCACAGTACTATTCTCATGCTAAGACTAACTTCACATCTTTTAAAATATTCTTCAGTTTCATAGTTATTAAGGAGTAAGCGGAGATTGGGATGAGGTTTAAATGCCTGGTGAAAGCTCTTTTGAGTTTACTTATGCTATTAATACCCTTGAGAAAGCCACCCCCATTATCCACCAAAATACACAACTTTTGTACTTTATGAAAAGAAAATCATTTATTATCATCATCATCATCATCATCATCATCATCATCATCATCATCATCATCATCATCATTATTATTATTACTATTGGCTTAGTGCTTAGGATGTTGCACTAACTAGATTGTGGGTTTAATTCCCAGACAGGATGGTGAGTTGTGCTCTTGAGCAAAACACTTCATTTCATACTGTTCTGTGATCATTTTGACACTTGTACACCAGTACAGGCAATGTCAATTTGATGGAGGGACATTTGATCACTATAAACAAAGCATCTGTGAAGGTCATCCAGCACAAACAGAAGACTCATATGCCATCTTCGATGAGAGATGTCATTAACATTATTGTTGTTGTCGTTGTTAGCATAATTCATCGTGGTGGTAGAATGTAAAGAAATGAACTAAATGTTCAGAGTTCAAATCCCTCCAGAATCAAATTTGACATTCACCCCAGTTTCAGAGAGCAGCAATGATATAAAATTTCATTTTCTTATGCCTACATAAGAAATCAACATAGACATCTGATTCAATAAATAGTCTCATAATGTGGCTTACATTTTTTTTAGTCTGACAAGAGTTCAACTCCAGCTAGTGACAATAAATTTTAGTTTTATTTTTTATTTTTTTCAACTCAGAATGTAAAAATTCAGAACTAATACTGCAAGCATTTTTTCTGGTGCTCTAGCAATTCTGCCAGCTAATGATAATGATAATAATGATTTCAAATTTTGGCACAAGGCCAGAAATTTTGGGAGACAGGGTAAGTAAGTTGATTACATCAACCCCAGTGCTTAACTGGTACTTGTTTTATCAACCTTGAAAGGATGAAAGGCAAAGTCGACCTTGGCAGAATTTGAACTCAAAACATAAAGGTGGACAAAGTGCTTGCTGTCTTAATAATAATAACAACAACAACAACAACAACAATAATAATAATTATTATTATTATTTCTAACTTAGATACAAGGACAGCAACTTTGAGAGGAGGGAAAGTCAATTACAACAATCTCAGCACTCATCTGGTAAATTGTTTTATCAACTCCAAAAGGATGAAAGGCAAAGCCAACCTCAATAACATTTGAACTCAGCACCTAAAGAGCTGGAAGAAATATTTTGCTAAGCAATTTTTTGTCCAAAACTCTGATTCTGCAAATTAACCACATTATAATTTCTTCTAATTTAAGAAAAAGGTCAGCAACTTTTTAAGTTAGAGGATTGGTCAATTGAATAGAGCCAAGAACTTGATTGCTACTTTATTTTATCAACCTTTGAGGGATGAAAGACAAAGTTAATCTCAGCAGAATTTGAACTCAGAATGTAGGTGTATGTAAGATTACATTATCTTATTTGTCATTGCCTTCTATCAGCTGAACCATAGGAAAGGAGAACGTCCTGTATGTCTTCTCTGCCTATGGTTTTGTTTTTAGAAGATTGGGTAAAGAGCTTAGAGTGAGGTTTGAGAATGAGGTACAGCAGAAATAATGAGAGGAACAGAGCAGCTTATATTAAGAGGGTCTGGTTGTAAAATGTCGATGTGTGAATCGTTATCAATCAGTTGAAAAGCCTTCTTTTAGCATCAGAGAACCACACATGAATAGTACTGTAATGTTTGTACTACTTAAGCTTTCTATGGTGGCAGAAACTAATTATTACTGAAGTATATTCAGGTCCTGAACAGAAAGCCTAGTCTCTTTGATGCAGTTTTGGGAATGTTATCAGAGACTGTGAGGCTAGACTTTTGAGTTTTAGTTATAAGTTATTCACGTGCGGTTTTGTAGGACTCTTTCAAAGATATGTGAAGTAATTGTGTCTTTGTGCTGTTGAAAGAGTTCAAGTTGTCATCTCTCCAAGAATTTAAGAGTTACAACAAAGCCTAGTTGTACATTAGAGCTGATAAAATTTAGAGCATCTTGCAATTGAATAATCTGATAAGATACTTGGAAGATTTAAGAGACAAGCAGAGTCCATAGCTAGGCATCTTAGCTATGAGGTTCTCATATAAGACATGGTTGAAGGTTTCTCTGACATCAAGGATAAACTATATTACTTCTAATGAGTATATTAGTTCTAAAGAGTAGGGAACTACTAGTGAAAAACACAACAGACCGAGTTTCTGATAGTCTGGTTCTACATAAACCATACTGATGATTAACTGAAACCAAAAAGATAATCTACCAATTGGTGGATTATCTTTGTAGAGAGAGAAAAATTGAAGGGTTTGGTGAGAATACAAGCAAGCTTGCGAGTACAATGTATAAGAGTAATGGATGGAATAGCATTAAAACCAGTTATCTTGTGGGATTAGAGTGCTTAGAAAAATTTTCACATTTGGTAACTTTGTGTTTATGGAAGTGAAGCTGCTGGAGATAAAGAGGAATTTTGAAGGATGAAGATTTTTTTTGTTGCTTTTTTTTGTTTTTGCTGTGTATGTATGTTTTCAGTGCAGGGTTTGAAGCAAAAATAGTTGCACATGTTGGGGTTTTATTTGCAGGAGTAATACTTAGAGACATCTTAGAGCTGCTTTAGGTAGATCCTGCATGTACAGATCCAAAGACTTAGGCTTAGTACCTATAATAAATTTTGCAACTATACTCTTTGTATTATATAGTTTCATTTATTTTAATAAATGCAGCACTCTAAAAATGTTCTAATAGGTGTTGATGTACTGAATGATATATGCAAAAAAATTTTTAATTAATTGAAATTTCCCTCTTAATTGAAGAAAGAAAACAAACACTTAGTGCTAGTTGTTAGTGACTCTCAAAGAATAAGGGAGGTAAATTTACGACAAAAAAAACAGTACCCACAATTATATCTTATAGTCATGAACACACAACTCACAAAATCCTCACTGACCAATGGACCAGGTTTTACTTACATATACAAGAAAATTTACCAAAATTTAAACAGGTTTACTTATAAAATATATATATGTATATTTTTTGGCAAATCAGAAATCCTTATCACTATTAGAAACATTGTACAATTATCTGCAGTAGATAGATACAAGGATTGAAACACCAATGATAGATTTAGAATATTATTGTAAAAATATAATGTAGGCTTTTCAGAATTGGTTTCTTTTGACTGCAAACTAAGGCCAGGTATTTTAAAGAGATGGCTGGAAGTGACATTCGTGCGTTTTCCTAAGGTGACTAGCAGCCTCTTGTTGTGTATTAATCTCAGCATAATTCAGTAGGCCAAAATGGTATTAAATTCTGGTTTCATTAGCAACAAATGTATAAGGGGCCCTGAACAGGACACCAGTCAATCACAGATAAACTTTACCTGAAGATCTGGTATCTATTTACTCTGCACCCAAATAAACTGAGTCAATAAAGAATGAAATGTTCTAACCATAAAGACACTGCTGTGCTTTAATGGTTTGAACTATGATCTGGTAGCTGAATACCTTATCCACTCAGTTCTTTCATAGAAGTGAAGAGAAGCCCAAACCCACGTTACAGGATTCAACTCAAGAAAATCTTACCTTTGATTACCTGGCACTCACCTCTATTGGTTACAACATAGGGCAGTGGTGAAGATGGCTGGGACAGTAAAGTATTAGATACTTTACTGTAATAAGTACCAGTAATATACTGGAATCAAGTTACTGAGCTATACCCAATACTCTACTAAATATGGGCCCTGTACACAGTAAAAAGATTATATGGATTTATTACAACCAGAACTGGTTTAAATAGAGTGGAAATTGCAAATCCATAGACTTTTAGCAGTGTCAGTGTGTTTGTGGGGCTATAAAAGTATCAAACCATAGCTTTGATTTCTGTAATGAGTTCATACATGTATTTGCATATGTAAAGAACAAGCTTATAACCTTTAGTTTTGGTGCATGTGTATGTATAGATGTGTCATTGTAAAGTTTAAGCTTATAGCCTCTAAGTTTACTGAAAGTCCTCCATGTCTACCTTACAGCCTAACTACTTACCTGGTGTCCACATATGTGTACACACCTGTCTACTGGCTTCCTGCAGCCCAATAGAGACCATGGCTTACTGCTATGAAAAGACTCCATGCATAAAATTCTGGAATACCCTACTCCATCCTCACTTAGTTTTCTTTTGTTTCTGTATATTTTTGCTTCCATTTTTTTTTGTCATACAATAAACAGGTAGAACTTACCAGAAACACCTTGAAGTAGTAGTGAGAATATATCAGATGTATGTGAGAGGGGTTTTGAGGACAAAGAGTGGATAGAGAATGAGAGGGTTCAGCAACAATGAACATTCCTCTTCAAAAAAAAAAAAATAGACAGTGGTGATGGGAAGAGGAATTTGCCATGCAGGGTGAGGGCAATGACAAATGAGAAAGGAGGCCACCAATGAGTAGGCCTGTCCATGACCTCATAATCTGGAAGTCCTCATAAATTCATCATAGGAAGGTGGTGCTTCCAGGCAGCATTCTTCATCAGCACTCTGGAATGCCTCCTCATCATCCAAGTTGACTGCGGTCTCTTCTGATGCCATTGATTCAGTGACAGTCTCACTGACCACATAATCTTGATTCATGACCACATCATAGGGTGGTGGGTCATCACTGTACATTCGTAGCCGGCTGTTAATGAGGGAGAGGAAAATGGAATAAATGTTAGAGATTATATGGCAGTTGTCATCATGATCATCATCATCGTCATCATCATCGTCATTATCACCATCATAACAATCTTTACTGTCACCATCACAGGCCCTTATACCACAATTATTATCAACACTACTATCACTACTACAACTATCACCATCATCGCTAATACTAACCTCATGATCAATACTACAGCCACCTTCATTAAAAATACTCACACTACCATGACAACTACTAAAACTAACATCACCACAGTCTCGAGCTCCCTACCACTGCTTCTACTACCACAACTTTTATCCCATCCATCCTTACTACTACTACTACTACAACTACTGCTGCTGCTGCTACTACTACTACTCTCTGCCATATGTTTCAAACATTTTCTACATACAAGTCAATAATGTGCAAAAAGAAAAATTTGATCAAAACATTTGATACAATTTAGTACTATTCTTCATTATTACATTGTAGCATTAAATGCCTTACTGCACTAGCCAGTACCATTTAATGTTACACTACAACATTCAGTATTATACAGTACAATTTAACAAAACAGATATGTATACAAGTATATATTTTTTTAGTATTTCTATATATATAAACGGCAAAATGTCTCTGTGTGTGTCCTTTATACAAATCCACAAATTTTCAGTTAGAGGGCTCGTACTTTCTATGGTCATTTAAAACCATCCAAGGGTGGTCGTGCACATCTTTACATTTCCCCAGTCACCCTGCAAAGCCATTAAAAAATCAATAGAAGTGCCTTTTTGTGAATTTTCTATCCAAAACCCAATCAAAATGCCCGAAACTTGGTACGCCAATTGAATGCCAGCTAGCTGTATGTGATTGGTCGGAAATTTGGACAGTACTCGCGTGTATGTGCACATGCACGCAGCTGTATATGCAAGCACTAGCACTATGACCCGGCAACGCCGGGTCATAGTGCTAGTTATTAATTACTGATAGAAGTTACAGAGTGACTCAAGGGTCAAGAGTTTTATGCATTGGCACTTCTCTGCCCTTGAGCCACTCTCTAACTTCTGCCAATTACTAATAATAAAAAATAACATATGAACACATGTTTTGAGTTCTCTTAGCATTACCAAACTTATGTATGCAAGTATTTATTTGATAACATTAAGTTCTCCCACTATATGAGAAGAAATACAAATAATTATCAGTCATGAATGATCCAGGTAGGTTTTGAACATATCACAAAGAAGCAGAATGGGTAGGAAATAAGGATTTTTTCTACAACAGACACAAGGCTATAATTTTTCAGTAGGAATCAGTTGATTAAATCAATACTAGTACTTGACTGGTGCTTTATTTTATTACCCCTAGAAGAATAAAAGAAGAATGTTACACTGGTGTAATTTGAACTTAGAACATAAAGAGATGAAACTAAAACTGTAAGGTACTCTACTTAATTTTCCACTCAATACAACTGGAACATCTTCCTTATATTCACATAATCATGAGCTACATTTTGACTATCAAGAATTTTGGTGTAATTTTCAAAATTTAACATTCCTATCAATTTAATTTTGATTCTTGACAAGAACCTTTCAATATATAGATAAAGTACTAGGGAAAGTTGGAGACGATCAGAGCTGAGGGGGTGCCCTAACCTAATTCAGTTGTGTTTTCTTTAATTTATATCCCTTTTAATTATATCTGTATGCATGCATGTATGTATGTATGTATGCATGCATGCATGCATGTATGTATGTATGTATGTATGTATGTATGTATGTATGTATGTATGTATGTATGTATGTACGCATATACAATAGTATCAAACAGTGAGAACGAGTGCTCTACACCACATTTAGTAGGTAAATGTTCTTTAGTTAAGGAGAATTAACAAGACAACCAATGGTTTCATATAGAAAAAATCACCACAATCTTCAAGCAATCCACTTGAGAATGCTGGTATAAATTATATACTTGTCAGTGATGGTTGTATATACTTTACTAAATTCAAGTGTCTTTAGGAGATCTTAGAAGATCAATGGGTAAAACTCCACAATGTCAAACTGAATGAATTTACATTTGGGCTTATCTTTAATTTCCTTGAACCATTCAATGGTTGCACTTCTACATATCCATCAAGTAAGGTCCAATTTTAAGAATAGTACAACCTACCTTAAACCAAACATCTATAGACTGAAAAGAC
The DNA here is from genome assembly GCF_006345805.1 of Octopus sinensis. Classification (NCBI taxonomy): domain Eukaryota; kingdom Metazoa; phylum Mollusca; class Cephalopoda; order Octopoda; family Octopodidae; genus Octopus; species Octopus sinensis. The sequence continues at coordinate 89,732,603 of NC_043001.1, read as the reverse complement.
ATAGACATAGAAAAATATTGTTATACTTCTCCATACAACAAGAATGTCACTACAAATATAGCTAGACATTTTCTGGAACTCACAGATACCTACTTTCCATACTCATATAAATATCACATGATATTTTACAAAAATACAGTTAAAGTTAGCTATAGTTGCCTCCCTAACATAGGACCAATGGTTCTCATTCAAATAAGAATAATGACATTAGGAACATTAGATCTTGTAATTGGAGATCCCTCAATAATTGTCCTAAAGAATATGTTCTTGGAAAAAGAATTGGTGTACAGGGCCAGCATCACTGATATGAATGGAACAATAAAACTATCATCAGAATGACTGGAAATACCTTAGAGGAAAGATACATGGAGCACTTGGCTTCGTTTAGAGACAAGAACAAAAATATACAACATCTTTATCAAATATGGTATAGACCCTTAAAGAGAGGACAACCCCCATGTAAATTTGACCATCATAGAGTCAGTAAATATAGGAGACAGGAGGGAAAACATAACCTATGTATCACAGAGAAATTAAATATCATAACATCAACAGTGAAAATCTCTCTATATATAAAGCTGAAGTTGTCTGTGTATGGCAGGTTTGGTAGCCTTCAACTAACACTATCTCCTCCAAGACCCTGCAGTGCAAGTTGACCAAAATTGAGAGTATGATAGAAGACTTGCTCTTCCTTCCGTAGAAAAAAAATTCAAATCGGACCATGTTAACACCAAAAATTATTTACATCAAAAAGGTGCTGTTTTTCTATGAAAATCCCTATTTATTACGATTTTTTGACTGCTGTGTTGCCATTTTTCGGTGTATTTCAACCAGAAAAATGTTCACTTAAAGAGAATAACAAGCTACATAATGCAAAATTTTTACTTTTCAAAAATACCAATTCTAAAGGGTCAAAACAAACCTGAGCAACGCCGGGCGATACTGGTAGTTTTTAATATTAGTGAAGAAACCTTCTCCTTTATAAGCACAAACAACAATTTAAAGTTTGAAACTTCAAGCATGACCCCTCACCCACCTAGCCACCAACCCAATCTGGGTAAACTTTTGAATATCAGTTACATACATAATATACATTACAGGGATAAACTCCAGAAACTCATATTGAAATACTTAACTATACAAATATATATAACAAATACTCATGTCATTACACGATTTATAAAAATATATGAATATGAACTTCTAAATATTTTTGTGAACTTTCAGCTTCATGGACTAATTTTGTGTTCTAAACCTGTGAAATACCATAAATGATAAAACATTTACATACTCAAACACCAACAAACACATGCTGTTATATATATATAATATATATATATATATATATATATATATATATATATATAAGTGTGCATGAACGTTCTGACATAAGATAATTAACAAATTAATTAATCATTTAGGATGAATGTAAATTCTTGCAAAAATCCAGGGCCAATGCAAGAGAGATAACCATTAAAAAAGTCTTATAAGTCACCTCTGCTGATCTGTGTATCTATTTTGAAATCCCACATACACTAGCATAACCTCATGTATTCTCATCCAAAATAGAGGTGATTACCAGCATTCTCATCCAAAATGGAGACAATTACCAACATTCTCAAGTGGATCACTTGAGGATTGTGGAAAAGTTTTTCACATGGAATCATCGGTTGTCTTGTTAATCCATAAATAAAAATTAGTATGTATATATGTATATGTATGTATGTATGTATGTATGTATGTATGTATGGATATAACAGTTAATTTATATGCGCACGCACACACACGCACATACACACACACATACATACATACATACATATATGTTTCATTTTTTAGCATAATTTTTTAAAAATTGAGAAAATTAACATGCTTCAATATACTGCTTAGTGTTTTTAGTGTGCCCCTTGTTTATGTATAATTAATTCTCTTTCATTCGTCTCCACCTATTTTGTAACACCTTTGTATACATTTTATTGTCTGAATGAATGGGCCTGGATGACAATAATAAGGAAAAAAACCTATAGTTATTGTCATTATCATCATCATTATTCATATCATTGTCATTATCATAGTGATCTCTATGTAAAAAGATATAGTAAATTGCTCTTCATACATTGGCTGCATTTACCTTACTGTAAGTTCTATGAATAGGCATAGTTCAGTCCTATATGAAACTCAATGAAGGAACATGTCTAACAAAAGAAACAGTTAAATGACAATGATTACTGCAACTATCACAATGGTTTGGTCTCACCCATAGTTATTTTCTATTTACACCAGACAAAATTACCATAAATATTGCATTTATGAAAATACAATTGTTTTTTACATCTTTCTGCATATTAATGACTCATTTTATAGTGAAAAGATATATGTTGAACCATATATTTACTGATTGTACCATGAAGGGTCTGCTTAAAACCTTAATTCATTTTTCAGTAAGAAAACCATAACCAATAAGAGTGACAGCAACATCCATTATTAAATATTCTATCAAAATATCTCACACTCAAGTAACAAATGTTCCATAAGAATTGATCTATCTACATGACAGTTGTCAACATAATAATGGAAAGATGAGTTTGGTTTTCAAATGGTTTGGTCTCACCCATAGTTATTTTCTATTTACACCAGACAAAATTACCATAAATATTGCATTTATGAAAATACAATCGTTTTTTACATCCTCCTGCATATTAATGACTCATGGAGGTAATGAAATGGAGGTATTGAAAATTTACAACAGCAGACAATCCAGAAACATTACCCCGCTCAGATGAGTAGTGAGGTAACACAACACCAAGCACAATCACCTGTCAGTGTACATTTTAAAACAGGACGTTAGGAAGGGCATCCTGTTGTAGAAACCTTGCCAGATCAGATTGGAGCCTGGTACAGCCTTCTGGTTTGCCAGTCCTCAGTCAAACTGTCCAACCGATGCCAGCATGGAAAGTGGACGTTAAACAATGATGATGATTATAAAATTCCAAATATAGGCAATAAATGATTGTCAACAAAATGACAGTAAGCTTGAAATGAAATGAAAATAAAAGACACAACGTAAAAAATAGATCAAGATAGATCAAGAAAATATGAAATGTTAGATTAGAGCAAATATTAGGGAGTATTTACATATGTTGTTAAGATAACTGACAATCTATAAATTTCAAAAGCTTAACACTACTTAAAATTGTGCTATAGTCATATGTTCTCAAGAAGTGAAATAAATACAAACACATACCCCAACCACCACCACACACATACACACACACATCATTATCATCATCATTGTTTCAATGCTTGTTTTTCTGTGCTTGCATGGATCAGATGAAACTTAAGCACAATAATTTCTACCACTGAATGCTTTTTCTATTACCAACTCTCACCTGTTTCCAAACAAAAACTAATATTTCCTTTAAAATTATCCATTAAGAAAAAACAGCTCAAAAGCCAAACATGTCTCATCAGAAGATTGCTAACAACTGACACTGCTTGTATAAGAAGTGACTTGCTTTTCAATCAGCATGCAAATATTATGACAGGAAGAAGGCATGCAAACACACACACACACACACACACACACACACACACACACACAAACACACATGCACGCATACACACACACACACATGCCTGTATATCATCATTGTCATTTTAGTATCCACTTTTCCATGGGAGCATGGGTCAGACAAAATTTGCTGAGACAAATTTTCTACAACTGAATGCCTTACATGTTACTAGCACACACCTGTTTCCAAGCTAGGTAATATTTCTCCATTTCTAGACATATATGTTTTGGAAGACTATAAACAAAAACTCCACTTGCGTGACAGTGACACTTATTTACAAATATAGTGTAATCACCCACCTGCACACACATACACACACTTAAAAGTGGCTTTTAAGCTAGCTCCTGTGAAAGGCACTTCATCGGGCCTTAGGCCCAACAATGATACTTCATGCATTGAGTACATATCAAATTTTATTAAACTTGAACAATATTTATATATATATATATATATATATATATATATATATATATATATATATATATATCATGCCAATTATATATATCATAGGCCAGACTGCTAGCTCCCTTTTTGAGTCTGACTATAGTCCATGCAACATCAATATTCTTCCCTGAGTTTGTGAAATTTGTGTATCCATATATATATCTGACCATAGTCTGTGCAACATCAATATTCTTCCCTGTGTTTGTGAAACTTTTGTATCTCTGCCGTAAGGCTTCATTTCCACACATGCCAGCTGAATTCAATTCGTCCCCAGTCAAAAGACACCTGTTGTTATGTCCTGTTATTATTTTTATAGTATTTATATGGTATTTATATTTGTGTAACATTGTCTGTTTTTCCATCCTTGTTTTTGTATGCATTCGATGCTTTCTTCCAAGGAATCTAATGCTCTAAGCTTAGTTTTTCCTTGGGCTGGCCAGATTGGAGCAATCTCAAGATTAATCATCCAAAATTGAGAGGATGATCTGGTTCTTGATTGAGGATAGAAAGCTTCGAATGACCCATCCTTGTTTTTTTGTATTGTCTATCTAGATGTTTTGTTGTCCCTTTTTGTATCACCTAGTTGTCTGGATGTTTTGCGTTCTTGTCCTATTTTGTATTTTATATATATATATATATAATATATATATATATATATATATATATATACATATAGCAGCATACATACACTTTGTTCTCTCTCTCTCTCTCACTCTCTCTCTATAAATATATATATATATATATTATATATAAGTTTGTGTGTATGTATAAGAAAAAATTCATAATAATAATCCTTTCTACTATAGGCACAAGGCCTGAAACTTAGTGGGAGTGGGAAAGTCGATTACATTGACTCACTGCATAACTGGTACTTAATTTATTGACCCCCAAATGGATGAAAGGCAAAGTCAACCTCAGCAGAATTTGAACTCAGATCATAGCAACAGGTGAAATACCGCTAAGCATTTTGTCTGGCATGTTAACAATTGTGATGATGATGATGATGGTAGTGGTGGTGGTGGTAGTTGGTCACTCCCATCAATTTTGACATATGAGTGTTTGAAGGAGAGGATTTGAAAGAAAAATAATGAGACAAAGTAAAGAACAACTTTAAAAATAAAAGAATAAATGAAGCTGCATCTGTTTGTGATGGATGCATGAATGTAATTTGAGTCCAGGTATGGATTTTGCTATGAAGTCACATTGAGGACACTGATGATTTTGATTTTGTCTGGGAATGGGTAAATGTGTTGTTGATAGCAAGGATATAACTCTTTTATTGTTCTGTTTCTTCAACTCAAATAATAATAATGGTTTCACATTTTGGCACTAGGGCAGCAACAAATATATATGTTTGTATGTATGTATAAAATACATAGGTATGAATTTATATAATATATAATAATTTATGTCAGCACAAGATCTCCAAATGAGAAGTATATGAAATACGGTGATATTTATGACTTTCTCAAGGGTATCAGCAGTGTATAAGATTTTAAATGAACTCCACACAAAAACTGAAACCAAGTTTGTAAATTTGATCTCTCAACAATATTTGCCAAATTTTCACGCTAATATTGTTAAAGATGAATGAAATAAACATACCTGCCAAAGAAAAATGGCCGTGGTGTGGCTGGAGCACTAATGAGAAATAAAGATAGAGTAGACAATTAGATGACCAAATTTAAAGATGGACAAGACTTTTGTGCAAAAGAGTGTCTATTTTGTATGAAATTGGTGACAACATAAGAATAGTGGCTCTAAAGGGTTATCGTATCAGGAGAGGAGGATATTGGGATTGATACAGAAATAAAGGAAAAGCATTGATTGTTAAAAAATGGAATGGTGACTGTGTTATAATAGTAGATATGGATAGAAACATATGAGTTGTGAGTATTTGTTACAACTGTAAGAAATATACCTTAGAGTAGATAATATAAGTATAGATGTGGTGGTGAATATATTAACATTACTGATGGATATACTACAATACAGTGATTGATATGTTACTATACTATGATAGAAAGCTAGACAGTATAGTGATTAGTTTGTTGCTATATTATGGCAGACATATATGCAGTACAGTGATAGTAGTCACTGTATTGTGACGAACATATAGACAGTATAATGCTGTATATTGCAATGATGTGAGGCACATGTTACGATAGGATGTGATATACTATACAATAATACAAGATATGGGATATTGTACATTATACTGGATTGAGATATCAAGTTTACATAAGTGCAGATCTTCTCTCACATGAAAGTTAAGGCTTAGTATGCAGTATAGTGCTAGAGAAAGCTGTTCTGGTGGGAGTGTATAGGTTTACCTTGTATACACTGGTGGCAGAGGACTGTATGGTGTACTGTCAATAGAAATAATACCATTTGATTCACAGATCCAATACAAACAAATGATGGACAAATGGACTGACAAACTCACACACACACACAAATACATTCACAGACACACACATATGTGCACACTTTATTGAAGCAGTCTATTAAAACTGAAGCATGTCAGGAGTTGTGCCCATGCTGCCAAAGATCAAACTCACTCTCAATTGCATTGCCCATTTAATTAATTAAAACTTTTTGGATGACCATATCAAGGGTGCTAATGCCCATTTTACAATGATTACATAATAAGGAGTAGCCCAACATTTTGCAATGATGCTTTAATGAAAATAAAAGAATTTCTATATCTCTTCAATAGTGCTTTTGCCCAGTCCTTTTACTCCAATCAGCTTTGATATGTAATATGGAACACATATTATGGCAGTTTATAATAATATATTGAATCTACGAGTATGAGTCAGATAAGTAACCAACCATTCAATACTCAGAAGAATTAGTAGGGTAGAATGACTCACACGTTAACTTTGAATATCACACTAATGTTGTTGGTTGAGAATCAACAAATAACTTTGGTCTCCTTTAATGGCACAGTGACACACAGTTACTGCACATATGAAGGAAAAGGTTTTTATTACACTCACTCTCCATTTAAACAACACCTAGTGAAAGCCCTCAAAGTTACAAAGTACTAAGAGATTTCACTCCCAGTCTCTGATAATTTCTTTTTGCAACCTCAGAAAAATAGCATTTTCAAAAGTGAATCGCAAAGGATATTTCTCTTCAGAACTAAAAGATATTTGAACCATTATCATTTGCTGACATTCTACAAGGTTCAAATATGACCCACATTGTAAACTTCTCACATATTTAGATCAGAGACACATACATATATTCCATATTCTATATTACATGTAAGGCTCTGACTGATTACTAATGATTCACTCATCAACACATGACAACTACTGGCTCACAGGCATAGTTTACTCTCTCTCTCTCTCTCTCTCTCTCCCACTATTAGAATGGTTTCTGTTCAACCAAACAAACAAATTACAAACTGTCAACTGCCTAGTGCACACAATGCAACCACATCTTTGTATCCTTCCAAATCCTGCACTAAACATGTTACACAATCATTTTTACTCAAAACTGGAGCTCTTTGAATTTTTACCAGTTCTATGTTGTTCCTTCAGCTTTGGGTAAAAGAAAATACATGAGGATCAGTGAATTTTGATTTTATTCAATATATTCCCCTCTCAGATTTACATGCTTATTGCAGCAGTTTTTCTAAGCTCTGTGAAAGGTTGGGCTTCCAACCAGGCCTCTTGTGATACCCTTAAAGCCAAGAACTTTACAGCAGCCCCTTGTACAAGGATTCAACCCACACCACTCTCTGAGGACCTACAGACATCATAGGTTCTAATCCTTTTCATTCAACTAAGAAAAGAAAAAGATTTTTTCACCTGTGATCAGCTCTGCTTGATCAGATCAGAAGAAAGTAAATGATTGAACAATTAGGAGCAACTCACAACTCTACTAATTTCAATCTTAAGTCAAGTGTAAAAGCCATGATGCACATTCTATCATTCAATGATTTGCTATGTAATATTACATCCGTCTTACCATTAATTTTGTTTAAAGTCCACAACAAAAGTAGAAATATTTTTGCATGCGATACTGTGGACCGAATACAATTTTTGATGCCGCAATGTTTTAATGTACACATGTACATATATTTGTGTGTGTAAATGTGTTTGTGAAGTGTGTGTGAGTGTAAGAGTGTGTGTGCCATTTTGAACTGAGAGATGGAGTACCTAAATCTGTGTTGTTCTAATGTTATAGTGTGTTCTTAATGTATTAACATGTTTATGACGAGTGAACATATAGTACAGGGAATGTATTTGTTCTTGTTGTAGTATTGTTGCAGTGTGCTGTTATATGTTTAGGTATTTGTGGAAGTTTGGTAGACATCATACATGGCTGGCTGTGTGATTTGGTTTTCTTGTATATCTAAATCCGGATTTATACAAAGGTAACTCTCCACAGAATTTTGATTTAAGTGTTCCCACCATCCTAGAATATTTCAATGTTGGTTGGGTTTATATTCAAGATATATCAGAAACCTACTGATATTATTAGAATGTAAGCAGCTCCACCAGGAACAAGGCAGTTGAAAAATTTAGGTAAGTGTTAGAAGTGTGGGTTACCTGGAGTAAGATGGCGGGCCAGGGCTGTACTGGATACTGTAAGTAAAATAGAAATTTGAAACAGCACTGGTACATTACTGAGTCAAACACTGAGTGGTGCTGATATCATAGGTGTTAGTGGTAGTAGCAGTGGCAGTGATTTGAATAGCTGGTGTCAGTGGTATTAGTTATGATGTAAGCAGGGATAATGTGAATCCTGAGAGTGTCATTGTGAGTGGTTGCAGTGTGTATAATAGTAATCGTATGAGGTATGGTTTAAGTAACAGACACATGAGAAAGTAAGAAATATAAATCGGTGAGGAATAGAGTAAGGTGCAGAGTTACATTAGTGTGGCTGATAGAAAGGGAAAATGGTACAGGGAAAACTAGATGACTTAGTAATCAGTTCACCACAACAAGTTTAATAACCATTTGTTTTAAATAGCCATAAGACTTTTTTTTGAAAGGGGTGTAATTTAATCAACTTCATTATATTACAAGTATTTATTTATTTACTACCAGAAAAAAATCAATAATAAGGTTGGCCATATTTGAACTTGAAATGTAAATTGTAAAAGTAAATATATGAAATCTTTGGTTTTACATTTATATTTCCAAGCTGCCATATGTGGAACTGGTTTGTTGCATAATATGTTGTCACTGATCCTGATCCTTTGTTATGTTGTTTATAAGACAACACAGAAGTCAATTTACAAAGTTGGTAATAATGCCACAGTGACTAGTACATCACACCATTCTTTCCAAGTTGCATGGGCATGTTATATCACAATTCCAAGGTAAACTGGAACAAACTTACACTACCATATATTTGATGTGTGCTCAAACACACAACAGGAGTCTTGCTGCATAGATTTAATTCAAAATTTTACATTTCCATAGCTCACCAAGCTATCAGAGCATGGATACTAGAATATTGTAGAATATTGTACTTACAAAATAACAATTTCCTGTCTGGGGTGACAAATATCTCACATCAACTTAACATATTGTAATAAGCACAAGAGTTTAGAAGACATATATGGAGGAATTACAACCATGTTTCGTGGTCTGCTACCACAACAGCTCCTTTATAGGATCCAGTTAGCTCAAGACATCATCAGGAGGAACCACGTCCGGTTTCGGCCCCTACTCCTCTACCGTTTTGACGTGGCGAGGCCCCTACTTTCGGAGGTGTCTTCAGCTCTGGTGTTGGGTGCATGTCTTCTTTCTTCTTCTTTCTGCTGTTTCCTGGCCTCTTCAATGTATCATCAGCGAGTGTCAGCCACTGACTAACTGACTTGTCAAATTTTTCCCTTTAAATACCTGCCGCTAGGCTCCAGCATATTACTTATTTAGACTTAAAGTCCTCCTGCACTGTGAAACATATGAGGCAGAATGCTCAATCTAGCATGATCAATCTGCTGCAGATCTTACCACTCATATCAAAAAAGCTCTCACGTATTTGAGGTGTTTCTGGAAAATTTAGTGCTAGGTTTTCTTGGAACAGTTCTGTTTTTCTTTCTTCTGGTGTCCGTGTCATTGCAGTCTATGTATATCAAGTGACTGGCTGGCACAAAACATCACTTGACAGTTATAACTGATGCAGCACCATGCTTTGCAGTAGCTGGGATTTACTTCACAGAAGGATTACCTCATTTGTAATTCTATCTCATCAGGTGTATTTGGGGAATTTCTCCTAATTCTAAATTGTCTCAGTCAACCAATCTGTCTGTTAAAGGTACCAGGTCATCTAGGAATATTATCTATGATACATAGTTGTCCTGTCCATGAAATTTGAGTTAAGTGCAATCAGTTATGAATCCCTTAACATTACATTATATTTCATATCAGTGTACTGGCTAAATGAAATAATTGTCACTTCTCTGCAAATATTCAATTTCTGACATTAGGAAAAGAAACTTCAGTTCTAATCCTACAAGGCCCAAATGAAGTTGAATGAAAATCAAGAGAGGAATTAATAGGTTATTATTGGGAATGTGATACAAGCAAATGCAAAGAACCAGTTTTCAATCACACGACTGTTAGTAACAACAATGCTGACTTACACTAAGTTGCAATATTATTTGAAAGTTATATTATCTATTGTACATAGAATTATTGACTACATCTCTAACCATCAACATTAAGTCATAAACCATATACTGCACACTGCAATATCTACTTCATATTTTACCATCAACGGCAAAATCCATATTAAGTGGCATTATTGACAGCAAGTTGCACCATTTATCATAACAAGTTTCAACATTCACTGAGAAGTTTACAGCATCAGCACCAAACTTTAAGATGTTTATCAATAAAGCAGTTTTGTACACATTTATGAACTTGCAACACAAAAAAAAAAAAAAATGGGAATATTTTGTATGTAAGGAGAAGAAAGAAGGTAAAGTGAAAGAATCTTCAATTCTTTTTTCCTTTTCTCATGATACAAGATTTTGCAAAAAATGCCAGTTATGAAATAAAACCTAGTTGTTTCCTTCAACATCCTATTTCTCTCTATCATCAACATCATGGCTATTATTGTTATAACAATCTATATATAACAATATCAATCATTATTATCATCATCATTGTTGTTGTCATCATCATCAACAACATTGTTACAGGTCCTATAAAACAGCATCTCAGGTCTCCTTCCACCTTCTTCTACCTATGTTTCTAAATCACATCCACCATCTACTATAAAACCATGCCAATTCCCCGACACCACAACATATAATATTTTATATGGAGAACCAACATATTTGTTTGTCAGTTGCATTTTCATTTCCATTGTACTTCACCTTAACAAAACATCCAATAGATCTCACACAGCCTATTCATCAACAACATTTCTTTTTCAACTTCATATATCTATTTACAAAACAAGATGTCACAGTTTTGGAGGCAGTGATAACCTGGTTATACACTCCATAGTTATACTGTTGCATATTTAGTTGCCAGAGACTGATCCATGACAACATGGAACATGGACGTTAAATGATGATGATTATGACAACGACGATGACGATGACGACAACAACGGTGACAATGATGATGATGTGATGTTGATGATGATAATAAAATATAAATATCATTTTAATTTTAAATGTGGCAATATTTTACATTTCCTCTTTGTAACATAATCCATTCTGCAAACAATCTTTTTTATTATAGGCACAAGGCCTGAAATTTTGCAGGACAGGGCAGATTTATTTAGCCAGTGGGGAAGCAGATAAGAAAAAATTTGCCAATGTTCTGCACTGTGAGGACCAAAGATTTGAGGTATTTCGTGTTGCAAGACAGTACGTGAGAGAGAATCGTGATGTGGTAGGAAAGAAATGTGTTCGCATGGATGATGGTTCACTTGCTCTAAATGAGGATGCAAAGAGAGAGGTTTGGAGATGCCATTATGAAAGGTTGCTGAATAAAGAAAATGAATGGGAGAAAGAGTGTCTGCCAAATGTTGACCCAACAGAGGGACCAGCTATCCGAGTTGACAGTACCTTGGTAGATAAGGCAATTAGAAGTATGAAGACAGGGAAAGCCCCAGGCCCATCAGGAATTACTGGAGAGATGCTCAAAAATATCTGGCAGTGTCGGCTATAGCCTAGTCACCGTATAGTTAACCAGGTGATACACGAAGGAGTCGTACCCAATATCTTGTGTAGCAGCATAATAGTCAACTGCTACAAAGGTAAAGGTGACGCTTTAGATACAAATAATTACAGAGGTATCAAGCTGTTGGATCAGGTAATGAAGGTTACAGAGAGGGTTATAGCCCAACTGATTAGGGAGAGAGTCAGCTTGGATGAGATGCAGTTTGGTTTTGTGCCAGGGAAAAGCACCACTGATGCCATATTTCTGGTAAGATAGCTGCAGGAGAAATACCTAGCCAAAGATAAACCCCTGTACCTGGCTTTCGTTGACATGGAGAAAGCCTTTGACAGGGTCCCCCGATCCCTTATCTGGTGGTCAATGAGGAAACTAGGGATAGATGAATGGTTAGTGAGAGCTGTGCAAGCCATGTACAGGGATGCTGTAAGTAAGGTGAGGGTTGGCAATGAGTACACTGAAGAATTCAGAGTAGAGGTAGGGGTCCACCAAGGTTCAGTCCTCAGCCCCCTCCTATTTATCATAGTCCTCCAGGCAATAATGGAGGAATTCAAGACAGGATGCCACTGGGAGCTCTTCTATGCTGATGACCTTGCTCTAATTGCTGAGTCACTATCAGAACTAGAGGAGAAGTTTCAAGTGTGGAAACAAGGATTAGAATCGAAGGGCCCTAGAATCAACCTAGCTAAAACCAAAGTCCTAATAAGTAGGAAGGCAGGCAAACCACAAATTTCTTCAGGTAGATGGCCCTGCTCGATCTGTAGTAGAAGCGTAGGTAGAAACTCTATAAGATGTACCCAGTGTAAGCTATGGACACATAAGAGGTGCAATAATATCAAAGGAAGGCTAACTGGGAAGATAGTTTTTGTATGTGGGAGATGCTCCTGAGCAATAAACACTGAAAATGTGCAGATAACAACTTCCGCCACATTCCAGGGAGAAAAACTAGAAGTAGTTGATAACTTCCGTTACCTAGGTGACCAAGTCAGTAGTAGAGGAGGGTGCGCTGAAAGTGTAGCAGTGTAGCTGCTAGAATAAGAATAGCTTGGGCAAAGTTTAGGGAGCTCTTACCTCTGCTGGTGACAAAGGGCCGCTCGCTCAGAGTAAAAGGTAGACCGTATGAGACTTGTGTACGAACAGCCATGCTACATGGCAGTGAAACATGGGCTGTGACTGCTGAGGACATGCATAAGCTCACAAGGAATGAAGCCAGTATGATTCGATTGATGTGTAATGTCAGTGTGCATACTCGACAGAGTGTAAGTACCTTGAGAGAAAAGTTGAACCTAAGAAGCATTAGATGTGGTGTGCAAGAGAGACGACTGTGCTGGTATGGTCATGTGGCGAGAATGGATGAGGATAGCTGTGTGAAAAAGTGCCACACCCTAGCAGTTGAGGGAACCTGTTGAAGAGGCAGACCCAGGAAGACCTGGGATGAAGTAGTGAAGCACGACCTTCGAACATTAGGCCTCACCAAGGAAATGACTAGCAACCGAGACTTTTGGAAATATGCTGTGCTTGAGAAGACCCAGCAAGCCAAATGAGACCATAACCTGTGGCCTATGCCAGGAGCATAACCAGCCCGCTTATGCATACCTTTTCCTTCTTTGGTCACTAAACTCTACTTGTGAAAACCTGTTGAAGCAAGTGAAATCGAAATCAAAATCAAATTCGATGACTGGCATCCATGCTAGCAGGGTGCAAAGAGCACCATATGAGTGTGATTGTTGACAGAGCGGCTAACCGGCTTCCATGCCAGTAGCACATAAAAGGACACCATTCGAGTGTGATCATTACCAGCATCGCCTTACTGGCACTTGTGCCCGTGCTAGTAGGGTGGCAAGAGCACCATCCAAGTGTGATCGTTGCCAGAGCAGCCAACTGGCTTCCATGCCAGTGGCACGTAAAAGGGCACCATTCGAGCGTGATCGTTACCAACGTCGCCTTACTGGCACCTGTGCCGGTGGCATGTGTAAAAAGTTTCAAGCGAGGTCATTGCCAGTACCGCCTGAATGGCACGTAAAAAGCTCCCACTACACTCTCGGAGTGGTTGGCGTTAGGAAGGGCATCCAGCTGTAGAAACTCTGCCAGATCAAGATATCAAGATTGGAGCCTGGTGCAGCCATCTGGTTCACCAGCCCTCAGTCAAAATTGTCCAACCCATGCTAGCATGGAAAGCGGACATTAAACGATGATGATAATGATGATGATGATGATGTGCTAGTAAATTGATTCTTATGTTATCAACCCAAAGATACACTGCATTTGTTTTAATTAATTTTGAAAATAGTGAAAAATTTACTTAAATAACTTTGTCATTATTACAATGGTGTTTGGAGCATAGATTAATGTGAAATTTTGATATGACATTTTAATTTGGAGAATTTTAAAACAGGAAAATTGAATCAGGGAACTAAAGGTGATTTCAGGAAGGTTGGTATCAAAAGAGTTAATAACAATAATAAGAATAATTTCTTGCATAAGTATAATGTTATTGTAAAAAAAAAAAACTTTGGGAATAGAAGAATGAAAAGGTAAAGTGAACCTAGTACATTACTGGATGTGAGGCAAAGTTGAACTTAGAATTTAAACGGTTACAACTAAATACCACAAGCTCGTTGCTCAATCATTATAAATTCATTCCAGCTTTAGTAGCTCTAATAATAATAATAATAATAATAATGATGATGATGATGATGATGATGGTGATGCTGATGATGGTGGTGGTGGTGGTGGCGGCGGCGGCGGTGTTGTTGTTGTTGGTGGTGGTGGCAGCAGTAGTAGTAGTGGTGATAGTCATGTCGGTACAAATGATGATGACATATACATTGATGAGGACTATGATGTTGACAACAATAGTGAGGATGATTAGTGGTGGTGGTCATAATTTCTTATATAGAAATGAACTCCCAGATTTATAGAGCTGAAGAAATTGGATGTAGCATTCATAAGGTGGAAATAGTTTCAACCAGAAATTGAAATTAGATGACACTTAATTTACTATGTATTTACTGCATCATCGTTAACATCATCATCATCATCATTAATATTAATATTGTCGTCATCATTGTCATCATAGTTAACAACTACAATAACATCAATAACACAGCAGCAAAAACAGTAACGTCAGCAAATTCAAGCAGTTTAAAAAATAATAACAGCAACAACAGGAACACCAACCTAAACCAGTATAATTATTTATTTAACACAATGACAATAAAAATAGAACTTTACAACAAAGTACAAGACAATGCATGGAACGGTGTGAATGACAACAATAAGAATGTGACAACAACAACAACAGACTAGATAAATGAAAGATGACATCAAAGATGAGTCATCCCTTTTGTGTTTTAAAGTAAATTTTGTTATTATTTTTACTAGAATGAAATGTTTACAAATATATGAGGTATTATTAGATGGTGTCTAAACATAATGATTGTTTGATGATTGAAGTTGGCTCGGTGTGTGTGTGTGTGTGTGTGTATGTGTGTGTGTGTGTGTGCGTGTGTATGCATGAGTGCGCATGCGCATGTGTGTGTGCGTGCACACGTGTGTGTGTGTGTACTTGCTGACTATAAATGAAGGATAATCTGTTTCTCATCAGGCATAATACAACATAAATGCTGATTCAGGAACAAGACACAATAGCAAAGAAGACCAAAGGGATTAGAGAGAATGAATAGAAATATGGATAGAGAGAGTTATGAGGATGAAGACATGTATGAGGCTGAGTAGCTGTGTAGGGATGAGTATTCATATGAGTACAAGTATGATGATGAGTATTGATGATGAATATTGTAAATGATTACAAATAGTTATAAGGTTGAGTGTTAATTTTATAATCAAGAGACTGAGTAGAGGTATGTTTGAATGCAAGCATGAATATAAGAACAGGAGTTATGTCATCACATGAACTGCTTCCCTCTGTGTCTCTACAATGCTTTAGTAGAACATGATGTATCTACAAGGGACATAGTAAAGTGTGAGATGGGGAAATAGGATTGCAATTTTAGATCAGCATCCAATTAACACAGAACACAAATGACATGCAACCTGAACAGAACGTCTGGTTACAGACTACTTAGAATATACTGTAGAGCCCCTAACACTGTCATGACAGACTTAGAATATAATTCTGCTGCTAATTCATTCTTCCAGTTTCCCAGGAACTGGCCAAAAGATCCTCACTATTGTTTGATATAATCACAAACAACTACCTGAAGATATTCTGATATATAATTTTACAGTTAGCAAAAACTATACTTTTTAAAATTCATTTACTGGATGCATTTGTGAACAATAGCACCACTGGATGTTAATGGGTTAATAGGATTGTAAACAGATAACCAGATATCTATTAGTTCACTATATTCCTGATGGTGACAATGACAATAGGTGTATTATAGACATGGCTCTGATGACAGCTTCTGAAAGTTCCTTCCTTATTTTGACCAACGTGTAAGTTTTGGCATCAAGTGTTGAAGGGTATGCATAAGCATGAATGAATGTATTAGTCTTTATATGTACAATAGCATCCATACTGCAGTGACAACATTGTTCAATGCACTGAAGAGCTTTATATTGTGTGAATTTTATAGAGCACTGTTGCTGCAACAACCTGTCTCCTGTGATGTAGGTTTTTGATGATGAGATGGTGAGCTTTTTAACAGTCTCAGTTCCTTCAACTACAATGATCTTGAAAGATATTCTCTGCAAAAAGATCGCTCACATTTGAGATAATCCACATGAATAGTGGTATTGCATTATAGATACTAAAACAAAACAAGAATGAAGAGTATTCACAGACATTATTGCTAAAACTGTGACACGATATATTTCTTTGGATCCGAAAGTCTAGTCTTCAGTGATGTGACAGTGTTGACAAAAAATATAAACTGAAATTTGTACACATGACAACAAAGAAGAACATGTATAGATTTTACCTCAAAAATGTTGGTGTAGTTGGTCTGGTTGGTCTGAAATGTTTACAAAGATTTCATTAAGTTAACATTTCAGATCAACAATATTCAGATGAAAAAGACAAGGAAGAAATATTTTAAAATGATAAATAAAATTAGTGACATGGGTAGTAGATGGTAGGTATAGTATAGGTAAGTGATAGTGATATATAGCCTTGTGATTGTAATGGATAACAGCTACTGAAGAGTTACATAATGACAACATGGACATGTGCTGATAGTAGTTGATAGCAAAGGTAAAAGTAAGTGATAGTGATGTGGACATATGACGACAGTTGATAGTTGCTACAGCAGAGGTAAGTGGTAACAGTGGTGTGGACATGTGGTGGTCCTGAGTTGCAGCTACATAATAGAGGTGAGTGAGGTGGTATAGGCGGCGAGCTAGCAGAATCGTTAGCACGTCGGGCGAAATGCTTAGCGGTATTTCGTCTGCCGTTACGTTGTGAGTTCAAATTCCGCCGAGGTCGACTTTACCTTTCATCCTTTCGGGGTCGATAAATTAAGTACCAGTTAAGCACTGGGGTCGATATAATCGACTTAATACCTATGTCTGTCCATGTTTGTCCCCTCTATGTTCAGCCCCTTGTGGGTAATAAAGAAATAGGTATAGATTTATGGAGGTAGCAGACGGTGGCTATAGCAGAGGTAGGTGACAGTGGTAAGAAAGATGTGATTGTCATAGACGATAGCTACAGTAGAGTTAGGTGATATCAGTATGGATATGCATTGGTAGCTACAGAAGAGATAGGTGAGTGGTACAGACATGTGGTTGTAGTGGTTAGTAGCTATAGTAGAGGTAGGTGATGGTAACATGGATTGTTAACAGCAAAGTAAGGTGAAGGTGATATAAGTATGCAATGATAGTGATTGTTAGAGTAGGCAAAGATGACAGAAGTAGGAATTTGAAAAGATTGTGAAAAAGATTGGATAATATGATTCATGGAGGGGTCTAAAAGATGGGATGCAGAAAATTCATGGGAGAAGGAGAGTAAGGTGGCTGAAGTAGAGATGAACAGAGGTGGTGTGCAACTAGCTAATTCAAAGGAACGAACACCATTTTAATAGCAATAGAAGTAGAGAGAAGCAACAGCATGACTCTAAGTCAGAGGTTGTTGTGTGTTTGTGAATGAGTCATTGTAAATCAATTGAAAAGTTTTCTTTTGGATACAGTCTAAAATGTTTGTGGATGGGCAACTGACTATTACATATAAGTATGTAGAGCACCAGTGTAGATCTTATTTGAGCTGTGTATTCAGTCAGTAACTGATCAGAAATTAAATATTTTGGGGGCTTTGAAGTGAAAGCTTGGTCTTTGAGTTTGGGTTATATTAAAGATGCAGGATTGTCATGAGAAATCATCAGAAATTGTGTTGTCAAACATTTTAGCAACTTTGAATACTTCTGGTGTTAATATGTAATGGTAGTAGATGGTAGCTAGAAATAAAAGTCACAGTGGCATAGATGTGTGATAAGAGAAGATAGAATAGTAGTTTATAGGGGCATTATTATGGTAGTTGATAGTAGCTAAAGATGTAAATTATAGTGGTATAACTTTCATTTCTTTTACTCAAGCACTTGACATATCTCTTTGGTACAAGACCAAACTTACTTAGTCCTGCTCCTGTCACAATACTTACCTGCAACTACCACCACTAATAGCAAAAGAACTCCCTTCAGACATCCATAGGAATCTTACCTGGGACATTCTTGGATTTCTGCTATGTCTTGAGACTCTGATACTCGTATGTCACAGAGATTTGAAGAATCATTGCGAAGCTGGAAAATAACAGCTATACATCTGAGAATTAATCAACAATGATTAGATCTTATGTTTTTATTTAATAGTAGATGAATTGATATTAAATGACAAATATAGTTCAACTTTTTAAATGCACTTTACATATAGGTGCAGACATGGCTGTGTGGTAAGAAACTTGCTTCCTAACCATATGGTTCCAGGCTCAGTTCCACTACATGACACCTTGGACAAGTGTCTTCTACTATAGCTTTGGGGCAACTAAACCTTGAGAGTGTATTTGGCAGATGGAAACAGAAAGAAGCTAGTCAAGTATATACAGGGTGGGCCAAAAGTCGCGAGACAGTAAATCAAAATCCCATAAATACTATCTATAATTCTGTATTGGCTCAAATGGGAAAATATGTCACTCATGAAGGACATCATTTGAACAATTTTCATGATGTTTCATATTTAGATGCTTTTATCAAATTCATTCAGTTGTTAAACATATATAAATCTTGGAATTAACTGGTTTTGATTTACTGACAGGTGACTTTTGGCTAACCCTGTATATATATAGAGCCGAAATGGAGCTCCAGCGATCTGCTACAGTACTTACTTGGCATACCTAATCATTTAGATCACCCGTGAACTAAACCCCCATACTTTGTGTGTGTGTATACATATATATATATATATATATATATATATATATATGTGTGTGTGTGTGTGTGTGTGTGTGTGGTGTGTGTGTGTGTACATACATACACACACAAATATATATGTATATATATATGTGTGTGAATATATATATATATATATACACACACACACAAACATACATATGTATATATATATATACATACATATGTATGTATGTGTGTGTGTGTATATATATACAAACAAACTCATACATACATATGTATGAATGTATATACATATATATATATATATATATATATATAAATACACAAACACATACATATATATATATATATATATAAATACACAAACACATACATATATATATATATATATATATTCGGCAAAAGAGACATCGGAATAAGTAACAGGCTTTAAAAAACAAGCACTGGGGTTGATTCATTCAACTAAAAATTCTTCAAGGTGGTGTTCCAACATGGCTGCAGTCTAATAACTGAAACAAGTAAAAAGTAAAAAATAAAAGATGAAGGCGAAGGCATAATAAACTCACTCTCTCTTTCTCTCTTTTACCTTTTAATCCTGTTTATAAACAAATGTTTCTACCACCCCACCCAGTTAACTCCATTTGGTATATCCCCCAATTCATCTTAATTAACAAATATAATAGCTCAGAGAAAATTTTGTGCTTCTTCACAACTACACCCTGTAGAAAACTGCCCCTTTATTCCCTCTAGCTAAACTTCTGTTAAATTAACTAGTTGGTCTACCCTAATTTGTTGGCTTAATGATAAAATCTCATGTTTGTTCTCAAGGACTGAATTTAGTTTGTCCTCCTATATATCAACAAACATTACATACTGGACATTAACAGCATACTCAGTGTAAAAATTTACACATTGAAAGACCACATAAATATACTGTGACATACATATATACACATACACGATTCATATGTATACATATTTCCCAAAACAAATATACACAATATATAACAACTAAATTAGAAAGATGTGTAACACAAGTACATGTCCACACAAACTCCACATGCACACATCCATGCATACTCCACCCTACACACAGCACAACATACATGTACAATTCACGCACATATATACTCTCACTTAACACAACAAAACAAAGTTATTATACACACACATATTTACCCAACACACATACACACCATAAATATTTGCAACATGCATACACACACAACCAAATATACCACCACAAAAACACACATTCACATATAAATATCAAATAGATTTACAACAACCAAGCAACCAACACACACACAAAACATGGACACATATCTGCAGGAATTGATTTCTTCTAGAAATAAGGAGATAAGCCATTGAAAATTGTTCACTCTTATCTGATTCTAAAAATTTCTATAGGCTTCAGTAATTGCAGAGAAAAGCCTAATATGTATGTATGTGTATACATACATACACACATACATACATATATATATATATATATATATATATATATATATATATATTATATATATATATATACACACACACACACACTCTCTCTCTCTCTCTTAAACACACATATACAGAAAGAGAGACAAAGAGAGAGAGGAGGGAAGGAAAGATAGAGCTAGCTTTCAGCACTGTTGAAAGCAATGGGGGTAGGTGAAGGAAAGATCTTGCCCAACTCATATTTAGCAATATTTCTTGATGTTGGCACAATGCCACCAACTTATAGAGTAGGGATATAGCTGGTTGAATAAACCTCATTTCATACTTGATTCTAAACACAGTTTATCAAACTTGGAGAAATAAAAACAAAAGTCAGCTTAAGTATAATTTAAATTCAAAGTAAAAACAGATCATACTTAAACACTGCAAAGCATTTAATCTAGCTGGTTCTTTACAACTTGTCCCATTTCTTAGGTTTCCAGGTTTAATAAAACTGCTAATAAGAATAATCTGTTGACTTGACCACTCTTTGCAAGAGATGAGATGCAGTTGATCTGACTGTCACCAGTACATCACTGGTGTCAATCAGTCATTTTTATATCTTTTATTTTTTACTTCTTACTTGTTTCAGTCATTAGACTGCAGCCATGCTGGAACACAACCTTGAAGAATGTTTAGTTGAATGAATCAAGCCCAGTACTTATTCTGATGTCTCTTTTGCCGAATATATACCGATATATAAATATGTATATAACACCATTCAAGCATGATCGTTACCTGCGTCGCCTTACTACCACTTGTGCTAGTGGCACGTGAAAAAAAAAACATTCGAGCGAGGTTGTTGCCAGTGCTGCCGGACTGGCTCCTGTGCAGGTGGCAGATAAAAAGCATCATTTGAGCGTGGCTGTTGCCAGTACTGCCAAACTAGCCCTCATGCCAGTAGCACGTAAAAGCACCTACTACACTCTCAGAGTGGTTGGCGTTAGGAAGGGCATCCAGCTGTAGAAACTCTGCCAGATCAGTTTGTAGTCTGGTTTGCCAGACCTCAGTCAAATCATCCAACCCATGCTAGCATGGAAAGCAGACGTTAAACGATGATGATGATGATGATGATGATGATGATATATATGTATGTATGTATGTATATATATATATATATATATATATATATATATATATATATATATATATACATATGTGTGTATATGTGTGTGTATGTCCCCTGACAATAAATCAAAACCATTTATCAAAGGGTTATAGAAAGTCAAACTGTGGTTTAAAAAGTTGATTCCTCAAACACCTAGTTCCATTTTTTTTTATCTCAGTGAGCAGCACTTTGGGGAAGTGTCTTTTGCCATAAGTAACTATTTGCAACTATAGTCAACATAATTAATTTGAACTGTATTACTGGTATTGACTTTATTGACCACTGAGAGATGCAAAACTAATATAGTCCCACTGCATTACCTGTTTTTGAACTCAGAATATACCAAGATGAAACTAAACACATTATGCCATTCAATCTGGCACTTTGCCATTTATGTCACTCAGTATGTTTACTACATATGATTCAATATTAGCACAGGATTAAGGGAGTAGTAGAAGCTCCCTACAGTGCACCAGCCAAACTGCTTTACATTATTTACTTTCTTCCATCTATGTCCTATTGATTTTTTGCAAAATCTCCAGGGTCAAGCATGAGTTTTTTGGAGGTTTTTTAAAATATTTTTTTAGAACTGTTGTTAGAAGACTGAGTCTTTGGATTCTTTTGTACCATATTATGGGTGAAACATCTGTTAATTCCCTACCTACTGCCAGAGCTTTTTTTAACTGAGGTAAATTCTTCTTGGGTAAAACAGTTTTTATTTTATATCACCTTGTAAAAGAGATAGTGCAAGTGACATGTACCAACAAGTTTAATGAAGCAACTAGTCATGTATTAGAAATAATTCAATCAACTCTACCCTCTCCTCTACAAATTATACCAGCGTAAAAATTATTATTTATCACCAACATGGATGAAACACTAAAGACTAGATCTTCAAATGCTCAACAATTACTGGCAATATCAAATAATTTTCTTCAGATTTCCCTTGTTGGGAAAGTGAAATTACAGGATATAAAGAAGAGGCTGTGGGATGCTTCAACAATAATTACAACAGCAGCTACTTACCCCTAATATAGGCCTCGTATACAATTCTCTCACATATCTCCGCAGCAAAGACCTTTGCCGAGCAAACTGTGACCTTTGGGGGCAAAGGTGACTTAAGGCACCGCGAGCGATAACCAAAATCCCTGCCCCTATCAGGACAGGCCCTGCGTATCGGTTGACATGCTCATTTTTGTAGTCCTCAAGGTTCTGAAAGGTCAGTGATGTGATAATAACTCCAACAACCAGCAGCAACAATCCAGATATAATGTAGCATAGAGCATTTTCTAGTAAGTAGGCACAAGGGTTCCCTACTGGTGGGTACAAGCTAACGTCCATCGGCTGTCGCCATGTGAATACGCCTGTAGCTTGCATGGTGGTGGGAGGAGGCAGAGAAACTGGTGAGAGGGGATAGGAAACCTGAAAGAAATGGAAAGAAAAGTATTATTTCATATAAGCTTGGGGGCAAATTACAATATGCTGACAACTTGAATTGGTGTAGTATAGTGTTATTTGGCAATCATGTGGAATAGTGTTGAGTCACAATGGCAAGGTACAATGTTGACAGAGGTGTGAGATATATGTCACAGCCATGCCCGTGCCTACTATATATATATATATATATATATATATATACACACACACACACCTTTTTAATCAACAACTTGCTACCAGCCAAACAGAAAGGATATAGAAAGAGAAGCTATAGTTGCAAAGACCAGTTTATAGATAATATAAATAAATAATGCTTAAGGAAGCCAAATCAAGAAAATAAAGTCCTGTCAACAACCAGGATTGACTACAAGAAAAGCCTTTGACACAAATCTGAACAGTGAAGAGTCTTGAGATCTATAAAGTCTGTCCAATAACAAAATTGCATAAAAGACAATATGAAAAATTATTGAAAAATAACACTAACTCTAAACCACAATGAAGGATCAACAGTAACTATTTGTATGAAACAGAAAATAGTAAATTGAGCTATCTGTTTTATATGAATGATTTAAAAACTTTTATCAAGAATGTAAAACAAGCTGTTCTACTAACCATTGTAAAAAGTTTCAGTGATGAAATTAAAATGGAGTCTAGATTAAATAAATGTGCCTAGGTTACATTCACAAGAAGTAAGCTTACTGCAACACATAACATATGCCCAATAATGACACCTAAATCAAGGAGCTTAACTGGAAAGGCACAGACAAATACCTAGGAGTAAATGAAGATGATGACATATAACATTCTGCCAGAAAAGAGAAAAATTGAAAAGAGTATTGCAGTAAAGTAAGAATCATACTAAAGACTGAACTAAATGCATATAACTGATTTTAACCATCAATACTCAAGCTATTGCTGTGGTAACATACAGTTACAATATTATAAACAGGACAGTAAATGAAATTATGAAATGAGGTAGTAAAACAAGAAGAAAAGCTAACATATCTAACATATACCATTCAAAGGCAGATGATAATTTATTTACCTACCAAGAGTGGAGGGATGTAGAGGCTTTGTACAGTTCAAACTAGTTTACAAAATCACTACCATGGACCTAGACACCTATCTTTCAATACCACAAAACTTCTTTCTAGGAATTGTCAAACATCATCAGGAAAAACTATTCTTAGTCATAAAAGAAACAAGAAAATTTTCACAAGAACTATCCCTGAATTAACACAAAATGAAACTGAAGCAAAATCTTTTGCACACAGAACAAAACAGAAGGCAAAACAACATGGCCATGATCCAATAGCTCATGGTCCAATAGAATAACTGAAATAGAATGATCTTCACACACAATACACAATCTATACAATAAGCATATAATAATCTAAAACAACACAACTTATGCAACATATACTATACAAAATAAACATGCACAATCCACATTATACACACTATGCACCACAGAACACATATTCATATGACAAGAAACAGAAACAATACCCCACAACAAAACAAACTGATGCAGTGCATCAACAGGAGGAGTCTATATTCCCCCAGTCCCCACAAAAATAAGAACATAGTGCTGCACACACCTCAGAAACATGGAGGTGCAACAAGTGGTGCAGTAGAAAGTCATATGAAATTACCAATGGAAAGCAAGATAATGTGTGGAAAAGAGGACAAATGAATTAACTACCTCCAAAGTTGAGTACAATAAGCTAGTACAAAAAAGTATAAATGCAAGCATGACTATGTCAGTAAAAGAGTGAATTTGGATGTTAGCCAAGATTGTGAATTTGAAGTGATGAAAAAGTGGCAAGAACATGAGCTAGAAGCTACCATAATTACAGAATTTTATGGGATTGTTTCATAGAGACTGACCAAACTATCAAGCAAGGAAACTAGGCATGATTGTAAAGGACATAGAGAGTTAACATACCAGTAATAATCAGAGGACTTGGAATAACCAGAAAGGGACTAGAAAGATTCATCAACAAAATCCCAGGAAATTTCACCCAACAATAACTCAGAAGAATAGCCTTTTACTGATCATTGATTTTGCAACTCCATATGATATTAAGTGGATATCAAGGAAGCTAAGAATATTTAAGAACATTACGACCTAGCCAGAAAGAAGCAGAAATTGTGGAACCCAAAGGGGATAGTTGTTCCTGTGGTAATTGGTACGGCTTGCATAATGTCCAAATTGCTACATAAGCGGCTGAAGGAAGGATATTAGAACCGAAATACATACTGTTTACTTTCAGGAAAGTGCCATCCTACATTCTACATGAACCCTAACAAGGATTCTTGAGAATGAAGGAGACTTGTTGCCACTAAACATCAGGATAACATCTCTGATTTAACATACACTAGATTTCATATAATAATAATAATAATAATAATAATAATAATAATAATAATAATAATAATATAATAATAATAATTGGCTCTTCGCTTCTGATTTTAACTGTTTGGAAGTGTTATATACATGTTTTGTCTTGGTATAAAAGATGGGCTATAGTAAATATTCTGCTCAATACCTCAGATTTGCTAGTCAGTTGCTTGAACTTAATCAGTTGAGCATGTCTCATAGTGGCTGATGATATATGCAACTCTGATCATAAGCAGGAATAATGGGGGAGTATCATAGCTATGTGTTGAAAGAAATTCTTTAGGGTTTGAATAATTCACCTCTGGAAACATGGGGTTTCATTCATCATCCTTAAACAAACTTTATTCAAAGACCTTTGAGTGGGATGGGCTACTTGACCTGAATAAAATTCTAACTGGGCCTCACCTGCAAAGTCATGTACTATTTATCTTGATATGAGATCATCATGTTGTATACTTGTGGTTGTGATGTATGTGCCTGGTGTACCCTTACCAGATGGGTAGTTATGATAGGTATATTGAGCTTCATATATTTGTACCCCAGTCTTGCTTTAATGGCATGCATTGCTCTCTGACACAGTAATAATAATAACAACAACAACAACAATAATAATAATGATAATAATAATAATATAATAATAATAATAATAATAATAATAATAATAATAATAATAATAATAATATACACTATGAGTTTCTTTGCCCTAGGAGTCGGGAAGACACTCGGCAAGAAATGGAAGAAAATTTGAAAGAAGAAAAAAAAAAGTAATAATAATAATAATAATAATAATAATGATAATAATAATAATAGTTTAAATTTTTGGCACACCAGACCAGCAATTTTGAAGAAAGGGGATTAATCAATACCAACAACCCCCAAAATTTGACTGGTACTTTATTTTATCAACCTTGAAAGGATGAAAGGCAAAATTGAGTCTGGCAGGATCTGAAAATAGAATTTAAAGTGTTGGAACAAATACTACAAAGCAATTCTTCTATCTCTAATGATTCTGTCAATCTATACTACCCTAATGTATATACGATTACAGTACACTGGTATATTATATGTATATCCCAGTATACAATTGTATACTTTACAATACACTAATGCATGCAGTATGTACACCAGTGTATGTATACATTACAGTTCATCAGCATATAAATTATAACACACTATTGTATTTTGCCATAGAAAATAGTTATACTCTGCAACCTATATGATTTATTACACTTCGCTTTATCCATAATATATTTCTTTAGCCATAACACCTATCCATCACCTTCTTACTTGACATCAACTTCCTTAATGCTTGGACTCTGCTAAGGTTGAGAATTAGTTACTCTATAAGTAACATCCTACCAACCACCAAATATGGTTATTTGACAATTTAACTCCACCCATCACAGCAAACAGATATTTTATTCAGATATAACTGCTGGTTGTCTTAATTGATCATCACTACCACCATCATCACCACCACCACATTAACTTCAATACTGCTGCTACTACTACTACTACTACTACTACTACTACTACTACTACTACTACTGCTGCTGCTGCTGCTGCTGCTGCTGCTACTATTGCAGCTACTACTACTACTACTACTACTACTACTACTACTACTACTACTACTGCCATCATCAGTAAAACAAAAGTGAGTAAGGGATCCTCTATGTAGTCAATTGGCTTACAAGAAAAGCAGTCAAATCTCCCTCAAATCATACCCTGCCATCTTTAAAAAGGAAGGATACAGTAAATAATGTAGTCTGATATAAACTATGTTTGAAATAAAAGATGGGATGGACATGGTTGGAATATGCTTGACTGAAGAGCTGTTAGAACAGGTTTGACATAAACTAAACAGTAACAGAAATCTGTTACTCAGAGTTTCACGTCCCCATTTGTCGGACAGTTGTAATGAAAATTTTCACTGTCCAATGAATGGGAATGTGAAACTCTGAGTAACAATTTTGTGATAATTCTGCAGCTTTAATAAAACTATATGTGTAACAAATATATTTAACTAACCTAAATTTAGCTTATGCCTAAACACTGCTTGGTGCTAACATTTCATTATTTTCCTCAATTGGGAAATTTACCAGTGCAAAACAGTCAACATTGTTGACTAAATTTTACATAAAATTATTGCTTTATACAATATGTTTGTTCAGAGTTGCTTCTGTTAGGTACATACCATTGACAAGATGGGATGTTTCAAAAACTTGAAACGTCGATGTCTGGGATTCCTGATAGATGGCAACACTGAACAAACTAGGTGTCTTCACACCTTTTCTCCATGATAGCTGCAGTGAATTTGCTTTAGCAGTTAAAATTTTAACTAACCTAAATTTTGCTTGTGCCTAAACACTGCTTGGCACTAACATTTCATTATATAAATATATATATATATACACACACACACACACACACACTTGTCCAAGGTGCATTACAATAGGACTGAACCCAGAGCCATGTGGTTAGGAAGTAAACTTCTTACCACATGGCCACACCTATACTTAGGAATGTATTTATATATAATAATGAAATTATTGTATACAGTGCTCAGTTGCGCCACAATATATGTGTATACATACACATATATGTGTATGTATACTTATGTGCATGTATATGTGTATGTGCATATATTTGGGTCTCTCAATATGTCTTTGCCAAGTCTGCATCTGTTACCCTCTTACCTCTATGTCCTTCATCTCTCTAGTACTTATTTCTCTATCCATTCATAACTCCATCACTGCCCCACCCTTCTCTTTACTCAATCTTTTTTCCTCCTTTGCTATATTATTCTGCTAGTGTAACTAATGGAGACAATACCAGATACTCCATATCATTAACTCTCTGTATTGCCAGTCACCATTTTCTCTTCCTACCAGCCATTCACATCTGTCACATCTGTCACTCACTTTTACTATTGACCACCTTTACCTCTATTACTTTCTATCACTCTGCCCCAAACTTCACCTGTACTTCATAGTTGTTGTGTGTTAGTGTATCGATCTTCACCAATAATTCAAACAGCCTTCTTTTGGACTTGATGTGATATGTTTGTGAGCATAGCAATAACATTCTGTGAGCAATATTTCAAGGTAGCCCGTACTTAAACTCTATCTGTGTTCACAAAAAAATTATGTATGTAATGAAGTTTATATATTTTAAACATGTAAAGTCACTATGAAAGTTCATCAGAGATTGTGTGGTTAGCATTTGTAGAAACTTAAAGAATTTTAGTGTCATATATGGAGAATGTAGTGCAAGACTGTTCCTTTTATTGTGAATAGCTGTAATTATAACTGTGGGCTGCTGAAATAGATTAGGTTGCCATACCTCTATTTGAGGATGCACTGCTTTTCTTTTCTTCTTTAGTCGTTACTATAAACAACTTATCATATCCAGTATGAGCTAAGTTGTTGTTTTTGCATGGAAGGTCAAGGTGGGGTTCATAGAAGTGTCATCTTATTTGAAATATATGTGTAGTTGTTGGTAACAGTACAGTATGTAGGCCATTAATGAACAAAAAGACATCCCATAAATAATGCGGTTTTTTTTATACTTCTATTTTTCAAAAATTAAAATAAAGTTCTTTTTAATTTAGAATATATTCTCCTTCATTTTCTACAATGTTCTTCCATATATCTGGTAGACTTGCAAGGTCCCTCTTCCAAAATTCACTTGTCCATGACAAAAAATAATACTCCAGTACTGTTCTGACCTTGTCTACAGAATTCATATTTTTTCTGTCCAAATGATTTTGAAGACTGGGGAATAAATGATAATCAGATGGGGCAATGTCCAGCAAATATGGTGGGTGGGGCATCGTTTCCCATTCAAACTGCTCAAGCCTTTGGAATGTTGTCCTTCCTGTGTGTGGTCAAGCATTATCCAGATAGAAGAACACCTTTTGTCTTGAAACTAAAGATGGTTATTTTTCTTCTAGAGGTCACTTAAGCCACTCAAGCTGCTCACAGCAGATCTCCTTTGTTATCATTTGGTTTGGGTTTCAAATTTCAAAGTAGACTAAACCTTTCATATCTCACCAAACAGATAATAACACCTTATATGGGTGAAGACCTTTTTTAGCCTGGAGTGCCAGTGTTTCTCTTTTCCCTACCCATTGTCTTCGGCACTTGACATTTTTATAGAGAACCCATTTCTCATCACCAGTCACTATTCAATCTAAAAAAGGTTCATTTGTGAGACATGACAGCAAAGAAGAGCACACATTCACTTTCTATGCATGATTAAACTCAGATAGTTTGTAAGGAACCCATTGACCCAATTTGATGACTTTGCTGATGGCATACAGGTGCCGATGAATGGTTGAATGACCAAATCCAAGATTCTCTGCTAGTTCCTCAACAGCTACAATGGGATTTTGTTCCACCAGGATTTGCAAGCTGTCCTCATCGAAATCTACAAATCTTCCAGGACAAGGATCATCTTCTAGGCTGAAGTTTCTGGCTTGGAATTTCTGGAACCACCATTGACACTGGTTTACACTTATTGTCCAATCTCTATATACTGTATTAATATTCCTTGCACTTTCTGTTGTGTTGTTGCCTTTATTAAACTCATAAAGCAAAATATACCAAATATGCTCCTTTGTCACTTCCATTATAGTTTTGAAAAAATAACTGTTAAAAGCGACCTGCACTCTTCAAAATTTGCACTAAGAATAAGGGCAAAGTAAACTTACTACCTGCTTTTATAGCAAGTTGATGCAGGTAGTTTATCCCATCCCCCTCCAACTTTTAGTTCATGCAATTGAAAAAAACCATATTATTTATGGGATGATCCAATATGTCAGAGTGAGCCTCACAATGCATTCATGGCACAGTATTTGGAGTGATAGTAAGGACTGTAATTGAGTGGTACACAGGTTTAGAGAGAATATGGTACAGTGGTATTTTCTTGATATGAGCAGTGCTTGATTGTTTTGTTTTTTTCTCAGTTATAAGAAACAAGGTTGGCATGGCAAATTTTTGGTTGTGGAACCTGAGCAGGTTTGGCATGTGATGTGTTGGATGCATGTAAATGGTGCATGGTCAGAGAGAAAGTGGAAACCAATGCTGGAGTGCTATACATGAGGGATTTTAATTGTTGACAAATAGCTTGCAATATTTAAAGATGAGAATGAGTTTCATATTACTTCATATTTTCAACAATAATAAGCATGTCATATAGCACATGCCTATTCACCAGTTAATCTTTACTGGTTATGTTGGGTTGTCAAAATATAAATACAGTGATATCTCGCAGTATGAGTTTAATTTGTACCATGACCAAGCTTGTCTTACGATTTACTCATTTAACTAAAATATAATTAATCTAATCCAGCCCCCAAAAACCACTCAAAAATAATTTTTTATGTGTTTTAAAATAGAAAAGATGTAGTTAAAAGTAAAATGACAATTATAAAAAAGAGAATGCAAAAGAAATATGTAAACTGGTTTTATTAACTGAATTACCTTAAAGATAGGACAATTTGTGTGCTCCTACTGAGGATTTCCGCTTGTAATTCAAGACAAAAATTTGCATGAGTCTAAGCTCATATAGCAAATTACTCATACAATGGGGCACTCATACTGTGAGGTTCTACTGTAACTTAAAAGTTTAGACAGGCAGACAGACACAGATACGATAATGATGATGATGATGATGATGATAATGAAGACGATGATAATGAAAACAATAGCAACAATCAAGCAGTATGACTGCATTATTAACAACTATAGCAACATTAATATTAATGATTACTTAATAACAATGATTTCTAATGTAAGCCAAGGCCACATATTTTGTTGGTAGAACAGTCAATTATATTGACCCCAGTATTTTGTTATAACTTATTAACTGATTCTGGAAGAATGAGAATAAATTCAACACCAGTGTGATTTGTACTCTCTAGTGCTCTACTGATTCTGTACATTCAAAAGAATTACTTAACTGACAGCGAAAAATTTTGAAGAATAACGATGATAATGATGATGATGATGAACTTAAGTTACAAGTTAAGCTTTGCAACAGAAATATTATGTTCACTTGAATTGATCCCTGAATAACTCTGCTGCCAATTTTAACAACTCCCAGAAGGATTTGAGCTCAGATGAGAGAGGAAACCCACAACACTGTTCTAAAAACCCCATATCTCCCACTTATATCAGAAAAACACAAGACACACATATATACTTCAAATGAAATATAACAGCTATTGTTGCATGACATACACATTATATGCTGTTTTGACAATCAACATAAAAGATGTCAAGTATTTTCACCAAAGTTCCACCTGACCATCATAACTCAGGCCACTACCATGGCTCTCACTGATATATGAAGAAACTAGATCATAAAATAAATGTAACATACCCCACCTTCTCTATTTCACTGTATACCACACAATATACACTTGTGACCACTCTATATGCCACATAACATTTTATCTCACATCACTGTCACACCCCACCTCAAACAACATGACTTTCCAACTACACTCTATCCTAGGCATTCTCATTTAAGCTAAAGAAGGGTCCTTTACTTAGCCTTTATCTAATCACACTCTATTTTCATGCCAATTTGTGAAAATACATATTGGATAATGTAGTTAGTCCTAGTTAGATAATCTAAGGCAATGAGCTAACAGAATCAGACAAACTGCTTAATGGCATTCTTCCAGCTCTTTACATTTTGAGTTCAAATCTCACTAAGGTCAACTTTGCCTTTCATCCTTTCAAGATTGATAAAATAAAGTGCCAATCAAGTACTGGGATCAATATAATCAACTTTCCCACTCTCCTTAAAAATTGCTGTCCTCAGCCCAGCAACAGACCAGGATCCCATTCATGGAGAATGTTGTGATCTTGGTCACTCATATGCCATGAAAACCAGGTAACCAGCCGTATGAGTCCTAGGAAACAAGAAAAAAAAGTTAGTCTGGGAAAAGAAATAGCTGAGGCAGTCACAGCTAGAATGCTTTTTGTCATAGGTCCTCTCAGGCAGAGTTGATCTGAGGCTATGCAATGACATCTTCACTACCAGTCTAGTCACACCTGTTCTCACTGACCCATTACACACAGAACAAAATGCTATCATGA
Organism: Octopus sinensis; assembly: GCF_006345805.1. NCBI lineage: Eukaryota > Metazoa > Mollusca > Cephalopoda > Octopoda > Octopodidae > Octopus > Octopus sinensis. Next base: position 89,699,521 of record NC_043001.1, on the reverse strand, counting down.
CACAACACAGCATTATCTCATTAACTTAAAACACTTCCCACATACCACACTCCACTCCACACTGCTACTCTATACTCCACACAAAATATCCTTGCTATCATACTGCAAACTTCAGCATCATGTTCTAGCTACCACCAAACATCCCACACAACATACTCTCCTCAGTACCACACTACATACCAAACAGCATATCATCACTATATCCTATACATGTTTTCATTAACATATGTACCCCGCATAACCTATCATCAATGTCACACTACACCTCTTACAATATGCCTTCACTAGAAAACTACACAACTTACATGTCCTCACTACCCTTTTACAATCCACACAGTTAAACACTATTTTTTTTTCCTACTGATTTCAAGCAAAACAATAAACAAAGAGTAAGGGCCTGAAACATTATATTCTTTAGTCCACCCTGCAATATACTGAACTTCTCGAGGTCTCCTAGAACTCTCCTAAGGACTAATAGTTACTGATATGGCTGACCACCAGTTTACTAAGATTCTGAATTTACACTAAATGATGTACAGCTTTTTCAGTGCCATAGTTAAAGCACTGCTCCTAGTTGTATGTAGATAACAAGAAGCGGTGTCTACTTACAACTTTTTCAGTTGCAATTCTGTGTAACAAATTAATGTTGACCAGCATAGCTGAGCTCAAATTATCTCATGAGCAAATCCAAGAGAAACTCTCTTCAAGTCAATAGCACAAATCATCTATTGATGGACATCTATTCATTAGAAAAAGTCAAGCAATTGCTGCACGAGATAGCTAAGTATTGATTAATTGCTTGATTGATTAATTGAACCACCAACAGACAAAGATCTGTGTTGAGCTGTCTCTTGGCCAACATTGACCACAAGCTCTAGGTGTGTCAGAATCATCTGCAGTAACCGCCACACTATTAGATAACATCCTATTTACCTAAACATAATGATACAGAGCTACCAACCAAACCTTCTAATCAGTCAAGCCACATCAATTGATTTTCTTCCATACAAGTGTATGCCCTAAATTCAGTCACATTGTGTAGACAGCTTCATGGTTAATGATGCACAAAGCGCATAGATGATTCAGGGAATCGATCAAGTTGCAATTTCAAAATGTTATTTTTCTTACTATGACACAATTGGACAAATAAATATAAAAAGCAATATTAGATGAGAATCTAGTTTGAAGTTTAACAATTGTGCAACAAAGGTTTGATAATAATTTTAAATATTTTTAGTGGTGCAGTGATGTGGAAATGCAACTTGTACATGAAAATAATTAAATATTCATAGTAATGTTGGTGCATTACTAGACTGCAATGGAGTTAAGAAATAATGGAATAAGAACATTGTTTAGAATAGAAGGAAGGTGGGGACTACATGCAGGTGTGGCATTGTTCATTGGCTGGGGAGAAACATTATAACAATTTTGTTACTGTAATAACTTAACATCAGAGTGGGAAGCCATCCTTGTATTATTGCTGATTTTTAATCCACTGGTGGTAGAGAAGGAGATCATTTTCTTAGTCCAGTGCAACATGTCAAAGATATGACACTATTATTGCACTCCTTACACTATGACCAACAGCAGAAACAACAAAGACTCCTACAACACCAGACATGGGCAACTTTTGAAAAGCAGGCTGCATGAATCATGTCCCATCATTAGGCATACAACACTACTAAAAAGGTTTGACATTTTTCATTAGGCATGCCACTCAGAATGTCCCTTGGACTGCAATTTGCCCATGACTGTTCTACATGGTCACTCAGTCTGATACTATTAGCACACAAATGCTTCTTACATTATGATCTGTTGTCTTAAAAGATGAAGGACAAATTGGATAAAGTCTGGCATATACTATATTTAAAAATAAAGACAGGATAGTCGCTGCTAGAATGCCTTTCAATATAGTTCAGCTCAATTTCAGGACCAATTCAACCCTAAATGACAATGATGAGCCAATGAGCAAGCCTCTGTATAGTCACTTGAACTGCTAGAAATACCAGTTAAACCTCTCACATATCATGTTCTGAAAATGGAAAGTTACTTTGAATAATGTAATTCTAGAGACCTTGTGTCTACTTGATCAAGGTTGACCTGATACAAAATAGCAGCAACACATGAATCATACATCAGAAATATCTGAAGTTCACAGGTGGCAACATCCTTTACCAACTTTAAAATAAGCTCTACATGATTTAAATCTTAATGGACTGCAGATTTCTACTTTATCTGTTCTCTCAGTTAAAGTCTATCAATATCACCATACCATGTTTAGATTTAGCGAGGCTCTAAGCTATATAAGCCTGGAAATCTTGTTAAAGAATTACACCAGAATGTATCACAAAAATTGAAAATGTGTGTGTGTGTGTTTGTGTGTGTGTGTGTGTGTGTGTGTGTGTGGTGTGTGTGTGTGTGTGTGTGTTGTGTGTGTGTGTTTGTGTGTGTGTGTGTGTGTGTGTGCCTTTTAGTTATTTTAAGACCCTTGCAAATTGTTAAGTCTTAAGTGGTAGTCTGTTTAGCTTAAGCCTAAATCTAGTATTGTGTAGAGGCTTTCAATTTATACTAGAGACATACAGGTTTTAATATTGATAGAACAAGTTTCCTATGTAATCTCGTCAAATTTCCCCAAAGCTGATACCTTTACTGCAAATGCAAAGTAAAATATTATCCTGTGAGAAGAAAGTATCTGACTACCATGTTTAGTAAATTCAGTGTAATATTCCTTAGTCATTGCAACTTTGATCAGGGCATCTTTGTACAATACATTTTCACAAATAATGAGATACTTGTAATACTCATTGTGTAGAAATAGGAAAAACAGAGAAAATCATGATATAAATAAGTTTTCCTGCGTTCAGCTATGAAATGCAAACATTTCTTTTGACCAAATTCTATCCTTATTTCATCTGAAAATGTTATCAGATCCATCAGTTTCTTAGAATAATGGATATTTCCAGTTTCAACCTTTAGATTATCAATATAAAAAATTTTAGGCTACATGATCTTTCTTGCTGCTGTAGATCCTAGAAAATAACCATTCAACTTTTACTGCAGCTGCAGAAATGGCAGTGGATTTTTTTCCAAAATAAACAGAAACATAAAGATTATGTCCTTGGAATATTCCTTTTGGAAAATCTGTAGCATCAGTTACAAAGACTAGGATGGTTGGCCAAGTCTTCACGAGCTTTGCAATAACAGCAACAAAGGTCAAGTATAGGGATTATTACAGTCATCACTAGAGAAACAGTTAAATGCTTTTCTATAGTTAAACCACACTGTTGCAAAATTTCAGCATTGTTCCCTTTTAATTTCAGACAGAAGTTTATAAACTAAAAGTAGTTTAGCAAACATTTTTTCACACCTATTTTCTGTCACCACCTTATTAGATTCACAATTGTATTGAAAAAATTTTGTTGGAACAGTTTGTGTAAAGCTGTTTAAGCATGTAACAGGCCTATAGTTTTTCTGTCAAGTGGCTGTTTTCATTCCTGCTAACAAGACTTCTTTGCGCTATGGCAAACCAATTAGATATATCAATTGTGCTATGTAGTATTTTGTACTATACAAAGGTAGGGCTTTCTGTAGAACAGCAGCATCATATACTTGTATCCAACTATTAAGTCTCTTCATGTCTTGTCTTACTATTGTGTAGATTTCCTACAGCTTTAATGAAAATTTTAGAGCTGATACTTTGTAAGATTATAATTTTACAGACTGTTAACCTCATTTTTAGAGTGTTTATTTTCAATATTTATCTTTATACTTTGTAGCTATTGATTTGATCTCAAACTGTCATCTAGTGGCTAACTCTTGGATATCAAACACTAGATTTGACAAGTGTACATAATCCGAGACTGACTTGAACTAGATTTATTACTAAACTAATCACATTCATTATTCTTAGTTTAAAAATAAACAAATATTACAGACCTGATGACAGAGATCAAACTGATCAAATTATAGTATTCATTCCTTTTACATCCATTTTGCATAATAGCATGGGTTTGACAAATATGTTATTAAGGCTTTGTTCTACAGCCAGATACACTTCATGGGGATAACCTTTATCTGTTTTTTAAGTAACAGACCTCTTACTCAACACGACTTTAAAGGCATAATGTTAGCAGATGATTTACTGACAGCAGTATTGTCAACAACACCACCAAAAACAACAATGCTTGAACATCATAACTTTCAGATAAGCAAGTGCAGATATAAAGAAACACAAACACACAAGTACATCTGAAGTTAATAAAGAAAAATTATAATTTTATTAAGGAAAAGCTCAACTCAAATATGTAAATATTTAATTGAATATGTTCCAAATGTTGGTGTTTATACAATATTTTCTTTTGACTGTATTTATACATAATGAATAATAGTAAACACCCACATTTATTTTTTGTTTCAAGATCTTAAATGAAAATGATTTAAAATCTTCAGAAGAGGCTATTCTAATTGCATATTCTCTGATATGCAATTGTAGATTAGATATAAACTTATACTCAATGATGTTAATCATTTTTGGTAATAGAGTTTATCACCCAAAGTTTTGTGGTTATGTTTCAGAGTTATTAATTTGCCTTAAGAGTGTAGATTTCAGTATTAATGTACAATGTAAACAATACATTTTTCATATGAAATTGGTGTGCAGCACATTTGTTCTTTACCATCACCTTATGACAGTATTTATATATTGAATTCTGCAGTGCTTAGTGACTTTTTTTCTAGCTTAATAACCATCTGTATGGCTAGTATTAGGTAATTTCATTACAGCTGTCTCATAGGCATTGTTTCAGAATAATAGCTCTTGTATGCAAACTGGTGTTGATTGTCAAATACAAGTTATCACATGTTTTCATACAGTTTAAAGCAATATCATCTATAGCTTTCCGAGTTTGTGTGTGTGTGTGTGTGTGTGTGAGAGAGAGAGAGAGAGAGAGAGAGAGAGAGAGAGAGTGTGTGTGTGTGGTGTGTGTGTGTGTGTGTGTGTGGTGTTTCAATGTATGTAGATTTTCATGCCTATGTCTATATCTCTATGTGCATTTATATTATATGTGTGTATTTGGAAAGACAGACAGACAAAAGAATATATAATATAGATAGATAGGATATGTGTATATGTACTTGTGCAGCTTTTAAGCTAGTATATAGCTTTTAAGAAACTGACACTGAGTGGGAAGATCTGCAAACAGATCTCTGGCTTGTTTTGGAGAATTTGTTGCAATTTCTTCCTCCAGTGTCATATCCCAACGGTGATCATATTCGTCACAAAAAATCATGTAAAAAAAAATCACCGAAAGCAATTGCAGTAATGTAAAGATAGGAATCCAAGATTTCAGGATTGCAGTCTGGATTCGGCTAGGAGTTAGCCTTTAGATTATAAAAATTGTTATCATACAAAAAAATTTGCTGCAAAAAGTCATGTAAAAAAAAGCGCTGAATACAATCACAGTAATGGAAACTTGAAGTCCAAAATTTCAGGATTATGGGTCTGGATTTAGCCTGGAATGTTCTTAATTTACTCACAGAGTCAACCTGATTCCAAAGTGGTATATTTTGGGTTATGGTCTCTAGGAGTAAAATTGAAAAAGTATGACACACTGACAATCACATTTATTATATTATATTAAAATGGTGAGCTGGCAGAATCGTTAGCACGCTGGGTGAAATGCTTAGCAGTATTTCATCTGCCGTTAGGCTTTGATTTCAAGTTCCAATGAGGTCGATTTTGCCTTTCATCTTTTCAGGATCTATAAAATTACCACCAATTACGTACTGGTGTCAATGTAATTGATTTAATCCCTTCCCCCAAAATTGTGCTTCCAGTAGAAAGGACTTATTAATGTTGAAAAAGTGTGACACACTAACATTCATGTTTAATATATCAGATATGTTTTAATTTGGGGAAACTTTATTTCAATTAACATGTATTTGTGTGTGTGTGTGTATGTGTATGTGTATTAAAGAGAGCAAAAAATAAAACAAAAATGATAGTGCTCAGTATGTTGGCAACAGGAATTTCTGTCAAAGAGACATGGTTAAACAAAATTTTACATCATCTCCCCCTTTCTCTCACATACACACTCTTTCTCTCTCTTTTATTATTACTCTTACTGCCACCATCAACACTACTACTTTTAATAAAACATCATCAACTCTCCCTAAATCTCTTGTCTCT
>NC_043001.1:89655834-89688334 GCF_006345805.1 Octopus sinensis | reverse complement strand
AATGTAGGTTCATGCCATCCCCCTATAGTATTCAAAAATTTAGTTAAAAATATTAGTAAGAGGATTTCTAGCCTCTCCTCTGATAAGGACATCTTCAATAGCGTTGCCCCAGTTTATAATAAGGCTTTAAAAGATAGTGGTTTTAAGGAAAAAATAAAATATACACCCATTACTAGCCCAACAGTAAGGAAAAGGAATAATAGAAATAGGAAGGTCATCTGGTTTACGCCCCCTTACTCACCCGTGGTGGCCTTCAATATAGGTAAATATTTCCTAGCACTGATAGATAGACATTTTCCAGTTAACCATACTTATAGGAAACTCTTCAATAGACACAATTTAAAAATTAGTTTTAGTTCCACTACCAATTTTAAAAACATAATCAAACATAACATACAAAAAACACAACAAGAAAACAGCTGTTCATGCAGGAATAAAGAACTGTGCCCGCTAAATGGAGCTTGCATGTCCAAGACCATCATATATGAAGCTACCGTAGACTCTATAACCACTAAAGACACCGTTTCAACGAAGAAATACGTGGGCCTTACAGAGGGTAACTTCAAGGCCAGGTTCAATAACCACACTTTGAGCTTTAGGCACTGGAACAAAAGAAAAGCGACACAATTATCTAATCATATTTGGTCTTTAAGAGATAAAGGTGTCGATTATAACATACATTGGAAGATTTTGGCCAGATGTAAGCCCTATACCAACGGCAGCGGAAGGTGCGGTCTATGCGACATGGAGAGATGGCTTATCTGGAAAAGCAGCTTAGACCCTACTACATGTCTAAACACAAGGACAGAACTTTTCGGATCATGCCAACATGTGACTAAATTTCTGTTACGTTTTGGTCCCCTAAAGAAAACAGATAGAACATGCTTTCTATGTTATGTCCCAAGAAGGTTTTTTTTTACCTCATCGCACCTTCTATCATATATTTTAGGTATATTTTTATATATTTTTTATATATTTTTTATGTATTTTTATATAATTTTTATGGCGAAAAATACGAGCGATGTATAAGTACGCAGGCAAGCAGAGTTATAACACAGTAATTTCCCTTTGTATAACGGTATTTTTTCATAGCGTTTTCAAATAGCCAGATAACCGAAGAGATGTCGTGGATTCCCACTTCGGCATCTGAAACTCAGAGTTTTATCTTGACTATCGAGTAATGTAACATATTATTGTATAGATGAATTTCCTCTATTTACATAATATTGAGGTCTCTTTCTTTCTTTTGTTATCTTACCGTTTTACCAATATATATATATATATATATATATAGAAAGAGAGAGAGTGAGAGAGAGAGAGAGAATGAAACAGAGACAGAGAGGCAGAAAAGGGGAGAGAAAGATATGCTTGCACAAAAATACATACAAATTTAAAATATATATATGTATTTCCCAATATGTGTGATATGTGTATGTATGCGTGTAATTATTTGTAAGCATAAATCTTTCAGAACTATTTTACAACCATTGAAGTAAGCTTATAACTCTTCCGCAGCTTTGTTACTGCAGATATTTATTGCATCATGAAACCCTAGTTTGCATATTTACAACAATGGGGATTACTGCAATAACTACTGCAGTGAACTTGATTGCAGTTTAGTAAAGATAGTAAGCAGGTGCATCAATGAGAAGATCTATAAAATATTCATTTCAATTGCTTTCAACAATTCTACAGTGTCATTTAAGTATGTCCTTCATAATCTGGTATATTGATAAAAACCGGGAATTTTTTACCCTCCAACAAGATCTACCTTCTGTTAAAGAAAGTCTTGGAGATATATGAACAGACACCATTGCTAGGTATGTGGCACAAGTGAAGTCAAAACTCAACCATCCATGACAGTACAGTGCTAATATGATACTCTGTATTCTGATTTCAAATATCAGTTGAGTCAACTGGTATTAGTCTTTATCAACTGTAATCCCATTAATTTGTGGCTGTGGCTTTATGCCTATGTTAGAAATCAATGTTTTCTTAAATCAGCAACTCAGATTCTACCAGATTGGTAAAACTGTCCCTACCAATTCAGTCATTATCTTGGCAATTTACCCAGAGAAAACATATATATTAGATAACTGTGTTATCCTATAACTACTTAGAAGGGATGCACTTGTTCTATGGCATATTACATAAATTTTATCATACACATATAACATATATACTCTCAATAAATAATTCTGAATTGGTTTCAGTTACAAGACTATGATCATGACCACTTTTGATCGTTTAAGTCAATCATATCAACCTCAGTACTTTGGATTGATTTCATTAGAAATGAGTTGTAAAGAATGTTTTTGCTCTATCATGTTGGTGTTCGTTCATTCCATGCTAATAAATGCTTATTATCTGGTATTACAAACATTTTAAGCTAAAGAATATCTTTCAAGTAAAACATGAAAATATTTTTACAAAAAAATGTTCAAAATGCTGATGTAGATTTTTCCTCCATGAGTGCTTTATCAGATACACTTTCTTTAATGAATTTACTTAAGAACCCCTTAATATCATTTCTACTTTCTAGTGATAATTCAGTTGTTAAGCATATGTGCTCATATATCTTGTAGCATCTAAAGCTCTGTCATGCATCCATAAACAATAGTGCTTTGGACCAAGACACCTTTCACTTCCAGTATAACTTTTGTTGCAAATACATGCACATACATGCATAAACATGGATGCTTGTATTCACATGTTAACTTGAAATATGTATACAAGAAGCTGTCATTTTAGGTTAGGTGAAATCAATGTTATTTACTTGTTGTATCTTGTATCTTCTTTTACTGCCTTGTCAATAGAATCATTCATCTCTAGATGTATACAGTATATATATATATATATATATATATATATATATATATAATTGTGTGTATATATATATATATATAATTGAATATACACATGTGTGAATGAGTGCGTATACATAAATATATGTACGTATACATAGGCGCATAAATATATGCACATAAATATATGTACGTATACATAGGCGCAGGAGTGGCTGTGTGGTAAGTAGCTTGCTAACCAACCACATGGTTCCGGGTTCAGTCCCACTGCGTGGCATCTTGGGCAAGTGTCTTCTGCTATAGCCCCGGGCTGACCAATGCCTTGTGAGTGAATTTGGTAGACGGAAACTGAAAGAAGCCTGTCGTATATGTGTATATATATATATGTGTGTGTGTATGTGTGTGTGTGTGTGTTTGTCCCCCCTAGCATTGCTTGACAACTGATGCTGGTGTGTTTACGTCCCCGTCACTTAGCGGTTCAGCAAAAGAGACCGATAGTATAAGTACTGGGCTTACAAAGAATAAGTCCCGGGGTCGATTTGCTTGACTAAAGGCGGTGCTCCAGCATGGCCGCAGTCAAAATGACTGAAACAAGAAAAAGAGAAAGAGAAAGAGATACATATACATATATATATATATATATGAATGAATGAATGAATGAATATACACACACACACACACATGAGTGAGCTGAGAAGTTCATAGGCTGACTATGAAGGAGTCATGCTAGAGCTGTAAAATCTTGCATGCATTAATTTCACCCCTTCTCATTAATAACTACATTGTTTCTTTCCAGGTAAACTGACAATTCACTGTTCAAAGATGACCTTCAAAAGTAACTAGTACCAACTTCTCTTGAAAATGGACAAAAGTTGGCATTGCCATGTTATGAAGTTCCTCCAGAAAAAGGCTTTAGCCCCTTAGAGCATTCATGTAGACATGGTTGCTACATTAAGGAATGATGCTCCAGCTTTATCAACAGTGCAAAAGTGGGCAGCTGAATTTAGGAGGAAAAGGGAGAGTCTTAAAGTTGATCCAACATCTGGACATCCTGCAACTGCCACCACAGAGGAAAACATTGATCATGTTCACCACATGGTACTAGATGACAAGCGATTGACTGTAAATATGCTATTAGCATATCCTGTGAGTGAGTTGAGAATATTCTGCATAATAAACTTGGCACGACAAAGGTTTCTGTTTGGTGGGTGCCCTGACTTCTGACAACAGATCAAAAGTGCACCAGGCTGATCACATCATGGAAAATCTGACATTGTTTGAGGCATTTCCAGGGGGTTTCCTTGGATAAGTGTTGGCTTTATCACTTACAGCCAGAGACAAAGAGATAATCCATGCAGTGGAAACATCCCACCTCACCTGCTCCAAAAAAGGCCAAGGTAATTTCATCTGCAGGAAAGGTGATGGCCTCAGTTTTTTAGGATGCAAAAAGCATTGGGTTTATTGACTATCTTCAAAAGGGCCACACTGCCAATAGAGAGTACTATGCCAACTTGCTAAGGCAGTTACAAAAGGCTATCAAGACCAAACAAGCAGGAAAATTGACAAACAAGGACTTGTTTCATCAGGACAATGCTCCAGCACACAAGTTCTTGCTTTCAATGGCTGCTGTGTATGACTGTGGCTTTGAACTGGTTGATTACCCCTCCATATTTTCCTGATTTGGCCCCATCTGACTATCATTTGTTCCCCAACATGAAAAAGCACTTGGCTGAGAACCAGTATCACAGTGATGATGATGTCATATCTGCTGTTGATGACCTTTTTTACCAACAGGAAGAAAGCCTCTTCACCAATGGAATTAAAGCACAGCAACACTGATGGAAGAAATATGTGGACCACAAAGGGAACTGTGTTGAAAAATAAACCTCACAGCCCCTGTATGTCTTCTGAGCTTATAGATCTCCACCAGGAAAGATACTCTCCGAGGCACAAGTCTGGTTTAAGTTTCATGAAAGACCTGTAGGCACCCATCCATTTAACTTGCTTCTCCCCAGGCTGCTGATGCTTTCCTGATAAATAGCTAATGCCAGTAAGTTTGAGAGCAGTGTCATCCCAATCTTTGCAATCAGAACTCACAGATACAAAAAGGCATCTCATCTAATGCTCTCACACTTTAGCAATTGAACAAGTCCAATGACATCAATGGTACTGTTGTTTTTATGAAACCCAAAAGGATACATTCTGACACACACACACACACACACACACACATTATATGTGTATATATATATATATATATATATATATATATATATATATATATATATATATATATATTTTAAATTTGTTTACAGGAAATTTTTGAATACACAAATAAAGCTCCTATTCCATTATGTTGGCTACAGTCTAATGATGCTATCTGGTGAACCAATATTTTGCGGTTGCACCAAGCTGTAATGATATAATGTAGGATAAATATAATAATAATAATCCTTGGATGGAATTTATAAATATTTTAACACATTGCTACACGCGTTTCCACAAATCACATGTCTCTAAAGATCACAGACCATATTCCTGGGATGATCACAGTGTAGTCTGTAGTATCCATGGGCATCAGTTAGATCATTTTCATGATTCATTTCTTCAGATGATGTAACATAGATGAATGTTTAACTGAGGGTTATTTATCACTTTTTGACCTTTTTGATCAAAAGTGATAAACAACCCTCAGTTAAACATCCATTAATGCTATATCACCTGAACAAATGAATCCAGGAAGATGATCTACCTGATGCCCATGGATACTACAGACTACATCTTAATTATCCCTGGAATATGGACTATGATCTTAAGAGACGTGTAATTTGTGGAAACATGTAGAGCAATCATTAAAATATCTATAAATTCTATCCAAAGATTATTGTTATTATTATTATTATCATTATTATTATTATTATTATTATTATTATTATTATTATTATTATATTATTATTAACATTATATATATATATATATATATATATATATATATATATATATATATATATATAAGAGAGAGAGAGAGAGAGAGAGAGAGAGAGAGAGAGAGAGAGATCATCATCATTACCATTATCATTTAATGCCCACTTTCCATGCTAGTTTGGGTTGGACAGTTTGAAAGGATCTAGTGAGTCACAAGGATGTGTCAAGTTCCAATATCAGTTTTGGCATGGTTTTTGACTGAATGTCCTTCCTAACACCAAACACTTTAGAGGGTGTACTGCATGCTTTCTTTTTTATTTTTGGGCAGCTTTAGGGTTGCTGTGTAACTTACAAGACAGAAAAAAGAACATGGAAAATGAAGACAAAAAAGTCCCCACTACTAAGTGGAAGGTATTTGAGAGAGTGTTAGAAGGTTAAAGTATGATAGAAGGACAAGCATCATTGCCTTGTAATAGAGGAGCTACATGGCTGAAGGAGATAATAGGAAGGTAGTGACAGAGTGCCAGAGCAAGCTCTTAAGGTACAAGAAGGTGAGCATAACAGAGAATATAGACTACAGAGACAGAGTGAGATATAAACAGATATATACAGGGTGCATGAGATATTTGAGGACAGATTTATGTTTATAAAAAACAGATACATAATAACAGATAATAACTTTATTTATCAAAAAATGCTATGACGATAAAAATAAACCTTCTATTCTGTGATGTTATTTAATAAAGCCACCTTCAGCTTCATCAACTGCTTGTATATGAGATCTAAATCATCTACATCCTCGAATCAAGTGGTCCTGGTTCATTTTGGACATTACTCTGACTATAGCAGCTTTCAAAGAATCTTTAGTGTTATGGGTGTGTTCATTGACCTCTCTCTCAACAGCAATCCATATGTAATAGTCCAATGGATTGAGATCTGGGGAATTAGGAGGCCAAATGTTAGGGGTTATGTGATCATGAAAATTTTCAGCCATCCATTCTTGTGTTACTAGAGTCATGTGTGATAGTGCAGAGTCTTACTGAAACACATATGGCCTTCCATTTCATACACAGTCTATCTAGGGCTTAGCAATTGTTTCCAGGACCTCAATGTATTAGTTGATTGTGAAGCATTACGGAAAAAGAAAAGCATCAAGTGCCGAAAATGAACTTTCTTATCTTCCATTTTAAAGGGTTACAGAATTAACACAGGTTATAGGAACATAAACCTTCTTCCACGAAAAGATAGCTTAAACTGTGCTCTAAATGGAGGTGTAAATCAAATCCTATTTCATGGACTCAACCATGTTCTAAAATAAGTCGAAAGGTAAGCTACTATAAATCGGCATGAACTTTCCGGACAACCCAATGTGTATATATATATACATATATATATATATATATATATATATACATATATATATATACATACATACATACACACATACACACATACAGGATTTCCCCCTCAAATCTGACATTATCAACTTATCAAATCAACATCAGCCTCATTCTTGTTCTCAGCTATCTTGGCTATGGTGTCATTTGTCTTGATTATATCATTGCCAACTTTAATTTGATCGTCATCAACTTTATTTTTGCCATTAATTTTAATTTCGTTATTGTCAACTTACATTAAGTATTTATCAGTGCTATTGTTCATCAGCTATTGTAGTCAACCAGAGAAACAGAATTTCCAATGAAGTCAGAACAGTTATCATCAAATAATAGTTGAAGGTCATATTGTAACTAAAATAAATTGGCACTATATTAGATATTCCTGGAACAATTTTTTATCTTATACTTGCTTCAGTCATTATACTGCGGACATGCAGGGACACCACTTTGATGAATTTTAGTCAAACGAATTGACACTAGTACTTTTTTTTTATTTTTCTAATTCTGATACAATCAGACTCTTTTGATGAACCACTAAGCTAAGGTACCATAAGCATGCCAACATCAGTTTCCAAGCGGTGGTGAAGAACAAATAGGTGCAAAGACACAACACACACACACATACATATATAACTGAAAAAATTGCAGTCAACAAGAAAGGGTACGAGGGGCGTTCAATAAGTAATGCCCCTGACCCACTTGCAGTTGTTTGATCCAGCTGAAATTTTGCATTTGCAATTATTTATATCTCTATCGATTCAGTGGCAAATTAAAGCTCTGAATTAATTGTGGTTTCTGATTTACAGGTGTTTGAACTGAGTCAAGTGTGAAATGGAGACTGTTGAGTGTCGAGCAGTGATCCGGTTTTTGTATTTGAAAGGACGCACACCACGGGAGACTTTTGATGAAATGAAAGTAACTTATGGTGATGATGCCCCATCATATGACCTTGTAAAACGCTGGCATCGTGAATTTAAACATGGTCGGAACTCTGTGGAAACTATCATTCATGACCATTTGCATATGCGAAAGGTGTCTGCCAGATGGATTCCCAGGTTGCTCACACCTTTCCAGAAGCAAGAACGTGTTGAGTGCTCAAGGATGAATTTGGAGATGTGCCAAGAAGATGAGTCAAAATTTTTCAAAAGACTGATTACACAGGATGAAACCTGGGTCCATCACTATGATCCAGAGACCAAAGCCCAGTCAATGCAGTGGAAGCACCGTGACTCACCTCCTCCAAAGAAGGCAAGGGTGCAGCCCTCCGCTGGCAAGGTCATGCTCACAGTCTTCTGGGACCAGGACGGAGTAGTGATGACAGATTTCCTGGAAAAGGGTACCACAATTACAGGAGCCTATTATGCTTCACTTCTGAGGAAATTAAGAGAATCTATCAAAATCAAGAGGCGGGGCAAGATCAGCAAAGGCATCCTCCTCCTGCAGGACAACGCTCTAGTCTACAACTCGCGTGTCACCAGATCAGAAGCACAGGCGTGCGGCTATGAACTCCCCCCCATCACCCCTACTCTCCTGACCTTGCACCCTCTGATTTTCACCTCTTCCCAGCCATGAAGTTGTTTTTGAAAGGAAAGCGTTTCCCAGATGATGCAGCCTTGATTTCTGAAGTCACGTTGAGGTTGGAGGACCAAGCTGGGGGTCTTCTACAAAAACGGTCTCCAGAGCTGCATCAAACGATGGGAGAAATGCGTAACTCTGGATGGTTCCTATGTAGAAAAAGACTAATAACTGTGCCAAGTTTCGTTGCTCTACTGCTATGGGAAGTGGGTCAGGGGCATTACTTATTGATCGCCCCTCGTACAGTTGGACATTTATTTTTTTAATCACTACAGTTGTTTCCATACAACATAGTTCTCCAGGTGTGCAGGTACTTGATTATGCAACTGTTTCCCTGCATTATGAGATCTAGTTCTGTTTCCTTAGGTGATATGTAAATATATATATATAGACATTCACATACACATACATATATAGGCGTAGGAGTGGCTGTGTGGTAAGTAGCTTGCTTATGAACCACATGGTTCCGGGTTCAGTCCCACTGAATGGCACCTTGGGCAAGTGTCTTCTACTATAGCCTCGGGCCAACCAAAGCCTTGTGAGTGGATTTGGTAGACAGAAACTGAAAGAAGCCCGTCATATATATGTATGTATGTATGTATGCCTTGTAATAGAGGAGCTACATGGCTGAAGGAGATAATAGGAAGGTAGTGACATAGTGCCAGAGCAAACTCTTAAGGTTTATATATATATATATATATATCATCGTTTAAGCGTGTGTGTGTGTGCATATGTTTGTCCACCCCACCCCCCCAACATCGCTTGACAACCGATGCTGTTGTACTTGACTGAGGAAAGAAAATTTCGAATGACCTGTCATTGTTTTCTTTGTATCATCTATCTGGATGTTTTGCTGTCCCATTTTTGTATCCCCTAACTGTCCGTATGTTTTGCGTTCTTGTCCCATTTTGTATTTTTCATAGATATATATATATATTGTAATTTCAGCTTCACTACCTGCAATGAAATAAGCATTAATTTTCATGCAAAATTGGCATGCCAATCTAATGCTCCACTTGCAGTGGGGAGGTTGTCTCTCTTGTCAGTACTTCTAATATAATAATGAGCATAGTGTTTTTATATATTTGTATATTTGTCCAAAATTACACAGTAGGAGTGAAGGGAGAGGAGAGAAAGTAGTAATTCAGTGAAGGAGAAGTAGTGAGAGTAATAGCCATGAATGAGCAGGAGTGAGAGAAAGTAATATCAATGAGAGAGAGAAAGTGGCAGAGAGTGTCATGTATCTTCTACTATAACACTCTACTATAATAATACTCTTATGTATTTCTCTGTCACAACATATGAATGAGAAAGGAAGGGGTGATCCACTGATGGAAGTGGGATGGTGAAAAGTTAATGGTGAAACAAAAATCAAACAGCACTTCAACTGTGTCTGAGTATATGCGTGTGTGTAAAAGGGAGGAAAGTGAATGCTTGTGTATGTGTATATGTGTTTGTGTATGTTTATTTAGAAAGATACACAGAAAATAGAATTACAGACACACACATTTATACATACATGTATGTGTATATATTATATATATATATATATATATATAATATATATATATATATAAACAGACAAACTTTAAAAAAGAAGGAAGTGAACTATGAGACAAAGTATAGAAAACAGCATTTGCTACAGACTGCTACTCATACATACAAATGTATACATATTCACACATGCACAGTGTTGAAGCAGTGTTTGTTTTTCACCTTTTTGTACCCTTTTTATATATAAAATACAACAATTAGCCATCATTTTTGACAGCACAGAGTCAGCTAGTATATATATATATATATATACTAGCAGTATCACCCGGCATTGCTTTAGAATTGGAATTTTTGAAAAGTAAAAATTTTGCATTATGTAGCTTGTTATTCTCTTTAAGCAAACATTTTTCTGGTTGAAATACACGAAAAATGGCGACAGTCAAAAAATCGTAAAAAAATAGGGATTTTCATAGAAAAAAAGCACCTTATTGATGTAAATAATTTTTGGTGTTAACATGGTCCGATTTGAATTTTTCTTCTATGGAAGGAAGAGCAAGCCTTCTTCTATCATACTCTCAATTTTGGTCAACTTGTGCCGTAGGGTCTCGGAGGAGATAGTGTTAGTTGAAGGCTACCAAACCTGCCATACACAGACAACTTCAGCTTTATATATATAGATAATTGGTATGTGTTCACAAAGTCCAAATGATTAATACGAAAAAACCCTCCAGGCTACATCCTGATGAAATGAAAGTAACTTATGGTGATGATGCCCCATCATATGACCTTGTAAAACGCTGGCATCGTGAATTTAAACATGGTCGGAACTCTGTGGAAACAGCTCCCAGATCTGGTCACCCCCTTCTGCCATTGATGAGGCATCTGTCCGTCAAGTTGAGGCTGCCATTTTGGAAGATCGACGCATAATTATTCACCAAATAGCCCATGAGGTCAAGATTAGTACCGGATCTGTGGAAACTATCATTCATGACCATTTGCATATGCAAAAGGTGTTTGCCAGATGGATTCCCAGGTTGCTCATGCCTTTCCAGAAGCAAGAACGTGTCGAGTGCTCGAGGATGAATTTGGAGATGTGCCAAGATGATGAGTCAAAATTTTTCAAAAGACTGATTACACAGGATGAAACCTGGGTCCATCACTATGATCCAGAGACCAAAGCCCAGTCAATGCAGTGGAAGCACCGTGACTCACCTCCTCCAAAGAAGGCAAGGGTGCAGCCCTCCGCTGGCAAGGTCATGCTCACAATCTTCTGGGACCAGGACGGAGTAGTGATGACAGATTTCCTGGAAAAGGGTACCACAATTACAGGAGCCTATTATGCTTCACTTTTGAGGAAATTAAGAGAATCTATCAAAATCAAGAGGTGGGGCAAGATCAGCAAAGGCATCCTCCTCCTGCAGGACAACGCTCCGGTCCACAACTCGCTTGTCGCCAGATCAGAAGCACAGGCGTATGGCTATGAACTCCTCCCCATCCCCCCTACTTTCCTGACCTTGCACCCTCTGATTTTCCCTTCTTCCCAATCATGAAGTTGTTTTTGAAAGGAAAGTGTTTCCCAGATGATGCAGCCTTGATTTCTGAAGTCACGTTGAGGTTGGAGGACCAAGCTGGGTTCTTCTACAAAAACGGTCTCCAGAGCCGCATCAAACGATGGGAGAAATGCGTAACTCTGGGTGGTTCCTATGTAGAAAAAGACTAATAACTGTGCCAAGTTTCGTTGCTCTACTGCTATGGGAAGTGGGTCAGGGGCATTACTTATTGAACGCCCCTCGTATGCATGTTTTCAAACTTTTATTTAACTATAAACAAGAAGGTTGTGTCTAATAAAAGAATCAAGGCAATTTTCAAAACAGAAAAATTTCAAAAGAAATCAAAAACTTCATTTCACAAAAAATACTGTCCAACATAGTTTTTGAGCAAGTGTTGATAAGTGTTGATAAATGCCTTAAAAGTCCACTGCTCATTCAAGAGATGTAAAGTGATTTCTAAATGAGCTTTGTCTTTAGAAAACATTACATGAAGAATAAGTTATACCAAAGAAATTCAAGATCTTTTGACAGAAAAGTCTGTGAGGAAACTTTTTTATAGATGAATTTGAGTTCAACATTTGCTTGAGATCTGGATTGTGTTCCTGAAATAGGCTGAATATACGTTGTGCCATGGACAAAATTGTAGAAATCAACTATACACGAGAACTGATGCCTTGAATTCCTTAAGCTTTTATGATTTTATTGATACATTTCTTAAATGGATCACTGAAAAATGGAGAATTGTATACTGATTTGGGATAATCTTCCTTTTCATACAACCAGGGTTTTTATCAGTTAATTACATCAAGATACCACGATATGCAATTCTTACTCCTATAAACAACTCAGAATAACCTCACTGAAAATGTTTAGTAAGTGGAAGAATTATGTAACAAAATGTGAACCAAGGAATAGTGATGAGGTGAATATATTGATCGACACCAGGGTGACTGATTACAGGGTGACTGATTATGGGTTGACTGATTATGGGGTGATTGACCCATGCCAGCATGGAAGGAGGCTGTTAAATGATGATGATGATGAGGAGGAGGAGGAGGAGGAGGATGTCAATGATGATGATGGTGATGGTAATGATGACGATAACGATGACGGTGACATTGGTGAGGATAATAATGATAATGATGATTGTGCTGGATATTTTTAGGAATATGATAAGCGTTAAGAAATGGAAATAATGAATAGAAACTTAAGCTCATGTTATTTATTTTTGTTTTTGTCATGTTTATATAATATAATGTATAATTTTACAAGTAAGGTTCTAAATGTTTGTATGTTTACAGTAATATAAGATGCAACAATTTATATTATGCAAAACTTGTAATCCTTTGTAAAACATTTTAATGTTTACATTCTTTTACAATTCTAGACAAGTAATCATTGATGTCAATATATGTTCATAATAAAAAACATTGTTGATGATGAAATTAAAGTTGACAATGACAAAAATGTGACAGACAACTGAACAATGTAATTGAGACAGGTGATAATGAAACTTAGGTTGGCAACTCCACTGGTACTTGTGCTGGTGCCAAATAAAAATCACCTGAGCTGGTGCTACATAAAAAGCAGCCATGCTGGTGCCAAAATAAAACAAAACCTGTGCTGGTGCCACATAAAAAGCACCCATGCTGGTACCATGTAGAAAATACCCATACTGGTGCTATGTAAAAAGCACTTGTGCTGGTGCCATATAGGACGCACTCAATACATTCTGTAAAGTGTTTGGTGCTAGGAAGGGCATCCAGAAGTAGAAACTATGACAAAACAGACAATTGGGACCTGGTAAGGCTCTCCAGCTTGCTAGCTCTTGTCAAACCATCCAACCCATGCCATCATAGAAAACATATATTTAATGATGATGATGATGGTGGAGGTGGAGGTGGTGGTGGTGGTGGCGGCAGCAGTGGTGGTGGTGGCAGTGGCAGCAGTGGTGGTGGTGGTCATCGTCGTAGTGGTGGTCGTGATGTTGATGATGATGATGATTACACACACACACACATGCAATGACCTTCCATATAATTTCCATCAATCAAATTCCATTTATTAGGTATTCATCAAACCAAGGCTATGGTAGAAGGCACTTACCTAAAGTACCATCACCCTAGGATGATGTGGTTGTGAAGTGAACTAACCATATAGCCATATCCATGCTGCTATAAAAAGTAAGGTCCATGAATAGATAAACTTGATATCAGTCACTCTTACCTAAAAAATTCAGTTCTTCATTCAAATTTGATCCAACTCTCTGCTGTCAATCTGTATGCATGCATACAAGTATGAAAGTGCATGTGGATGTGTCTGTATGAGTGTGTGCATGTGTGTATGGAAAGGTATGTGTGATTGCATGTTTGATGGGTGAGGGTACATATGATATGTTTGTCTGTTTGTTTGTCAGCCTATATATTTAAAAGTTTATTTATTTCATCACATGCTTCAACAAAAATGGCTTGCAATGAACATACAATCCATTTCAATAGGTGTATGTGTGTGTGTGTGCTTGTGTGAGTGTGTATGCAAGCATCTGTGTGTGTGTGAGAGAGAGAGAGAGAGAGAGAGATAATTTCCTTTTCTCTTCTTACTTCTAGCCTAGCAGTGCCTTGATTAATTTAGCAGTATGATGTTTCCAGACAGAAATATTTAATTAAAATCTAAGACGCCATGGAGACACAAACCACCCTTGATCACCTGGACAATGACTTGATCAATCAATCCATCAATGAGTCAATCAATCAATCAATCAACATATATATATTTACACACACACACACACACACACACACACACACACACACACACAACACACACCACACACACACACACACATACATACATGCATACATAGATATGTTTGAGGATGTACATGCAGGTGTGTATGTAGGGAAAAATTTTCCATTTAAATGTATTATTGAATACACAAATATGCTTGAGTATTAGTCTTGCTATTTTAAGTCTAGTTCTAAAATGCTTTTTATAGAAATTTTATTAAATCCTATGTTTAACAGTGTGTAAGATAATTTTTCATACATATTAATTATCAAATTTTTCCTCCCTGGCAGATTAATTGCAGTTACACACACACACACATGCGCGCACACACACACACACACACGCACACACATACAAGGGGTTGCTGTAAAGTTCCTGGCTTTAAGGGTATCACAAAAGGCCTGGTTGGAGGCCCAACCTTCAAAGTTCTTATACCAGGCTTAGAAAAACCGAAGGACCACTGCAATAAGTGTGTGAATCTGAGAGGGGCATATGTTGAATAAAATCATAACTAACTGATCCTCCTGTATATCCTTTTACCCAAAGCCGGGAACTTTTCAGCAAACCCTCATAAAACTGTTTCACCAAAAAGGAGAATTACAAATGTCACTAAATGTCACACATAAACATATATATCTCTCTCTATATAAACGGCAAAATGTCTGTCTGTCTCTGTGTGTGCGTGTCCTTTATAAAAATCCACAATTTTTCAGTTAGAGGGCTCGCACTTTCTATGGTCTTTCAAAACCGTCCAAGGGTGGTCGTGTACATCTTTACGTTTCCCCAGTCACCCTGCAAAGCCATTAAAAAATCAATAGAAGTGACTTTTTGTGAATTTTCTATCCCAAACCCAATCAAAATGCCTGAAACTTGATACACCAATTGAATGCCAGCTAGCTCTATGTGATTGGTTGGAGATTTGGACAGTGCTCGCTTGTATGTGCACACGCATGCAGCTGTATATGCATGCACTAGCACTATGACCTGGCGTTGCCGGGTCATAGTGCTAGTATATATATATATATATATAGAGAGAGAGAGAGAGAGAGAAATCATTTGGGAATACATAGGTCAGAAAAAATATTTGTTAAAAGAGTGGATGCAGTATTGTATAACTGTTATGGTGAATCTTACCAACTGGTTTCACACTGGGTATTAAACTAGATGTTAGATAACAGCATGGTTACATAACACTACATGCTTGTCAGAGATGGCATATATGCAAAAAAATAAGTGGCAACTGCTCTCTGTTACTGGAGGGGAAGGAACCACATCCAGTTTGTGGATGCTGTGAAAAAGATGAAATAAACTGAACATGGGTTCCATTAAGAGTAATGTCCCTTGGCCCCCAAAGGTTTCTGAGAGGTAAGTATACTAGAGTTTTCTGAAAATGTATCTAGAGGTTATGTATGGGTATCTGCGTAGGGTTGGAATGTGTGTAAGGGTATTATATGCTAGGCTATTTTGAGGGGGTGGGGATAGGAATTATGGATGGTTGCCCAAATGCTTAAGCCCATATTAGGGCGCATATGTGTCTGTGTGTTTGTCTATGTATGCTTTGGTTAAAGTCTGCTGGTTTCTCAAGATATGTTGGTGAAAGAGCCAAAGGGCAGATAACTGGTGAGGGTCATAATAGGGCTCAAAGGTAGGATAAAACATACCTTGGTTCATGTGGGCAAGGGTTAAAAAATTCACCTTTGTAGTTTAGATAGATATTTGGGTATTGAGAGCTCTTTAACATGATTCTTTTCTTGGCTAAGCATAACCATCACTTCCTACTACCATTAAAATAAGCCTTGCACTTGGCTACAATTTTCCACTTCTGCTATACTCCATAGTGCTTTCTTTAAACAACCATATGCGCCTGGCCAGGGCTGTGGCATTTTGTCTCTCTGGGATATTGAAGGAGGACATTTGGTTTCTGAATCTGATTCTAAAGGGATCTTCCATTATTACTCACATATTTCTGCATGTTTGGTTGCCCATTAGAGCAGATTCCTAAACACTTTGGCTGGGTGACCGAAATCTGTATTAATATATATCAGCCACTTGTGTAGATTACAACAAGGCTTATAGACACTGGATTCCAAGTCCACTGTCACATCAAGGAAATCCATTGTCTTCCTTTGCTTTTAACTCCAAATACTGCCTTATCAGCCCTGTGAAGCCTAAGACCAGCCTGATGAGCAAACAGGTGATCAGAAAAATCAATAAAAATATTGAGCAAGGTCATAACATAGTTTGAATCCAATAGCAAAAGGGGTAGAGCAAGGTTCACCCAATTTTACTTGTCTATACCAGAGGAGCTTTTATATGAAGCACTAGACCTACACTAGGACCTACAGTGAAATTAGAGATGAGGACATATATATATACACATATGTATATATGCCTATATATATATAGATAGATATAGATATAGATATAGATAGGTATATACACATACAGATATGTATGTGTGTGTACATACACACACACACACACATGCACACACACACACATACACACACACACACATATGTTCCCATTTTCTACATCCACCCACAAGGCTTTGGTTGGCTGAAGGCTATCATTAAAGACACTTCCCATTTCCCAGATGCCTTCCACTGCATCTGAACCTAAACCATTGGTTAGGAAGCAAACTTCTTAACCACACAAGTAATGCCTATGCCTAAACACATATCTATCTTCTTACTCTCTCTCCCTCACTCTCTTTCTCTCTCACTCTTTCTCCATACATGTGTACATGTGTACATGTGTATATATATATATATATATATATATATATATATATATATATACACGTGTGTGTGTGTGTGTGTACATATATATATTCATACACACATATATATATACTACATATGCATATATATGCATATATGTATATATGTATATATATATATATATATATATATATATATATATATATTATATATATATATATATATATATGTATATATATGCATATATATATACATATACATATACATACATATATATATACATACATATATACATATATATACATATATCAATATATATATATATATATATATATATATATATATATATACACATACATTATATATGTATATACATATATATATAATATATATATAACAATGCCTGTCAGTTGGAATAATTTTGAAGTTTGGCAGAAACATACTTTAATAAATCAATAAAGAAATTCCTTGCCATCTGACCACCTTACCATCTACCTTACTATCAACCGATCTTATTATCATAGCATTCCTTCATTCTATCATCCATGTGTGCATGTAGTAAGCACAATTCTAGTCTCTGGATAAAAGCCAGTGCCAGACAATGTCAAACATTTCAATGAATCAATTGCAGCCAAGTCATCTGATCTCCCAAAACACAAAAACTGAACTTTTCGTTTCCTACAGGTCAACTTCAGGATCTCATATCATTAATGTTTATTTTTTCTTAAATACTGTTTTGTCATTAAATATAGATATTTAATGGTAGTTCAGTGGATTTGCTACATCATTAGAGTATGTACAAAAGGCCTTGTAGTACTTAATTACTGCTGTTTACATTCTGAGTTCAGATCCCTCAAAGTCAACATTAATTTTAATACTTCCTGAATAGATAAAATAAAATAAACACCAGTCAAGTACTAATTGTTCCCCACAATTTTATGGCCTTCTATCTATATTAGTGATCAATATTTACTGTTAATGGTGATATCTTATTTAAAATATCTATCACATTGCTGTAATTAGTTGATATTGTCACTGGCCAGTTACTGAAATGGGGAAAATGAATTGTTGAAAGCATCATCATTATCATCATTCTTCTCCATCTTTTTTTTCTATTCCTCCTCATTATCATCATCCTTCTGCTCCTCCTCATCATCATCACGACCCTTGTTCTTCTCCTTTTCCTCATTCTTCTCTTTCCCCCTCCTCTTTGACCTCTTCCTCCTCAGCCTTTTCCTCCTCAACTCCTTGATCTGTTCCTCCCTTTTGATTGCTTCTCCCTCCACCTCATCGTCATCGTCGTCGTCCTCCTCCTCCTCATCATCATCATCATTATCATCATCACTTTTAAATCTATATTTTTCTTTTAGGAAGTTAGGGTTTGGATAAGTGTCTCAGAAGTGAGATATACAAGAAATTTAGTGATGATTTAATTATTTCATGGCAAATTTGTTGTATGACAGTTTCAATTACAAAGCCTGTTGAAGTTTTCTTCCACATCTATTCACCTGATATTGACTAAATAAAAATACCAGATACATACTGGGCTGTATGGTAAGAAGTTTGCTTTTCAACCACATGGTTCTTGGGTCAATCCCATCGTATGGCGTCTTCTACTAAAGCATCAGACTAACCAAAGCCTTGTGAATAGATTTTGTAGATGGAAACTAAAAGAAGTCTACTGTGTGTGTGTGTGTGTGTGTGTGTGTGTGTGTGTGTGTGTGTGTCTGTCTGTCTGTCTGTCTGTCTGTCTTTGTGTTTGTGCCCACCACCACTTGACAATTGTTGTTGGTTTGTTCATGCCCTCTCAATGGTTTGATAAAAGAGATCAATAGAATAAGTATCAAGCTTTAAAAAGCACTGGGATCAATTTGTTTAACTAAAACCTTTCAAGGTGGTGCACCAAAAGATAAAAGATATCAACAACACACTCCTTGACACCAAAATAAAAATGATTTGGCTTTCTGAAAGAGGGCACCACATTTTTATACTTAAATTCTATTTTTTTTTAAAATCATATGGATAGTACTTTTGAGAAAATGATTGGATCAGACTCCCGATCTTGGGATTCACAGATGAAATGATACAGGGTTAAGATCAGTGACTGCAGTACACACATGTTCAATCTATGATACCATAAAAAATGATAATATATACACACATAAACATATCTATATATTCATCTGTATACATGCACATATGTATGTATGTATGTATGTATGTATGTATGTATGTATGTATATATGTATGTATGTATGTATGTATGTATGTGTATGGGGGTTGTTTGGATAGATGGATGAATGGATGAATAGATGGACAGATGGATAGATGGATTGGTGAATATAATACATATGTATGTAAGTGTGCATATACATATGTATGTTTGTATCTATGAACATCAGTGTGTGTGTGTGTGTGTGTGTGTTTTCTTCTATCTTTAATTGTTTAAAGTTTTCCTGTAAAGAAGAGACTAGTTTCTAACATACGAGGGATGATCAATAAGTAATGCCTCTGACCCACTTGCAGTTGTTTGATCTAGCTGAAATTTTGCATGTGAAATCATTTCTATCTCTATAGATTAAGTGGCAAATTAAAGCTCTGAACTAATTGTGGTTTCTGATTTACAGGTGTTTGAACTGAGTCAAGTGTGAAATGGAGCCTGTTGAGTGTCGAGCAGTGATCCGGTTTTTGTATTTGAAAGGACGCACACCACGGGAGACTTTTGATGAAATGAAAGTAACTTATGGTAATGATGCCCCATCATTTGACCTTGTAAAACGTTGGCATCGTGAATTCAAACATGGTCGGAACTCTGGAAACAGCTCCCAGATCTGGTTGCCCCCTTTCTGCCATTGATGAGGCATCTGTCCGTCAAGTTGAGGCTGCCATTTTGGAAGATCGACGCATAACTATTCGCCAAATAGCCTATGAGGTCAAGATTAGTACCGGGTCTGTGGAAACTATCATTCATGACCATTTGCATATGCAAAAGTGTCTGCCAGATGGATTCCCCAGTTGCTCACACCTTTCCAGAAGCAAGAACGCGTTGAGTGCTCAAGATGAATTTGGAGATGTGCCAAGAAGATGAGTCAAAATTTTTCAAAAGACTGATTACCCAGGATGAAACCTGGGTCCATCACTATGATCTAGAGACCAAAGCCCAGTCAATGCAGCGAAAGCACCATGACTCACCTCCTCCAAAGAAGGCAAGGGTGCAGCCCTCCGCTGATAAGGTCATGCTCACAGTCTTCTGGGACCAGGACGGAATAGTGATGACAGGTTTCCTGGCAAAGGGTTCCACAATTACAGGAGCCTATTATGCTTCACTTTTGAGGAAATTAAGAGGAGCTATCAAAATCAAGAGGTGGGGCAAGATCAGCAAAGGCATCCTCCTCCTGCAGGACAACGCTCCAGTCCACAACTCACGTGTTGCCAGATCAGAAGCACAGGCGTGCGGCTATGAACTCCTCCCCCATCCCCAACTCTCCTGACCTTGCACTCTCTGATTTTCACCTCTTCCCAGCCATGAGGTTGTTTTTGAAAGGAAAGCGTTTCCCAGATGATACAGCCTTGATTTCTGAAGTCACATCGTGGTTGGAGGACCAAGCTGGGGTCCTCTACAAAAATGGTCTTCGGAGCTGCATCAAACGATGGGAGAAATGTGTAACTCTGGGTGGTTCCTATGTAGAAAAAGACTAATAACTGTGCCAAGTTTCGTTGCTCTACTGCTATGAGAAGTGAGTCAGGGGCATTACTTATTGAACGCCCCTCGTAGATATAGATACACAACTCCAACATTGGAATGTATATAACAAAAACGTCACATATTGAACTTGAAAAAAATCTTGGATATAGATACTGTTCCACTAACAGATTGCATTCTACATGAGTTGAGTTCTTTTTCTAGAAATCCTGGCTTATGCATTTACCAACAAAATCAAATGCACCAATTACTGCTGGCGTAAATGTGAATTCAAAATTTGGGGATAGAAAAGCTGTATGAATGTATATGTATACACACATACACACATATATATGTATGTACATATAAATATGTGTGTATATATGTGTGTGTGTGTGTTTTACATCAGAGCATCCCTAAAAGAATGCTGTGACAACAGTTAGGGGTCCCTCCTTCATGATGATTTTCTCATGTGCCTTGACACAAACCAAGGGTATTTCTGCATCACTAAGCTCAGATAGTCATTATATATTCTAGTTAATCCATAGCTGGAATTCTGACAGGTACTACTAATACTCCAGGTTAGAGTGGACCTGGAAGCAATAACGAATAAGAGATGGTTCTATACTTCTCAAGACCCTGGAACTCCCAAACTAGAGCCCCACTACTGGATGCAGGTTAAATTCATCTTGCTTCAGCCTGTCACTAGTTACTAATCATGGAGATGCAGAGAGTGTTACACATATTCTACAAGTATTTATCACAATAATCCAATGGTGCACAGATGTATCTTTATGGTGACCTCACTGGTCATTCCACCTACTGGAAATCTGAAGGCAATTGAGGGATCATGATATGTGCAGACTTAACCAGCTGGAAGTTCACAGTAAGTTACAACTTTCACCTGTCACCTATGCTTCAACCATGCAGATCTGCAACATGACTGAATCTGGTGGTGGTGGTGCTGGTGCTGGTGGTGGTGATGATGGTGATGATGGTGATGATGATGATGATGATGATGATGATGATGCATCTACATTTCTTTGTTCCTTCAACTGAATCAACCACCCTGAATTTACACCAGAGCAAAAATCAATCCTAAAATTTTAACCGACATTTAAAAAAAAATTCAGTTAAATCCTAAGATAGTGGGAGTGTCTCTACCACACATACATTTTTAGCAATGAATTCAAATATTGTCCCTACATGTTTAAACTAGTATTAAAGATAAAGATACTGATAATTCTAGCCACCGAAAGACAACTAGCATCCACCTAAGCTCATAAAAATTGCAAATCCCTTGATGTGCTCAACAAACATGGACAGCCTAGCCTAAGGTGAAACTGAGTAAACTGTCAACTTTTGATGTAATGTGCTCATACACACACACACACACCACACACACACACACACACACACACACACACACACACACACACACACACACGGAGTTTGTGTGTGTGGCAGGGTGTCTGTCATCACTATCATCATTATTATCATCATCATCAGCAACAACATCAGTTAAAATCCACTTTTTGATGCTTCCAAAGGTCAGAAAGAATTTGCTAAAGCAGATATTCTACAATCAGATGCCCTTCCCGTTACCAACCCTCACTTGTTTCCAAGCAAGATAATGATTCTTCATAGTTGGGCATATTTACAACAGAAAACTGGAAAGAAACATCATTTGTATGATGTTGATGATGATGATGATGATCATCATCATCATCATGATAAATGATGCTCATTTACAACAATCACGTGGTGTATAGATAAAAGTACGAACAAACACAAACACATATATACATATACATATATATATATATATATATATATATATATATATACCACTTGCATCTTTCAATTTTCATTAATGAAATCAACTCATAAGGCTTTCATTGACCCAAGGCTATAGTAGAAAACACTTACCCACAGTGCCATGCAGTGGGACTAAATCTAAGACCGCATGGTTGAGAAGTAAGCTTCTTAGCCACATAGCCACACAAGCAAATACACACACACACACACACACACACACATACACACACACATACACATTCATATACACATGTATGTACATATATATATAGGTGTATGCATATATATATATATATATATATATATTTTATATATATATGTGTGTGTGTGTGTGTGTGTGTAGATAGATACATACATAGATAGATACATAGATAGATACATAGATATCTTCTTTTATTCTTTTGCTGATTTCAATCATTTAATCATTGCGCTGTGACTATGCTGGAGTACCACCTTCAAGAAATTAGTTGCTCATACCAATCCCAGTATTTGTTTCAGTCTCGTGCTTATTTTATTGATCTATATTTTTATCAAATGACTAAATTACCTTTTTGACACCACATCATTTTTTTTAAACTTGTGATGTTGAATCAGACATGAACACACACCTATACACATTTTGTGTGTGTGTGAGTGTGTGTGTGTGTGTGTGTGTGTGTGTGCATGTGTGCAGTACACTTCTGCTCTCTACCAAATGCAGTCATACATACATTCACATATTTATACACACACACAATGTATAAGAAAGGATATATATATATATATATATATATATAAACACACCACACACACACACACACACATATATATTATATATATATATATATATTATAATAAATATATATATATATATATATATATATAAATGCATACATATGTGTATGTGTGTGTGTGTATGGATTATATGTACATATACTGGAAAACATTTTATACAAACATTATCTATCATATAATGTGTGGGAGTGTTGTAAATAGGTATTTCTACTTGTTCTTACATGTACACACACATACATATTTTCACACGCCCACACACATATACTTAAAAAACATGTATGTATATGTATTTATAAGTATGTGTGTGTATGTGCGTGTGCAAGTTTATACATATATATATGTGTGTGACAGTGTGTGTAAACACAGATATATACATGTGTGTGTGTGTGTTGTATCTATATCTATCTATCTATCTATCTATCTATCTATCTATCTATCTATCAATTTGTCTGTTTGTCTGTCAGTCTCTCTCTCTCTATCAAGCTATGTGTACATATATATAAATTTATATACCTACACACATACACATAAGTGTATACATTTACATGTATGTGTAATTATATTTCAGGGCAACACACAGGTCAAGGATATGATAGTGTGGTATGTTGTTAGAGGTGGTATGGAGTGATGAAGTGTATTACTGCAGTGAGAAGGAACCAATAGTGATTCTGCTACTGAAGGCAATAAAGACTGCGGGAGATATATCAATAGGAAGACAGCAATTGTTTTATACTTACATATCTATATTCCTCGGCATTTCAGTTATATGTAAGCATATATGTATGTTTGCATGCATGCTTGCATGTGTGTATGTATGCATGCATGTATGTATAAAGAATGTATGAATGTATATATGTGTGTATGTATGAATTTAACATTTGTATGATGTTTTTATGTGAATATATATGTTTGTATGTGTGTGTGAGGGCTTATGCATGTGTTTACTGATGCATGAAATATAATAGTTGTATGTAGGTGTGTGTGTATATATATATATATATATTAGACCTACTTTCACTTTCATACACATATGAAAGTAGATGCATACCATTCACAATATACACATATATTAAACCTACACAATGATACAAATATATATATATATGTGTGTGTGTGTATGCTGTAAATGGTATGCATCTGCATTCATGTGTGTATGAGAGTAAAAGTAGGTCTATTATGTTTTTGTTTTGGATTTTGCATGTATACACATGTATGTTAATATGTTAATATATACAAACAGCAATATATATGTTTACACAGTCCACATTATGAATATATATGTACATAAATATATAGATACATATACAATCACATACATACATACATATATGCACACATATACACATATACATAAACATATATACACACATATATATACATATTCATATATACGCATACACACTTACACATACATACATACTTATAATGCTCATACAAAGATAGCAATCAACCCGTGAATCAATAGTCAGAGCCATAAACTTTATTGCACTTTTATTGATATAACACAGTAATTGTAGTGGTGATGGTAGAGTAATAGTGGTAGTAGTAATAGTGGCACTGATAATGGTGATAGTTTGTGATGATGCTTATGCTGCTGCTTGTTGTGGTAGTGATGGTTTTGGTGCTACTACATGTGGTGCTGGACGTTATGGTGGTGGTATTATTGTTGGTGTTTTGATGGGATTTATGATGGTAGCTAACCCTGCAAGTTCTGCTGAAGTATTCAATAATTACACATATATTGAATATGCAAATATATTGAATACACATCTATATATGTGTGTGAGAATATGTCTGTGTGTGTGTGTGTATGTACCCTTCTATCTGTCACTTTTAATATATCCCTCTCAATCTCTATAAACATCCATATAGATTTATAAATGGGTAGCTTATGAATATGTGTACATAGTTATATGCATATATATATGTGTGTGTGTGTGTACAATGATATATATATATACATACATATAAAACACATATACATACATATACATCATCGTCATTTCAAGTTTATATCCCCATGGTGTGTATACACACACACACACACACTCACACACACACACATTCACACACACACACACACACACACACACACACACACACACACACACATATTGAACAGATTACCCATGCATTTTTTAAGCACCCTAAATATTTATCATCTCTTCTAAGAAGCCTAGCATCCTTAGGTCTGACCCAACTACTTTATCCTAATTTGTCATCTATTTCTAATGTCATTCAACATCATTCATTAATAAACACACTTTACTACCAATCATGTGTCGTCATTTTTTTTAGATTACTTAACTTTTACCAACATATATTTTTTCATTGATAAACAGTAAATAATTCCTTAGATGACTTAGTTATTCTTTTAACCTACTTGTGTTCATTCATTCCTATATTGCCAGTAGACAACTATTAATGTATTCTTCAATATTCACATTCACTTTTCATGTTTCACTGTTTTAGAACATAACATTTATTAAATGTGCCTTGTATAAAATGTCTCTTGTTCAGACTGAAAAAGCATTTCCAATTTTTTTTTCCATTTCTCATCTCTTGAAACTTAATCCAAATCCCTCAAGCCCTATCCAATATGCTATAACTATCTTTTCTGCTACCATTAATTACATCATTTAGATAACATGCCTCATTGTCTATGCTCTCGAGTTCTTAAGTAAAAATTATGAACCATAAACTTTTTAGATCTTGTTGCTCAGAGTACTAAATGATGCTACTTCCTTGTTACTACTGAGTTTTGTGATACACACTACAAACTACTGGCTTTGAATTTGTTGTGTCCACTCACAGGCTTTCCAACATCACAACACAACTCAAAAACCTAAATTATTTTCTCTTACTTTAACAGACTCAAGAATGAAACAGTGTTGGTTTAATCAAGTTACTCTCTCTCTCTCTCTCTTCTCTCTATCTATCTAGCTAGCTAGCTAGCTAGCTAGCTCTCTTTCTCTCTCTCTCTCTATCTATCTATCTATCTATCTATCTATCTATCTCTACACACACGCATACATATATGTGTGTGTGCATGCACGCATGTGTGTCTGTGTGTATGTGTGTGTGTGTGTGTGTGTTACAAAAGTTACAGTACGCATTGTTTCCTGAAATATACTAAATTTAACGTATAAACTTAAGAAAATGATAAACAAAATCTAAAACAGTCGTAGGTTGTTTGTGCACCTGACGAGTGAATTGTGCAAATATGACATAATCTCATAGGACAATTTGTAATGTATCCTATCAGTTGTATTACATTGTACTATTATAAACACTACTAACCAGATGTTGAGTAATTTATTCTCTTACATAGAACAAACATACATACATACATACATACATACATACATACACATACATACATACATACATACATACACACATACATGTACGTATCTATATATATTATATATATATATATATATATATATATATATACATGTGTGTGCGCGTGTATATATATATACATGTATGAGTATGTGTATATACATATATACATATATATATATATATATATAATATATATATCTAATATATAATATCTATATATATATATATATATATATATATATAGTATATATATATACTGTGTTTTATGTCAACTTTCTCCATGCCGGCATGTACTGGAAAGAACTTTGTTGAGGAAGTATTCTACAAATGGATGCTTATTCTATTATCAACCCTAATTGCTTATTAAGGAAATTATTCCACTGTCCTTTTACATACTAAACTGCATAATGACCAGACATATTTTTAGGTGGATACAAACATTAACACAGTGACATTGTTTTAACACTTTAAACATGCAAACAATGTCAAGATACAGATGGAAAGACACAAATCCATAAACATGCGTATACATACATATATTTTATATACGAGCATGTATGTATCTGTGTGTGTGAGTGTGTGAATATATATCTTTATGTATGTGTATATATATGGGAGTGTGTGTGTGTGGATGGTTTCCTTGTTTAAGTTGGTGAATGCTTCCATAATCCTTGCCTTCAGTCCATCTTTGGTGTTACAAGGAGTTTTTGTGCTCCATGCATAATAATTAAGGGGGTTAGTCTGGGGAGTTAGGTGGACAGCTGTTAGGGGTGATGTGGTTGCAGAAATTGTCTAAGAAACATGACTGGGTTCTCCTGCTTGTGTGGCATGGTGCAGAGTCCTGCTGCCAAACATAGGGTCTTCCAGCAGCTACCCTCTTCACCCAGGGTAGTACTACCTCCTCCAGGAACTTGATGTATGCCTCCATGTTGAGTCTGAGGCTGTGTGGGAAGATGAATGGAGGCATAACATTACCATCACTAGTGATCACTCCAAACACCACGATGTTGTCTGGATGTTTCATTTTTTATCACTCTCAGTACACTGAGATTGCACTGTCCTTAGATTGACACACAAACATTCTGAAATGTTTGTAGTGGAGCTTCTGGCACAAATTCCAAGCAGTACAGTGTGTCATTTCCAAATTTCTAGCAGAGTAAATGTTGTCATGGTGCTGTTTTTCTCACAGACAGTGCCCAACTTACCCTACTATACTGTGTAGTTGACAAAATCAAAAACAAACATAGCACATGCAACAAAATAAAAATATAAAATGGTGACAATTTACCCATTGCACACTGTATATATATATATATATATAATATATATATATATATATATATATATATATATATATATATATGGTAAGCAGTGCCAGATTTTACAATCTGTAAATAATAATAATAATATTATATAAGCTTAAAGCCTATAAGCAATCACTGTGCATTGACTAAGGTAAACAGTCTAATATTGGGGCACATAAGCCCTCAACAGAATAAAATAGGGTTGAATCCCATGCATATGGCAAATCTACTTTCTACCATCGAAGGCTTATATGCCCAATATTAGAATATTTACCCTAGGTAATGCACAGTGATCACTTATAAGCATTAAGCTTATAAAATATTTTATATATATATATATATATATATATATTGTTGTATATATTATATATATCTATATATATATTATATATACACACACACACACAAACACATATATTTAGATAGATAGATAGATAGATAGATAGATAGATAGATAGATAGATAGATAGATAGATAGATAGATAGATAGATAGATAGACACACACACATTTACACATACAATTTGTTGAAGGTGACTTTGAAGTTTTGCCACTCATAACATAATCAAACATTAAAATAAATATTAAATTCTATGCATGTAGTGAATTCTTTGTTCTGTCAATGTTTATTGTTTTCATGAAATATAAAAACATTTATTTTAAATCTTAAAACATAAAAGTGAATGTATGTATCTATGTTCCAATGTCTAGATTATAGTTTTGTACTTCAATAACTGAAATTTTACATAGAATCATCTTTTCCCATTTGTATTTTTTTTTCTCTGCTGGTGGTGGTGGTGGTGGTGGTGGTGGTGGTGGTGGCGGCGGTGGAGGAGGATGTGAGGTTCAGTCCCTGATGGTAAAAATTGTATACTGCTAAGCACTTCAAAACAGGTTGGTAAAAGTTACTAATTATAAAAAAAAATTCATTTAGATTAACTATGTAAATTTGTTAAGTATTTTGAATAAATCCTATCACCAAAGGAAATTTTTGTAAAAATGTACAAAGTAATTTAGGTCCTATGCTTGTAAATATGTTTTGTGCATGTTTATAGCACTCGCCTATAAAGCAGTAAATTTGAAGAGTTGTTAAAGTGACAGAGGAAATAACATGTAGAATTTATTGCAGTAGCTTGAATCTTGAGTTCAAATCCATCCAAGGTCAACTTTCCCTCTCAGCCTTTCATATCAGTAAATGAAGTACCAGTTCTAAGGTGGTGGACTGTAGTAAATGTTAGCATGTTTGGCAAGGTGTCTTACTGTATTAATTCTGACTCTTTGTATTCTGGGTTCAAATCCCACTGTGGCTCACTTCAATTGAAGACTTAATCCTCCACCTAGTTTAAGATTACCATCTGGTAACTTGGATGCATTTAGCAGTCTACTCTGTTGTAAATATTCAGGTGAGATCTCCACTTTGAAGATATTTTCCTCTCCCTCCCACCAGATTTGGAGGCCCTGGCCCTCACTCCTGATTGAGAAATAAAACAATTTGAATCACCTTTTCAATTGCTTTGATTCAATAAATCCAATTAAATCAATATTGCTGGGCCAACTGAAAATTGTCAACACACACACACACACACACACACACACACATACATACATATTGTTTGCTTTGACATGGTTTCTATGGCTGGTTGCCCTTCCTGACACCAACATGTTTACAGAGTGAATGAATACTGAATGAATACCTTTGCATGACACCAGTACCAGCAAAGAACTCAAATTACTTGCAAGGCAAGCCTCCGCAACTGAGTGGGGAGTAGTATTGAGGGAGACTTTGGTGCAGTCCATTTTCTTGCCAGTTCCTGTCAAACCATCCAACTCATGCCAGTATAAGAAACAGACATTAAATCATGTTCATAATGATGATGATAACAATGATGACAATGAAGACAACAACGATGGCAACAACAATGACAATAATAACAATGACAACAATATTGATGATGATATCTAAATGATGTGGTTTCATAGCCATAGTAAAGGTAATCTGTTGCATGATGGCAACATGTGTTCCAGAAGCTAGAGCAAATGCAACCCATCTAAGAAACTCTGAAACTGAATTTCAGTCAGAGATCAGATACAGTCTGGAGAAGAAAACTTCTGCTTTATACAACGTCTTCTGTAGTGTTAGTGACATGATTTAAATGCATCCATTTCATGGTGTGAAATGTTTGGTGATAGGAAGAACATCACTAGAGAGAAAGCATTGATAGTACCTCTTCTTGGTATAAAATCAAATTGCATGTTATTTAAACTAATTCTCTTCCTGATCAATTAAGCTATAACTCTTTCAGTAACTTTCATAACCTAGACCATAATTTGATGATACTATATATATATAGAGAGAGAGAGATAGTTTACATCAGTGTAGAACAATCCCTGTTGTTGTTTATTTTCAAATGGTGTCAAATTAAGTACTTCACTGAAGTAAGTATTGGGGTCAATATAAGACTAGAGTCCAATGACTGCAACAAGTGAAAGAATAAAAGATTATATATACATTCTGCTTCACAAACACACTCACTCACACTCACACACTCACTCACACACACACACACACACACACACACACACACACACACACACACACACACACACACACACACACACACACACACACACACACACACACACAAGCATACACATACAATATACACATATATGCATAAATGTTTCATGCTTTTAAAATCTAATCCTATTAAAAATATGACTAATGTATTTTTAATCGGCAGTACATATGAAAATAATTTTCTGTCAGATTTTTTTATGTACTACTAAAACTGTTTATGTCATCTAATATGCTTAGGTTTCAAGTGTTTTGACTTCCTTGAATATTAGTAAAAATCTCATTCAAATACCATCTAAAAAGAGAATGAAAATTTGTGATAATCTCTTCCAGTTTCATGCTTGACTAAAACATTAGATGACCATGAGTGAAATATCCTTGATCCATGATCTGATAGATCAGGGTTAAACTGGAGATAAACAGCAATAACATCATCAACAATGATAACAACAACAACAACAACAAGAAAGAACACCTTGGATAGTGAAGTGAGATACAATGCATCTGAAAAGTGGTGGGTCATAAGAGAATCTTTGAACATAAGTCTGGTGAATGGGGGTAGGCCTAAAGCTAAATAATCACTTGTTAAGAGTTTTTAAACTATGAGATAGCTCATTGTTTCACAAACAGAATGAATAAGATTTCATTTCATCACAATACAGCTATATACTTGAAAAAGAAAAGAAAAAAGAAAAATTACACAATTTGGAAATAAGATGCCTATTAATTTTTGTCTATCTATTTTTGTCTTTGTATATATATACAAAATCCAAATCCAGATTGTGTACTGAAGAAGTGAGCCACCACTGCCATCCATCAATAAATGTGGCAGAATTGTGTTAACAAGTTGAATTGGATTCTGGCTCCCAGTGCTGCAACATCCATAACACCTAAGTTAGCACTGTCATAACATACAGTAAGTTTTGGACATGTCAAACTTCCCCATACATCAGTCTGCCGACCAGTGGTTAAGTCATACTGTTACATGGTGCGTCTTTGTTTTGCAGTGCTTCTCCCCTGTTTGTCGATTTTTGTGATGGCTGAAACAAAGGAAGAGTGCAATACCATGAAATTCTGCTTTCTGCTGGGGAAAATAGTGGCCGAAACAGTTGTCATGCTTCAGACAGCTTACAAGTAAGCTGCCATGACCAAAACACAAGTTTACAAGTGGTTTCCATGCATTAGGAATGGTTACTTGTCGTGTGAGGACCAACCTCATTCAGGATGACCATCAACTTCACCATCAACTTCCCAAACAAATGAAAACATCATGAAAATTCATGAACTGATCTTGGAGGACTGTCACCGAAAAATTGACAAACCTATTGATATGACTGGTGTGTCCTGGAGCTCCTGCCAACGAATTTTCAGTGAGGAATTGTGAATGAAAAGAGATGCAGCAAAATTTGTGCCCCACTTGCTCATGAAAGATCAAAAGCTGTCATGACTGAATGCATGTCATGAACTGAAAGAACAGCTGGAAGTTGATCAGGACCATTTTTTAGGGGTCATTACTGGTGACAAAATTTGCAGATGTGGAAGAGGTGAGGCATCAAAAGGCATCACTTTGCAAGAGTTCCAGTACTGCTTCAAATAGTAGAAAACACATCTGGATCAATGCATTGCTTGAAATGGAGAATACTTTGAAGGCAATAAAAGTGTAAACATGAAAAACTGAGTGAATAAAATAATATTGCAAAATTCCGGTTTCTTTTGGGTACCCCTCATATATATATACTACATAT
>NC_043001.1:89627876-89655734 GCF_006345805.1 Octopus sinensis | reverse complement strand
GCATACTCTCTTTCACGATTGTATTCTTCGTTTCGATTTCACTCAGTCGTCATCAGGGCAGATAATATTTATAATACCCACGTTTGCGAGCTCATAATACAGAATACTCAAATTTCCCCACTCGTTTATGCTTTTGTTAAAGTATAAGAAATGCTAATTTAGGCGCGTTTGATTTACATTGACTTCAACCAAACCCTTCCCACGAGAGTACTATCGAAGTAGTTTGATTTATTTCAGTTTTTATTCAAGTTTATTTCTGCTGTTGTCTTTTCGTGCATTGATTAAATAAAAATTATCAATAATCATTTGCATATTTTTGGTTTATATTACAATGGCTAACGTCTTATGACGATGTTTTACGACTGATGTTTTTGGATGGGTTTTTCTTTTTTTTATATGGGTTTTCCGGTTGGCTTTTGTTCCTTTTCTATTTCGCTCATTTAAATGTTATATTAGAAACAATGTATGTATGTATGTATGTTGTAATGTATGTATGTATGTATGTATGTATATATGTATGTATGTATGTATGATTGCATGTATGCATGTATGTATATACATATATATATATATACATAGATATATATATACGCATATATATATATATATATATATATACACACACATACATAATATATATATGTATGAATATATATTTATGCATACATATATATACTTACATATGTACACACACATTCATACGTGCTCGCGCGCGCACTCGCGCGCACGCACACCTGATAACCAAGAATGGAGATTTATTCCCATCTAAAACATTATTAAAAAGTTTTCTACAGCATGTACAACACTGACCTACATATGTTTCTACTGCAGCGACTGCACATTGCTCTGTATGCAATTATGCATCCTAGTCGCTGCAATTTCATCTAGGATCCATCATTCACGACGTTTTCAAAGTGAACTAATTCAAACAAGCGTCCAGCGTTGGTATTCAGTTGAAGGGAAGAGCGTTACTTTTTAAGTCCAGTGGAAATCTGGTCTAATAATCACCTCGACTGGTATTACTGTTGAAGCGTGGTTTTAAAATGTTTATTCAGATTACAGTTAACTGTAGCAGTATCTCTTTTAAGCTTGAATACTATGTAATTGGGCCGTTGTGGATAGCCGACATCTATACCTATTCATGAGATAATACGGTATCCGCCAGGATAATTTATCCCTTTTACACTAAATATATATATATATTAGAAGAAATGAGGTACTCAGAAATTTGGATGGTTTTTATATTTACAGATTTTTAATTATATGTCACATGTAAAAACATATATCAGCGCGTATATATAAATCATATATCAGCGCGTGCATCCACTCTAGTGGATTCTTCAGATTGAATTTTTTCAGGATATTTGTCTCTTTTTATAGTATTATTGAGTGTATATATATATCCACCCCTACACACTCAATAAGAGTATAAAAAGAGACAAATATCCTGAAAAAATTCAATCTGAAGAATCCACTAGAGTGGATGCACGCGCTGATATATGATTTATAAAAACATGTGACATATAATTAAAAATCTGTAAATATAAAAACCATCCAAATTTCTGAGTACCTTATTTCTTCTAATATATATATATATATAAGTGAGACCCGAAATCCTTCAAAGGGATGTCAAACATCCAAGTCCGCCGGTACAGTCCAGGTAAAGAGTATATATAAAAAATATATATATTCAGTATTTGCAAAAACAATAAATGAAGTATAAGGAAAGGAAAAATTGTAGGTGTAGACGTTCTTTAATTTTTTTTAATAAAAAACGTTTTTTATAAAAATAAAAAACGTTTTTTATAAAAATTAAAAAAACCCTAGATATTTACATATCATGAATTTTAATGTTAATAAAACGCTGGAGTGGATATTTTTAAATATATTTTTCTGGTTTTGAATTATCTGGCGTTCTAGTTATCTTTCATTTTATTATTATTTGTTCGTTCCCATCTGCGCTATAAAAGGTCTTTGTATATTTTTGTTGGTCGTAATTATTCATACCCGTATGTAATTCCTGACGAAGATTCTAGTTTTTATTTCAAAAAGAGTCTTTCGTTTTTGTATTTGGAATTAATTAAACTCCGAACCAATTTGTAGAATGTATATTGGTTCTGTACCAAACTAGATTATGAATTAAAGATCATATACACCTACAATCCTTCCTTTCCTTATATATATATATATATATATAAGTTTGTGTTGACTAGGACTCTCCGATATGCCTTCCGGTCTCAATATTGTGTCATCCCATTCTTTAACTTTAATATAACAACTTATGGCGGCGAGCTGGCAAAACCGTTAGCACGCCGGACAAAATGCTTTGCAGCATTTCGTCTGTCTTTACGTTCTGGGTTCAAATTCCACCGAGGTCGACTTTGTCTTTGATCTTTTCGGGGTCATTGAAATAAGTACCAGTTGAGTACTGGGGTCAACGTAATCGATTTACCCCTTCCTACGAAATTGCTGGCCTTGTGCCAAAATTTGAAACCAATATGATAATTTAATACATACACACATATACATATACAACACTCGCACACACATATATAAGTACGCGTGTGCAGAGGACGAGTGCATGCATGTGTTGGTGTTTTAGAGAAGAGCAAAGAAAATCAAATGAAAAAATGCTCCAATGCCAAAGAGGTGTCTTGATATTTTATTTGATAGGAACACATTACGACTATGACTTAGAAGTTTTGCAATAATGACCCGTAAAAATTACAGATAACAAGTTTACACACACACACGGGTATGTAATACAGAGAAAGAAAGGTAAAAATGATTTTGCCCACATGTATGTACGCATGTGTATAGAGATGCATGTGCATACCTATGTGTGTATGTACATTCATGCGTGCATGCATACAACATACATACATACATACATACATACATACATACATACATACATACATACATACATACATATATACATTTGTAGCGATTTTATGCAGAGATATTTTTGCATCACTGTCGTTATGTGTATTGTAGACTGTGAGCCATTTTTTTTAGCTATTTAAGAAGTAAACTAGTCAATTTCTAACTCTCTTTTATCTATCACTAGTATCCATCAATAAGTTGTCTCCTTTCATTATATTCCTTGCTGGCAGTAAACCTCAACCGTTGCCATACCTCGATAGAACTTCTGCTTGTACTAACTTTTATTTATAATTGCCCGTTATTTACTTGTAAATGTCTAGATTTTATAAACGCATACGCATATAAGTACATTTTCAATAAGACTTTCTATCTATTACAACACATTATTCAATTGACTATGTAAACCACGAAAATATGAATATTCATTCTTGAAAGCACATCTACAAACTTTACCTTAAACTTTGCTATATTCTATCTGAATTCTGTCCGATTTGAACCTGTGTCTTTAAATCACGTACTGTGGCATTATTATTACTGAATTATTCTACAAATAAAATCGGAAGAGGTCTAATTTTTGTTGGTATATAGTAAATAAAAGGAAAACAATTCATATTCATTGTTGTTGTTATCTCTACGAATAAACTTAATTGTTTACACGTGTGCGCGCGCGGACAGATATATATATATATATATATATATTATATATATATATTATATATATATATATATATATATATATATATATAACGGGAAGCTTTATGAAAATAGACAAAGACGAAGGCAGGTTTACGGAAATAAACAAAAGACGAAGGCAGGTGAGATACAACACAAACATTGTATTAGTATGGCGCTCAGGAATATAAATAAAACAAGTCTTTAACGTTTTCGAGCCTACGCTCTTCAACAGAAAGATACACAGAGAAAAACACAGAAAGAAGGAGAGAAAAAAATATGCGTGCAGAAGCTAGAGCGAATCAACATGGCGATGATTCGGCCAGAAGTCAAAGATCCAACATGAGAGCACGCAAGAAGCGAAATTAGGGGAGATAATAGGGTTGAATGACCTCACTCCAACATAAGAGTGTGTGTGTGTGTATGAGACGAGTGTGTGTGTGTGTGGTGTGTGTGTGTATGAGAGAGTATTAGTGCGTATGAGAGGTCTGGACGTGTGTATGTATATATGATGTGATGTGTAAAGTCGTATGGTGTAGTGTAGAGAGAGGAGAAGAGGGGGAGGGGGAGGTAAGGGGAGAGGGGAAAAATGGAGTCGAACGAAGATGTTAACAAAATTCCTTTACTCTCGACACATGTTTCGAAGACAGCATTTTCTCATTCCAAAGGAATGTAGGCAATCATCGAAATTTTTGTCTTGTTGTCGAGAGAGGCTCCCTTTCTTTCCTGATGAGAAGATTGCATAATGCACCCTTTATTCCTTTGGAATGAGAAGATGCTGTCTTCGAAACATGTGTCGAGAGTAAAGGAATTTTGTTAACATCTTCGTTCGACTCCATTCTTTCATTTATTCATATACAACACACAAATTTCT
Source organism: Octopus sinensis (assembly GCF_006345805.1). Lineage (NCBI taxonomy): Eukaryota > Metazoa > Mollusca > Cephalopoda > Octopoda > Octopodidae > Octopus > Octopus sinensis. Next base: position 89,651,302 of record NC_043001.1, on the reverse strand, counting down.
ACACATGAACCCGGAGTTTCTACCCTTGACAGGTCGCTTCAACCGTGTTTTCTGACGTGAATTTGCTACCCAGGTTTCGCTTAAACGAATTTTCCATGCTGACGATAAACATAGAATAATTCATTCACCTACTTAAATATATATATATATATTCTTCGTACCTCATTGGGCATACATATAAAAACATACGTTCAAAAAGAAAGACGGGAAATGAGAGAGAGTGAGAAGAGAAGTGAAAAAGTGAGTAAAATCTCATTCAGGGTAAATTCTTTAAGGAGACTTTAGAGTATAGATTAGTATGTTCAGAACAATTGAGAGATATTAACAAACTGAAGGATGGTGAAATGAATGAGAGGCACTTCGGGTCGAAATGTGACGAAAGACAAAAGGCGTTAGGAAAAGAGAAAAAAATACATCAAATAAAAACGCATCGGCGAGATAATGAAAATAAAGAGAGGTATAGGAGACTTGGAACGGCTAAGATTGAGAACGAAAGAAAGAAAGAAAGAAAGAAAGTATCGGTTACAGAGTAAGCAGACATCCTTGAAAGAAGCAAGGTAGTATATAAATAGGATGGAGCACATACAAAGAAATATATATACATATAAATACACACTCACAAAATATAGATACACATGCACAAATATATATAGATATATATATACACACAAAAAGATATACATATACATGCATATATATACATATATACGTACACAAACATATACATGCATACATACATATACAAAGATTTATAAAAACATTTATATATACACGATATATATATATATATATATATATATATATATATATATATATATATATATATATATATATATATATATACACACAAACATACAAATATATAAAAGCACAAACATATATACACATGAACACACAACTATATATAAACACACGATATACACATATGCAAACATACACATACAAACAGATTAGACGAATGAATGAGTGACGAAGAGAGTGGCATGTAGAGAGCTGGTGGAGAGTAAAATAGAAGATAAGAGAAGAGACTAGAATAGAATGAAGAATGAGGGAAAGAGAGAGAGAGAGAGAGAAGAAGAAGAAGAAGAAGAAGAAGAAGAAGAAGAAGAAGAAGAAGAAGAAGAAGAAGAAGAAAGAGAGATACAGAGAGAAGTACGAAGAGATGAAAGAAAGAGAGAGATAGAGAGGTACAGAGAAATGTGAGAAAGAATCAGAATGATGGTAGAGAAGAGTTACAAGAAAGAGAGTTGGGTTTGTAGAAGAGTTACAAAGATAGAGAGAGGAAAAAAACAGCAAAAAAGAGGGTGAAGTGACGGAAGAAAGGTGTGGCAGAATGGAGAATTTTAGAATAGAGAAGGGACACTGGAAGAAGATAGAAGAGAGGAGGTTGAGGAAGAGACAGAACTATTGAATAGACTTATAGAAAATAGACAGAAAGAAAATAAAAGAGGGGGGAAAGAATGGAGAGTGTCAGATTAGAGAAGGGACACTAGAAGATAGAAGAACAGAGGTTTGAGGAAGAGACAAAGCTATAGATAAGAGAGAGAAGGAGGATGAGAAGGGGGAGAGAGATAAACAAAAAAAGGAGTAACGGGAGAAACTGAATTATGAAAATGAAAATGAAAGTTAACGAGATGTAAAAAGATAAAAATTTGAGAGATGAAAGGAAAATAGCGAAAAGAAAAACTAAAAACAGATTGGGTATGGAATACATTACACAGAGTGATGTGTGTAGCATATAAATGTGTAGTGTCGGGATGCTGGGTGGTGTTTGTACATGTGTCTGATCCTGTGTTTGCGTGTGCGGGGTGTATATGTATGTATTTGTGGATGTGTAAGGGTGTTTGTGCGTTTGTGGGTGTTGGTGTTTGTACGTGTGGGGGTGGTTTGAGTATATACGTGTGTGGTTGTGTGCTTGTATGTGTTGGCATAAGTGTGGATGTGTGAATGTGCTTGTAGTTGTGTCGGGATACATCTATTTTTGTAGGTGTGAGTATGTTGGGTAGGCGTGTGTGTGTGTGTGTGTGTGTGTGTGTGTGTGTGTGTGTGTGTGTGTGTGTGTGTGTGTGTGTGTGAATGCGTTTGTAGCTGTGTCGGGGGCCTTTTTGTATATAAGTGTGTGTATGCTTGTGTATACGTGGAGTGTTTATGTGTATATGTTTGTGAGCATTTGTGTCCATATATGTGTGCGCGTATGTGGACGTGGTGGAGGTATTGTGCTTATGGGTATTTAGAGTTATGTAGGTGTGCAGTGTCAGAGATAATAAAAAGCGGTGAGGAAGAATACGAAAAGGCTTTCAAAACAGAGGATCTGAGAAAGAAAGTAACAAGTAAAGGCAGGGATAGGTTAAAAATATCAACTACAGAAGTGACTACTGCGGTGGATGGTTTTAAAGCCGGCAAAACGACCAGAGCGACAGCGAAAGCATTCACTGAATTTTGTTGCTTCTTTTTTAACCCTGAGTCAGCTCTACTCGAACGGTCCTATCATGGTGTACAGGTAAGTAGTTGACCGAACGAGGCTCATAATCATAGACATGACTCATGGAGTTAACGACCTGATGAAAGACATGAACACACACACACACATACATACATACACACGCACGCACATACAGAAGCACACACACACACTGTACACATAATATGCGGAATTTGTGTATGATAGAGTATTAATGCTTATGGAATACGTATATAACCTCTGAATTATACTATATCTATGTTTGGAGAGCTGAATCTATTTATCCATCTCCTTATATGTATAACAGGATCTATACTTGCACACACCATGTATATATATATATATATAGACTTGCTAGAACAATCAAGAAAAAACGGAACTCAAAACATGAGAGTACTAAACACACACACACACCACGCACACACACACGCACACACACACGCACACACACACACACACACACACACACACCACGCATGGACACACACCCACACACACATATATATAATTTATCTGTTACTTTTTTTAGTCATTACACTGCGGCAATGCTGGAGCACCGCTTTGACTGGTTTAGTCATACAAATGGACTCCAGTACTTTATATTAAAGTTTGGTACTTATTTTATCGACCTCTTTTTGCCGAACCGCTATGTTACGGGGGGGAATAAACAAACCAACAACGGTTGACAAGCGACGATGGGGGAACTAACGCAAAGACAAAGACACATAAACACGCATACTCTTTGACTTGTTTCAGTCATTTGACTGCGGCTATGCTGGAGCACTGCCTTTAGTCGAGCGAATCAACCCCAGAACTTATTCTATCGGACTCTTTTGCCGAACCGCTAGGTTACGGGGACGTAAACACACCAGCATCGGTTGTCAAGCGTTGCTGGAGGGACAAACGCAGACATACATACAAACACACTCACACACACATATATGTATGTGTATATATGTAATATATATATATATAATATATGTGTTGTGTGTGTGTGTGTGTATGTATATATATACACACACCACACACATATATATATACACACACACACACACACATATTATATATATATATATACACACACATATATATATACACACACATATTATATATATATATATATATATATATATATTCACATATATATACATATATATATATACGACAGGCTTCTTTCAGTTCCGCCTACCAAATCCACTCACAAGGCTTTGGTTGGCCCGAAACTATAGTAGAAAACACTTGCCCAAGTGCCACGCAGTGGGACTGAACTCGGAACCATGTGGGTGGTAAGCAAGCTACTTACCACTCAGCCACTCCTGTATATATATATATATATATATATGTATATATAAAACGGGAAGCTTTATGAAAATAAACAAAAGACGAAGGCAGGTTTACGGAAATAAACAAAAGACGAAGGCAGGTGGAATACAAACAAACAATTGTATTAGTACGGCGCTCAGGAAATATAAATAAAACAAGTCTTTAACGTTTCGAGCCTACGCTCTTCAACAGAAAGATACACAGAGAAAAAACACAGAAAGAAGGAGAGAAAAAAATATGCGTGCAGAGGCTAGCGAATCAACATGGCGATCTGATTTCGGCCAGAAGTCAAAGATCAAACGTGAGACGCAAGAGCGAAATTAGGGGAGATAATAGGGTTAAATGACCTCGCTCCAACATAAGAGTGTGTGTGTATGAGAGAGTATTTGTGCGTATGAGAGGTCTGGACGTGTGTATGTATATATGATGTGATGTGTAAAGTCGTATGGTGTAGTGTAGAGAGAGGAGAAGAGGGGGAGGGGGAGAAAGAAAGGGGAGAAGAGGGGAGAAGGAAAGGGGAGAAGAGGAGGGGGGAGGGGAGAAGGAAGGAGAGGAGAAGAGGAGGGGAGAGGAGGGGAGAGGAGGAGGGAGGATAGAGGGAGAGGGGGAGAGAGAGAGAAGGGGAGTGAGGGAGCAGAGAGAAAGAGGGAAGAGGGAAGGAGGGAGGGAGAAAGAGGGAAGAAGGGAAGGGGAGTAGGGGTGAAAGGACGAAGGACTGAAGAGAAGTATGGGTCGGGGGAGGTTAGATGAGGAGGGGGAGAGGTGGTTAGATGAGGAGGGGGGGGAGAGTTGAGACCGAATGGCGTATAAGAGCGAAGAGAGAACATTAATTCCTGTTCACGGCGCAAACGGGAATCCTGATGGCCTCTGTGTAAGGACAAACCGAACACAGACAGGTGTTGCAAGGAGTGACCGGTGGAGCGGAAATGGCGTGAGACAGGTGTGTCGTTCGCAAGGCGGATGTCACGAAGGTGTTCCGCGAACCGGTCAGCCAAGCGGCGTCCCGTTTGTCCGATGTACAGGGAATGGCAGAGAGAGCAAGAGACGCAATAGATAATATTGCTGGAGGTGCAGGTGAAGGAGTTGATGATGCGATAGGGTCGATGATGGGTGCCAGTGAGGAGGGTGATATGTATATATATACACAAGTGCAAACAAGGGAGACAGAGAAAGGCAGAATGCCACTTATATTTGAACACTATACAAATATTCCTTTAAAAAAACTTTTCTTTTAATTTTTCTAAATTTAATTATTCAATCGTTACAGTTGAAAAGGTCTCAAAATGACCGAAACCGGTACTGAAATGTTCTTTAATAATTATTTTAGCATTTTCTATCTTGACTTGTTTTTTCATATATATATATATATATATATATATATCTATATATATATATATATAATAACACATACTATATATATACACACACGCGCGCGCATCTAGACAGACAGACAGGTGGGTAGATAGATAGATGATAGATAGATAGATAGATAGATAGATAGATAGATAGATAGATAGATAGATAGATAGATAGATAGATAGATAGATAGATATGGCTGGTCTGTGAGGTTACCCAGAGTTTCACGTTCATAAAGCGCTTAGTTTTACAGCGTCTCTTCAGACCGGCCATAACTATCTAATTATCATTACTCTACTGCTCTATAGATTTAGAGCGTGTTTCTCTTTCGAATTCATGCTTTACTGACGATAGACCGTTAGCTCCTACACGCATTTTTTCTCTCCTTGTTTCTTTTCTGTGTATCTTTCTGTCGAAGAGCGTAGGCTCGAAACGTAAAAGACTTGTTCTATTTCTATTCCTGAGCGCCATACTAATACATTTGTTTGTTTGTACTCCACCTGCCTTCGTCTTTTGTTTATTTTCGTAAACCTTCCCGTTATATATATATATATATAGTAGTAGTAACAGAAAAGAGGAATTTCAGTTGTCCCCACGTGGTGGATTGTAAATAAGAAAATAAAAAAAGGAAAAATACGCACACTTACATGGTTATAATATAATTTTTAATGTATCGACCGGTTTCGCAATCGCTATTCATGATATAGTGTTTAATTTATATGAAACATTGTATGTGTATGAAATTCACGAGTGAATGATTTTACAAGTTTTGTAAAATCATTCACTCGTGAATTTCATTACAAACTACATGGACCAAATTTCTTCTTAAGAAAAAATATATATTCATATAAATTAAACATTATATCATGAATAGCGATTGCGAAACCGGTCGATACATTAAAAATTATATATATATACTTACCTAAAAGCAGCAGAAATTCAACAAAACCTGAATTTCTGCTGCTTTTAAATAAAGCATATTACTCTACCCCTGGTATTTGAGTACTCTTTTTTCCACCTTGTTTCGCATTTATGTGTTTACTCCGGTACACACACACACACACACACACACATATATATATATATTATTTATTAATATATTATATGATGAAACGCACGCACCCCCTTAATTAAGATTGTTCTTTATATCAAGTTTTTGTTCTTGATATTAACTCTCACGCGCACTCTTACCCTTTCTGTCCCATCCCTTTCTCAGCCTTCATTCTTTGTTTTCCTTATCCTCTACTTAACCTGTCTCTTCCTCTCTCTCTCTCCCTCTCCATTCTTCATGGTTTCCTCGCAGCCATTCCCCTTCTCCTCCCCTTTCTCTTGCTCCTCCTCCCCCCTTTCCGTCGTTCACCCGCGACGTCACTTCCGCTGCTGTCTCTCTCGCCTGGCTCTTTCAAGGTAATGGAGGACACTCTTTTTCCTCCGCTCGTCGTCCATAAAAAATTCTGCGTTTGCAATACTTTTTTTCGTTCGGCGTCAACAGCCCTTCTTATCTTGTTTTCCTTGTTCTGTCTTATACTGTTTACAATTTGCACTGTCGTTACTGTCCTGTTACTATTTTTTACCCCTCTGCGAAAAGATCTCAGAATTTTAATTGTTTGCTTCTCGCAGGAAGGAAAGTTTTCTTGTCGAAGATACGTCTCGCTTTTATCCTTCGAAACGTAGAGTAGATGAAAGCTTTAGCGACTGAAGAAGGGGTTTTTCCTTGTTAACTGTCCTGTATTCTATTTTTTTGCTGTTTTTAATAAATGTCCAGTTCCTTTGGTTTGTGTCTATGTTTTCGTTTCTCATTGTGTTCGACGTCCTTTTTGGTGTCCTGTACTCATATATGCGTGTATATGTATATGTGTGTGTTTGTCCCCCTAGCATTGCTTGACAACCGATGCTGGTGTGTTTACGTCCCCGTAATTTAGCGGTTCGGCAAAAAGAGACCGATAGAATAAGTACTGGGCTTACAAAGAATAAGTCCCGGGGTCGATTTGCTCGACTAAAGGCGGTGCTCCAGCATGGCCGCAGTCAAATGACTGAAACAAGTAAAAGAGTAAAAGAGTATATATGTTCATGTAATTTGTTTTTGTTGTTGTTGTTTTTGTTTATTCTTATTTTGTTCATGTGTTTACATCCCTTTATTATTATTATCATTACATATGCTTGTATGTATGTATGTATGTATAACAACAATACTAGTAATAATAATAATAAATCCAAAAAATATATATATATAGTTATTCATTTCTATTTGTTTATTTATCTGTGTATTTATTATGTTTTCGGGATCCTCTACCGTTATATGTTGTGGTGTGTGTTAGTGTTCCATTCTAGTTTTCTATTCAGGCTAGGTTTATTTTCTATTATGTGTGTAGCTTCTGTAATTTGTCTGATTGTTGCATCTGTTCTATGTATGGACAATATTTTAATTTCTATGTTGTTGATTGATCCCCCGTGTTCCTGTTCGGCGTGTTGATACAGAATCGATGAGCTTTTACCTTCCTTGAGTTGTCTCCAATGTTCATTCACCCGCTCTCCTATGCTTCTTGTCGTTTCCCCTACGTATGTCGTTGTCTTGGTACTGCATCGTCCCTCTATACATCTTATACTATAGACTACATTTCTGGCTTTACAATACTATAGACTACATTTCTGGCTTTACAATTTGTTTGTGGGCTAAATCTACATACAGTACAGTACTTATCCGTACAGGGGGTTCTACTAAAAGGATAGGTTCTACCAATTATAGATTTGATAGGGTTGCCTGGCTTTTCAACAACCTTAATCCTTAGCTTATATATCTACACACACAAAATGGGACAAGAGCGCAAAACATCCGGATATTTAGGTGGAGACAACAAAACATCCAGATAAACGATACAAAGAAAACACGGATGGGTCATTCGAAGTTTTCTTTCCTCGGTCGAGTACCAGATTATCTTCGCAATTTCGGCTATATATGTACATATATATATATAAATGACCTACTTCTCTCAATTTACGTCAACCAAATTCACTTACAAGGCTTTTTGGTCGGCGGGCACGGGGCCGTAGTAGAAGACACTTGTCCAAGGTGCCATGCATTGTGAGTGAACATAGGAGAAAACGTCTTACCACAAAGCCACGCCTGCGCCTGTATCTGTAACATGAAAGTTGAACTTTTGAAAAAATAGTGATGTATCAAGTATGTATACGCCAAAATTGTTTTTTATTGTTTTTAAGATTAGGTTCCGAAATAAACATCATCTGAAAGGTATTTGCAAAAAGTTTCATTAAAAATTATTTATTTTCTTGAAAGTTATGAGTAAACAATGTTGGGAGAGGGTACAGTTGTGTGTGTATGCCTAAACAGGGCCGGTTTTAAGCCAATTAGACAGATTTGTTCAAATTGGGTCCTGCAGACACGCTCAGGTGGAGGACGCTATGATAAATTAAACATTTCCTACTGTTTTTATTTGTTTCTGCTATGAGATACAATGCATCCAGAGTTCAGTGCATGTTCAGTATCACTGTGGTTTTGTCAGAGTCTCAAAATTGAGAGTAATTTTATTTGAGAAAGCATTTATATATGGAAAACATTGCCATCGAAAAAATATATAAATATTAAATATATACTCTTTTACTTGTTTCAGTCATTTGACTGTGGCCGCCTTTAGTCGAGCAAATCGACCCATGACTTATTCTTTGTAAGCCTAATACTTATTCTATCGCCTTTTTTGCCAAACCGCTAAGTTACGGAGACGTAAACACACCGACATCGGTTGTCAAGCGATGTTGGTGGGGGACAAACACAGACACACCAACGCATACACACACACACACACACACCACACACACACACACACACACACATATATATATATATATATATATATATATATATATATATATATATATATATACATACATATATATGACGGGCTTCTTTCAGTTTCCGTCTACCAAATCCACTCACAAGGCTTTTGTCGGCCCGAGGCTATAATAGAAGACACTGGCCTACGGTACTACGCAGTGGAACTGAACCCGGAACCATGTGCTACTTTATTTCATGAAAATTCGCCATTAAGACGTTACATAGAGGGGACATACAAATACAGACAAACATATAGGGTGTATTAGCTTAAAACGTTTTAGTATTTACAATAGAATGTGTACAATATTTACAATATAACGTTTACAAATTTAATATTACACAGTAGGGCAAGGAACCCAGCCATCTGGGTAGAACCTTTACTTCTTGATCCGGCCACACTTACCTGGTTCCAAATATACCCAGCTTGCAAGCTACAGACTTCCATCTTTTCACAAACATATCTCGTGACAGACACCTCTTCTCCAGCCTGATCTTACTACCGAGTTGGTGACTAAAAAAGTTAAAACCCCTGGCCGGATACGAAGGTACCTGTCACTATACCTTTCGTACGCGTCTTCCATACTGTTTCTTTCAGTATGGCTACTACGCAGGAAAAACAAGCCTTCCTTTCCCTGCTGAGGAAGGGAGGTGGCACAATCTCAATGATAGACTCCGCTGAAAGCTGTACTCTTCCATTCACTGACAACAGGTGTTCGGCAAAAGCAATCAGTCCCGATAACTCCGAGCACTCCACGAATGCGTGCAAGACGGTTTCCCTATCCCGCTCACATTGCGGAAATGTCGGCGAGACGGCACTTCTGTGCCTTGACAGCTTGTCGCGAACAGGTAACGTCGCACGGAAACACTGCCAGGCCAGGGATTTCTGGTAATTATCCAGGTATCCCGGCCCGAACGTTCTCCGGAACAGGTTGATCAACTGATTTTCATCGTAGCCCAGGGTCTCCCTCAAGGCGTCTTCGGACTTAACTTCCACTAACCCGCTATAGAAATCCGCGGTGGAACTCCTGTTGCCGGCATTGCCCGCCCGAGAGAGTAGCTGAAGTGCCTGACGGTACTCCAATTGCCAGTCCCCCAGCCTAGGTCTCTGCTTGATCCAATTACCAATGTCCGTTAAGGACGTTAATTGCGGAAGGTAGAAACGAACGTGCGGTGACCACACCTGTTCTCCATCCAAGTAAAGCCAGAGGTGCCTCAACCTTAACGCGAATTTTCGCATCTTCAGCCAAGGCATCCCTAGCCCACCCTTTAGCGGTTTCTGGCAGCAGACAGAGCGCTTTACAAGTGGCTTTCCTCCTTTCCACAAAAAGTGGAAAAGGATTCTCTCCAACTTGTTCAGCCACAAATCGGGGCAAGGCACCACGGTCAGGCGGTAGGTGACTACTGATGCTATGAACATCTGCACCACCTCCGCCTCCCTAGCGTGCTACTTACCACACAGCAACTCATACGCCTATATATATATTAATTTTTTAAATATTTATGTATATATTTTTATAAGTTTTCAATGATAACCCACAATAATGAAAGCAAAGTATAATTAAAGGAAATAAAACTTGAGAGAATACTCCACACCCCTGTTCACTTAGCAATTTCTCAGATTGTGCCCGACTGTAACCAAAAACACCAGTGAGCACTTTGAAATATGTGGTGTTGAAAAGCATGAACATCTTGAGGTTATTCTTTTTTAAGTGTGGTGTAATATCATAGTTTTAATCTTATCTTTTGCATGTTGTTTATAGTCTGAACTTAGTTGATTTCGTATCATTATAACTCCTGAAAGTCCGTGGCACAGAGATCCATAATTTTGTCTCTTAACTTTTGTTTTGGTTTTCGATTAACGATAAATCTTAATTCGTCTTTGTCCACTCCATTTTCTTCGTTATTTTCCAGAGGAAGGATCTCGTTTGATTTGGAAGACATTGTTCTTCCTCACTTGTTTTCATTATTTTTACGTTTTTTACTATTTCTGAGATTTTTCGTATTTTCAACGATTGTTCGTAAATATCCATCGATAGTTATTTGTTCTTCCTTATTAGCCGAATATTTGTGCATCAATTGAGATACTGGGTATAAATATATTCCACTTACCATTCCAAGAGATTTGGCTGCTGGTGTTCATTGTTCGTTTTTACACTTCATTGTTTTCGCTTTTCTTGTTTTTGCTCAATGTTCCTAATTCTTCAGCTCTAAGATGTGAATTATTCCTCCTATCCTTTGTCATCAATCTTTCTATAGTATGATTTTATAGCTTTTGCTGGTCATTAAGAGTTGTAAATTCATTTTGATTGATCCTGACATGCTACATTTCGTTATGCTTGCTTTAACTATTCTCCCAGGGTCTAATTTGTGTCCGATGTCTCTTGGCTAGCAAACAGAATCGTTAGCACACTGGGCGAAATGCTTACCGGTATTTCGTCTGCCGCTACGTTCTGAGTTCAAATTCCGCCGAGGTCGACTTTGCCTTTCATCCCTTCGGGGTTGATTAAATAAGTACCAGTCAAGTACTGGAGGTCGATAAAATTTCAAGCCCTGTGCCTATAGTAGAAAGGAGCATCATCATCATCAAGCTAAATAACGCAGTTCTAACAACCTCTACGTTAAGTTGGAGATTAAAATTGCCTTTTTGTATTAATACTGCTTTTGTTGCTATTATCTTTTAATAAACCCACTGGCCATTTGCAACATTAGTACCTGAATAGACACTGATATTCTATTTATTGTTCACTGGAGATTTAACTGTTATGTTGAATACAGCTGGATACCCGTAACTGAAAAGCCCATAGTCGGACGAAATCACGTTATCTGGTAGTTCCGGCGGTTGTAGCAGACGGTTCTCGACTGTCAACGATGTAAATTCAAGTGCTTTTATGTACCACAAGTCCATACGAGAAGACCTCTAAAGGTAAATAACACAGTAGTCTGTGGTCTAACTCAACCTCCGCGTTAAGTTGGAGATCAAGGTTGCTTTTTCATATTAATACTGCTTCTGTCGCTACTAATTATATTATTATTGTTATTGCTTTGATGTTATCGTAACTGTTATCAATTTTATTGCGAATATTTTTTTCTGTAGTAATAACACTGTAAAAACAAGAGTAATGAAATTAATTATCGTTTTTACTTAAGGCACTCGGCCAGAAGTTTCGAGAAGAGTGTTTGATCGATAACTTCGATCCCGTTACATGACTGGTACTTTATTTTATTCACCCCGAATTCATTAATGGTAAATTTTAACAGAAAAATGAAGGAGGATTTAAATTCATACAAGAGCGGAAGAGAAACTGAAAAAGCAATGAATCGGGTTTGCGAACTTAATGAATATTCTTAAGGAAATCACGGCAATTCAGAAAACCACTCGTTGCCAGCTATATCACATTAGTTAATTGCAGTATATTATAGTTTCTGAAACCTTACTATCCGGTATTGAGTACTTTTATCTCCTATGTATGTCAAACGCATACTGACGCAAAGGGAGAGAGAGAGAGAGAGAGAAAGAGAGAGATGCATACACATGCACACACACGTTTTGATAAACAAAGGTATACTCAATACATGCTGCCGAGTTTATTCACTGAATGCTGATTATTCAATACGTCTCTACATCATGTAAATGAAAGATAGTTTGCCGTCTGAAGGACTACACATATCAAAAGAATAACGCGTAACGAGAATCGCTGAGTAATGGTTTACAATGAATATTAAATTAAATTATTGACTTTAGAGAAGGATGAGGAAAGATGAGCGGGGAGAGGTATATTATCAAAATATGTCTAGGATAAAGGCATTATTAAGTAAAGAAATTTAGCAGATAGATGAATGAATGAATCCAGGGGGGGGGGAGAATCACTGGAAAAGGTGGGAGAACCATAAGACTTGCAAAGTTTCTTCGTGGCGTCGACTGGAATATTCGTCTTAGTCTCAACATTAAAAATATTGAATATACTTCTAACGCCACGATACAATGTAAGGTGTCTTCAATCTCTACGTCATGTATTGTCAATAAATGGTTTAAATTTTTTGTTTCATTGTCTTATTTTATTTAAGAAATTGAATTAAAGGTTTGTTGTTTTTTTTATTTACATGTGTAATGCCATCGTATACAAATTGTGTACAAGTCGCGTACTGTCAGTTAATAACCGATTTAAAACTGTTTTTTGTTTTACTGCTTTGTTTAAAGCATTTTTAAATAAAAAATTAACTTTTTCCAGTTAACAGTGACTTCTTTCTCGACGAAAATTATGACATTTTTTTTTCTGTAGCCTTTTTTCCTTTGACTTCCTCTGAACACCAACAAAACAACAGACGGTTGTAAGTTGTGTTAACAAACATTCAACGATTTTTGTTTGTGATCCGAAGTACATTCCACTGTTTTGTTTTCTTTATCTCATTTGCTCAGAATAATTTTCTGTGCAGAAATTCACTTGAAATGTATATTGTTGTGTGAGAAGCATCAGCTGTGCATACTAGAAACGATTTGTTTTACCTTGTTTCTTTCGTAATCAATAGAAGGATATCCTTCTGATGTTATGTTTGTCCAGTATCAGTCTCGTCTAATACATGAAGCAAGCCATTTCAGTCATGAATATTTTTATGTATTGCGAAATATGTTTTAAGAAACTAGCATCAGTTACGAACTCTAGGGACTATATAGCATCACCTATCACATTCTGATATGATCTGAGACGTTACTGTGACTCTTTTGCTCCCTCCCACATCTTGGATGCCGCAGTAATTGGGGCGGGGGAGGTCACTGCCTCCGTAGCTGAACATAACAAAACCCTGACAGTGAACTGTCTCTTCCAACCTTTGTCGTTTGAGACGTTTGGAGGGACTGGGCCACTAACCGCGAAGTTCTTGTCATCGTTGGCAGCTGGCCTCACCAAGATGTTAGGTGATGCCTGTGAGGGCGTTTGGCTTTTCCAATACCTTAGCCTCGCCATTGCCCGTGGTAATGTAGCGAGCGTGCTGGCTTGCTTTGGTAGGTTTCGTTAAACCTTGTGGTGTGCGACCAATTGAAGCACTTGGTGCTGCATTGATATTTTTTCTTTTTTTTCCCGCTATTTTTTTTTATTCCTTTTGCAAAAACTTTTATGGAAGTCATGACAATTGTTTAAAATACAAGGTGTCAGGGATCTTTTCATTTCCAAGGCCTGTTTTGTCAGATTTTTCTAGTTAACTAAATAATTTGAAACTTCGTATACTGGTAGAGTGTCTCAAAAGAAAACACTAGTTTCAACTTGTTTATTTGAGAAAAATGTATTTTATAACTTTAAGGGTAGATTAAATCTGCGAATTTTAACCAATCGTATTGTTTGTTTTCATTTGAAATAATTAACTGCCTTATCTTAGTGTGACGTAGAAAGCTATTTTGTGACGTAGACAGCTGTGCGTAGGTCTGTGTTTTCTACATAGCAAAGGTAATCTTTCGTTTTAACTCGAAATAATGTAAACACTGAATCGGCCATACATACATACACACACATACGAAAGATTGCCAAAGATAAAAAGTTACAGAAATAAAAGTTACACGAATAAAGTAAGGAATAAAAATCACAAAAAATATACGAAAATTTACAAAAACTAAGTTAGTTATATAATATATAAGTTTAATATAAGTTAGTTAATAATATATTAAAAAAATGTGAATAGAAACTGAAGGAATACGGTAACCGGGTGTTTACATTTCACGTATGTTAAATACGTCAGCAAAATAGCCGTTTACGTCTATTGAGACGGAGTAAATAATATGAAGCCGAAAGACCGAATACCATTGGTTAAAATTCTAATTATTAAACAACGTTAAACTTTGAAATTACAATTCCGTTTTCATTCTGGTTTACAATTATGTTTTCTTTTGACACATTCTACCAGTATACGAAGTTTCAAATTGTTTGGTTAAGTAGGAAAAATCTGAAAAAACAGGCCTTGGAAATGAAAAGATCCAAAATGAGTGATGCCTTTTTTGATAAAAAAAAGAAAGAAAAATTGTTGAAAATTTAGAAATTTTTCACACTCCCCTCAGTATCGATTTCGGCCTTTTTTTTTTTTTTGCACTTCACATTTAAAAGTGATGGGAGAAGCCTTGAAGGTTAAAAAAAATTCGGACATCAGCAATCACCATTACAATCCCTACTTCCATTCTTTTCAAACAGAGAATGAAATGTAATTTGAAAACAATACTAATTTTTTTTTCATTAACTTCTACCCCCTCACCCCCATTAATCCTAAAATTTGGACTTTTTAAATCATAGTTTTAAAATACGAGCAAGCTTAATTTCCAATTTGTTTTTGTTTAGAATTTCAAACTAATTATCGGACAAAAAGATGTATGATTTAAGGGAGATTTAGCTGTTGTTTCCAGCATATCCCACGACCACCTGGTACCTAGCTCGTTTCTTGGTCACAAGTGTTGATGTTTTTAAATATATTTTTTTAAAAAACACATTTTATGGAAGGATGATGCAGTGGTCATCAACTGTACTTCAAGTTTTTTTATACGACTTAACCTTCCCCTAGGAAATTCTAAGAACTAAGGGTCCTTCACTCCCATACACACACACACACACATACATAGATGTGTCTGTGTGTATAAATGTATGCATACATACACACATATATTATACACACACACACATATGTATGGTACTGGTGCCATGTAAAAAGCACTCAGTCCACTCTGTAAGGTGGTTGGTATTAGGAAGGTCATCCAGCTGCAAAAACCATGCCAAAAAAGACAGTTGAAGTCTGGGGCAGTTTTCTGCCTAGCCAGCCCCTGTCAAACTGTTCAACCCATGCCAGCATAGAAAATGGGCGTTAAATGATAATGAAGATGATGGTGATGATACATACGTACATAGACACATGTACAATTAACTTTGTGATATTGAATTTAATTCATTCCTGAACTTCATTCACTAAAATTCATCAATGAAAATATTTGAATTTAGGAACAATTTTTTCTTAAACTTCAACCAAAGACCAAGAGTCAATACTCAAAGCAGTCCTTTAAACATTAATAAATCACAATTAATCAATAAGACAATATATGTATAATGATAAAATATCTAGTAATTCAAAAAAAAAAGTAAAAACTACAATAAATAAACAAAATCAAACTAAAATAAAGTTCTGTACGTCGTTTCAAAGATATCTCTCATGCAAAGATATAAAGTTAATGAACATTAAACTAATATATTAAAAGTGTTATTACAAGATAAGTTACATAAATAATCTGTAAAATGAAGGAATGGTTAATTAAATTTTTAAAGAAAGCAAATCATAAATTTAAAGAATAAAAAATTATTAATTAATAATCGAAAAATGACACAGTTTCTCCCTTGAGTTTAGTAGGTTGTTCAACCAGGATGAAGGGTGCCAGGAGGCTGGGGTGAGGGAATTATTGAGTGGAAAAAAAAGTTGTCTCTTCTCAGACTCTTAGGAGAACTTCATTTTTCTGAGAGAGGAACATCAGAGTCTTCTGTTACTGAAGAAGGTACAGCAGAAGTAGAAGGTTCCTGAGTTATTCCTTTCAAAGTAAGTATCCAGCATGGATTGTTGCAGATTGTTTTTCTCTACAATCCAAAAGTAGTGCAACTCTTCTAAGAAAAGTAGTGAAAACCTGACTCGCCACCTTTTAAGAAAAAGTGATGAGCTCTCACAATGTTTGTGAGCTTTCACAATGTCTGTGAGCTTTCACAATGTCTGTGAGCTCACTCCAGAGGCAAAAGAAGAAAACTTTCATGGCTCTTGATTCTATTTTAGTTCTCTTCCACAATACGCTCATTGTTGCTTCTTCTCAATGAAGCTTATCAGGCTGTCAATGGACGATTCTCTTCTATACTTGTCAATCTAGTCATTCAAATCATCCCCATTCATGGAAAAGCTGAAACATAATTTCTTTAACGACAGACTCTGTCTCAAACACTTGTCCCTTGAAGTGACAGCATCAAATACTTAGAAGAAAGCTTACCCCATGGTTTTACTATTAAACTCGCAGAATCTGTAGTGATGAAATAATTTGGAGACACTTTTTAACTGCTACATAACTGAGTGGGTGCTCCATAGCAGACCCTGAATGAATGTTTTATATAAATTTTTTTTCAAAATTTGCAATCACTTGATGATCCATGGTCTATAGTAGTGAAATGGTCATGGATGTTGATAAAAATCATACTCTTCTGGCAATTGGACTACGAAGTTATGAAAATGTAGTAGTAATTCTGTCTTCATCCCTAGGACTCATCAGGTTGATTACCTGGTTTCCATGGCATATAAGTGACTGAGATCACAATATTCCCCTTAAACAAGATACCAGTCCAACACAGGGTTACTCATTTACAGCTGAGTGACCTGGAGCTACATAAAATGAGGTGGTTTTCTCAAGAACACAATGCACCACATGGTCTAGGTTTTGAAACCACAATTTGATACTTGTGAGAGCAACACCCTAGCCACTGGCCATATGCCTTCTATGAAGATGTACTGGAGAATTATCCCTCATAAAAACTTTCATTGTAAGACACTTCTCCCATGAAGAATGCCAGCAAACAAATTAATAAACCACAAAGTAAATAAGGCCTTTAAGCTGGAACTCCACTAAGTACCAAACCTGTTCTTGTTGATCTTTTTGTAGGCTCTGACTTTCTCCAGGAGTGATTTACCTTCAAATCTGAGACACTGGCACAGAAAAATAAGATTAACTTATACTTCATCGGCTTATATCCAGAAAATTAAGTCCTGTGTCTTGTAGATAAGTTTCTCTAAAAACAACAAGTCTCATTGCAATTAAAAACCCACAAAGAACAGAAATCAAACCTCATTTACAAGCTCACAAAATTCAGCATGATACTTTTTTACAATAACTGAGGTAGTTCCCTTGTCATATGCCATAACAATGAATATTCTAATGTTTTTTAAAAGACTCAAAGCAACTCACATTACCTATAAATATCTATCAACCCTGGAAGTAAATGCATCTTTCTGAAGATTTATAAAGAGACTTATTCACAAATAAATATTTTTCTCACTGAATCACCAGCTGATTGTTTTTCTATGATCCACACTAATAAGAAATTTTATCATCTCATTAGTATAGATATATCTCATAAATATTAACCTTACCTATACTTTTCACTGATGCATTTTTCATCTACCCTTTTCTTTCCAAAATGTAAATTTGATGAATCCATACCCACACTACGATCACTACTGCTAACACCATTTCCTCTCTTAGAAATAAACTTTTACCATGTTTCCATGGGTATTTTTTCAGCATTGTTAACATCTTTATTAAAAGAAAGCAAAACACATCACTTGATATCAAGACAGGGGCACACGCACAAACACACCATACACATACATACACATTGATGTATGTATATTGGTAGATAGGTAGGTATGTACGTACGTACGTAATAAGTAGGTAGGTAGGTAGGTTGATATTGTTTTAAATACATAGTTATCTAACAGTCTTCTCTTGGATTCTATCTACTCATGAAGCTTTGCTTAGTCTGGAGCTTTAGTATAAGACACTTACCAAGATGCTACACAGTGGAACTGAACCCAAGACTACATGGTCGGGAAGTAAGCTTCATAACCACACCGCTACATGTGTTGTAAATAAAACTAAATTTTTCCTTTTTAAAAGGAAGTTTTATGAATAGGGCTCTTGTTGTTACAACAAATTCTCCAGAGTATCTTCATAACTTCATAATCTAATTGACAATTGATTTTATCAAAGTCAATTTCTTGTCTGTGTATAACTAAATTATTCCTTGGAAAAATCCCACTACTACTACTACTACTACAAATACTACTACTACTACTACTTCTTCTGATACTTCTTTTTCTTCTTCTTCTTCTTCTTTATTTTCTTCTTCTTCTTCTTCTTTCTCTACTTCTTCTTCTCCTCCTTTTTCTTCCTCTTCCAATACGTCTTCTTCCTCCTATACTTTTTCTTTTTCTTCTTTTTCATCTTCATCTTCATCTTCTTCTTCTCTTCTTCTTCTTCTCTTCTTCTTCTTCTCTTCTTCTTCTCTTCTTCTTTTTCTTCTTCTTCTTTATTTTCTTCTTCTTCTACTTCTTCTACTTCTTCTTCTCCTCCTTCTTTTTCTTCTCCTCCTTCTTTTTCTTCTTCTCCTCCTTTTTCTTCCTCTTCCAATACGTCTTCTTCCTCCTATACTTTTTCTTTTTCTTCTTTTTCATCTTCATCTTCATCTTCTTCTTTTCTTCTTCTTCTTTTCTTCTTCTTCTTCTTCTTCTTCTTCTTCTTTTTCTTCTTCTTCTTCTTCTTCTTCTTCTTCTTCTTCATTTAATGTCCACTTGTTCATGTTGTCATTTGTCTGATAGAATTTGTTGAGACAGATTTTCTATGACCAAATATCCTTCTAGTTTCCAAGTGTGGTAATATTCCCCGTGTCCAGATATGTTTTTATGGAAGATTGAAAACGAAGAATCACTTGCATGATGGGGACACTTATTTACAAATATCACATAATATCAAGGCAAGAGGACACAAACATATACATACTCACACACATACATACATACATACATACATACATACATACATACATACATACATACATACATACATACATACATACATATGTATGTGTATGTGTGTGTGTATATATATATATACATACGCACACACACATATATATATATATATGCACAATAGTAAGAGAGTGGAAAAGAGGGAGAATGTGGTGATAAGAAACAGAAAGGAAGCAACAGAAAGTAACAACCACACCCTCATTATCTATTTATGTGTGTGTGTGTGTGTGTATATATATATATATATAATATATATATATACTTGTGTGTGTGTGTGTGTAAATACACACACACATAGCAGCAGGAAGTGCCTGGTAAAGAAGACAGCAATATTAAAGGGTACCCAACGTCCAGATATTTACTTGAATAGCTGGAGTGAAGTGTTTAGTCCTTGCCCACTTGAAAGGATGTACATCCTATCGTACCTGCACACTCCATCATGACTGCAACCACAGGTCCTCAGCCTTGACCTTCCACCAATACTCTCGGGCCTAGCAAAGAGTTTGACCTGAATACATACCAATGCACCCATGTACACACACCCCCCTACAAGGTGGACACACCATAAAATAGACTGTCTCCCACCACCACCACATATATATAGACTCCATACATTACACACCACATGCTAGCATAAAAACTCCCACAACCTTAACCAATACAGAAAGAAAACAGACCAACGAACACAACTATTTATACCTACACCCCTAGAAAAAGTTATGCATTTGATACCACTACACATATCACACACCCCATCCCCTCAGGAGCACCATACTTAATAACACACACTTTCCCCACAAACACTTCAGGATAACTTTTACCAGCCTTACATTGTATCCAACCAAGGGACATAGCCCCTAACCTAATCTCCTGGCACTTTTTCATTTCACCACCTTTTTTACAGCAGCCACAAACCAGATGTGTTAATCCACCTTCAACAATAGGGAGCCGTTGCCATATTCCCTTCCATATCAGCTAACTCTGATGAGTGAAAGGTTATATAATTAGACTGTTACCTAATACTCCATTGTGTTCCTTGCATGAAACTGATTGGTAAGATCAACTGCGATAGATATATAATACTGTACATTTCAGATAATATATATATATATATATATATATATATATATATACACACATATATGTATGTACATATATTTATATATAAGTATATTCATATACATGTATGTACTTATATTTGTATATATGTATTTATGCGCATGTGTATATATTTATGTGTGTGTGTGTGCTTTTGTGTGTGTGTGTGTAAGTATAAATATATATATACAGACATAAATTCATACGTATATAGATAGGATACATAGATAGATAGATAGATAGATAGATAGATAGATAGATAGATAGATAGATAGATAGATAGATAGATAGATTGATAGATAGATAGATAGATAGATAGATAGATAGATAGATAGATAGATAGATAGATAGATAGATAGATAGATAGATAGATAGATAGATGTAGATTATATCTCTGCATATCAAAATACATACACCCACACTCAAAATAACAGTATATTATTGACCAATAATAATTTCCAATATTGGCATAAGGCCACAGATTTTCGATGAAGATAAATAGATTGTTGGATTTGACCCCAATACAGAAGACTAGAGGAAAGAAAAGCAAAAAAATCAATCTGTGTGGTTTTGAACTCTGAATGTAAAGGAGATGTAACTTGAAACTACACAATATTTTGTCCAGCACTCTACCAATTCTACCATCTGTTGTCCTTTCTCTTGTATTGACCTAATGTGTTCACCATTTGAAACAGTTAATGTCCTGAAGGAGGAAATGTTATAAAATTAGGTTATATAGCTTTAACTATATATTTTACTGTATACTATGTCACATATGACTGGATATTTATGGGTACCCTTATGTGCTCTCAGGTGATATATGGATACATATAACATATATATTTAGTTAATAAAAAAACATATAGCATCAAAATAAAAATTCAAATGGAAATTGTAGTTAAGACACCCGTGCCAATGACATGCAAAAAGCACCGTCTGAATGTGGCAGATGCCAGCGCCACCTGACTGGCGTCCGTGTTGGTGACATGTAAAAGCACCAACTGATCGTGGCCGTTTGCCAGCCAGCTCTGGCCCCTGTGCCGGTGGCACGTAAAAAACACTCACTACACTCAATGAGTGGTTGGCGTTAGGAAGGGCATCCAGTTGTACAAGCACTGCCAAATCAGACTAGAGCCTGGTACAGCCTCCATGGCTTCAAGACCCTGGTCGAACTGTCCAACCCAAGCTAGCATGGAAAATGGACATTAAAGGATGATGATGATATCAGAAAGAAGCACACTCTAAAAATATAGAGCAGAAAATACTAAAGCAAAATTTTATATCTTGGACATAGAGTTACCCAGGATTTTGCACCCATAATGCTTTAGCTTTGTGGACAGCTCATAAGACTCTATATTAATACAAAATTTTAAAATATCTACATCGCAGACATGAGGAAATGCTCAGGACTCAAGGAATACGAAAATATGTTAAGGAGTACAGGCTATATATATGTATATGGTAAATGAAAGACAGAAGATGTGATATACAAGAATTTTTGTTAACCACAACAATTGTTTCGGCATGTCTAGCATTGGTCCCTCATAGGTTTGACTTAACAACTGGTTCAGGAGCATATATCATCATCATCATCATCATCATCATCATCATCATCATCATCATCATCATCATCATTATCGTCATCATCATCATCGTAATCATCATCATCGTCATCATCATCATCGTCGTCATCATCATCGTTTAACATCTGCTTTCCATGCTGGCATGGGTTTGACAGGACTGGCAAGCCAGAAGGCTGCACCAGGCTCCAATCTGAGCTGGCAAGGTTTCTAAAGCTGGATGCCCTTCATAACGAGAGTCTAGTGGGTACTTTTTATGTGCCACCAGCATGAGGGCCATGTAAAGGTAAGATGTAAGGACCTAGTTGTAGGAAGTAAGTAAGCTTCAAGCAATCTGTAGAAGATATAAAAAACAACTTTCAGGAACAATAGTGCTTTATTGGTGCAGAAAGTTGTAAATTTTTCCTGTATCGAAGTATGATAATCTGCAATAAGTTAATTTCATAGTTCTTGGTTAGCAACAAGGTTGTTCATCATCATCATCATTTAAAGTCTACTTTCCATGTTAGCATGGGTTGGACGATTTGACTGAGGTCTGGCGAACCAGATGGCTGCACCAGACTCCAATTTGATCTGGCAGAGTTTCTACAGCTGGATGTCCTTCCTAATGCCAACCACTCCCTGAGTGTAGTGGGTGCTTTTACGTGCCACTGGCACGAGGGCCAGTCAGGTAGTACTGGCAACGGCTATGCTCAAATGGGGCTTATTATGTGCCACCTGCACAGAAGCCAGTCCAGCGGCACTGGCAACGACCTCGCTCGAATGTTTTTTCCCTTGCCACCAGCACAAGTGCCAGTAAGGTGATACAAGTAACAATCACACTCGAATGGTGCTTTTTACATGCCATCGGCATGGAGGCCAGCTTGTTGCTCTGGCAACAATCTCACTTGTATGGTACTCTTATCGCCCCACTAGCATGGATGCCAGTCATCGAATTTGATTTCGATTTCGATTTCACTTAAGCATCCAAAGATTAAGAAATGGAGTAGATAAAATCCAGGTCACATATGTTTCATAGCTAGTTTGTCTGGTGATAGCCGATGCACATGGCTGTGCACAGTGGCGTGGGCCACTGGTAAGGATGTGATGCATCACTCTGTGGTAGGTTGTATGTTTGGAAAATGTCAGGGTAGTGAGATTCAGGTGGCTCACAAGGAGATTCAAGAATTTGTTCTCAGTC
>NC_043001.1:89397876-89622876 GCF_006345805.1 Octopus sinensis | reverse complement strand
CACTACTATCATTATTCAGTTCTCTAGCCTCTGTGTCACACTTCTATAATCCCACAAACAATAAGTAGAGGGAACAGGGCAAAGAAGGAAGCTGATAATGTTGACAATGATGGTGGAGAAGTTGGTGGGGATATTGAAAGTGGTGGAGTAGTCCTGGAGTTCATGATAATAATCAGGGTGACAGTGATCTTGGTGGATTTAGTGTTTGAGTGGATAGTGGAGAGGAGGGGCAAATTGAAAAGGAACAACTGCTTAATTTAAGTAGATTTTAAATTTCAATGAATGTGTGTGTGTGTGTGTGTTTGTGTGTGTGTGTGAGTGTGCATGCATGTATGTTTGTGTGTGTGTGTGTGAGTGCATGTGCGTGTATGTGCATGCATGTGACTGTGCGTATATGTGATTTGTGCAAATGGGTTTAGTAGCATAAATTAATAAGTTTGTGTAAATGTATGTTTATATATTCAATACAAAAAGACACCTACATTTAAACATACATATATAAGTATTCCTATACATGTCTATGTGTGTGTACATATATATATATATATATATATATATATATATATATATATATATAGATAGATAGATAGATAGATAGATAGATAGATAGATAGATAGATAGATAGATAGATAGATAGATATATATATAGATATATAGATAGATATATATATATATATATATATATATACATACACATATTATAGTAAAAGACACTTGCCCAAAATGCCATGCATTGGGACTAAACCCAGAACCATGTGGTTGGGAAGCAAGCTTCTTACCACAAAGCTACATTTTTGTCTCTTTGCTTTAACATCATTCAACAAACATCACTTTCGTACAAGCTGTGCTTTTTATTTCTCATCTTCTATGAAGGCATATCCAGCCATGGGGAAATATTACCTTACATGGAAGCAGGTAAGAACTGATGACAGGATAGGCATCTGCTTCAATAAATTCTGTCTGACCCATGCAAGCATGAAAATGTTGACATTAAAACCATGATGAGGAGGAGGACGAGTAGGACAACAACTACAACTACGGTGACAACAACGATGATGACAATGTCACCATCACTAGTGATCATTCCAAACATCATGATGTTGACTGGATGCTTGATTTTTATTACTCTCAGTACATGTCCTCAGACTGACACCCAAACACTCTGAAATGTTCATATTGGAGAATCTGGTACAAATGCCAAGCAGTACATCATGTTTCCAAATTTCGGGCAGAGTGTATCATGTCAAGGTGCTGTTTTTCTCATAGACGGTGCCCAACTGACCCTACTATACTGCGTAGTCAACAAAATCAAAAACAATGTGTATGTATGAAATTAAAAATATAAAATGGCAACAATTTACCCATTGCACCCTGTGCATGCATACATGCAAACATACATGCAAACATACATGCAAACATACATGCATACATACATACATACATACATACATACATACATACATACATACATACATACACACACACATAGGAATAAGGAGTAAAGACCCCCTTCAGTCACAAACAACCATGGAATTGCACCTGGAAAGTTACCCTCCTAGGCACAAGACCGAGCAAGGTTGTTTGTGGAAGACTAGCAGTTGCCCATGCATACCAGCTTCCCATCTCCATGCCACCGATGTTATCCAGGGGAAAGGTAAAGGCCAATACAACTTGGCACCAGTGATATCACAACACATTTCTACAGATGAGTGAACTGGAGCAATGTGAAATAAAGTGTCTTACTCAAAACACAACACACAGCCCAGTCCAGGAATTGAACTCACTACTTTGTGAGGCGCAGGAGTGGCTGTGTGGTAAGTAGCTTGCTAACCAACCACATGGTTCTGGGTTCAGTCCCACTGCGTGGCATCTTGGGCAAGTGTCTTCTGCTATAGCCCCGGGCCGACCAATGCCTTGTGAGTGGATTTGGTAGACGGAAACTGAAAGAAGCCTGTCGTATATATGTATATATATATATGTATGTGTGTGTGTTTGTGTGTCTGTGTTTGTCCCCCTAGCATTGCTTGACAACCGATGCTGGTGTGTTTATGTCCCCGTCACTTAGCGGTTCGGGAAAAGAGACCGTTAGAATAAGTACTGGGCTTACAAAGAATAAGTCCCGGGGTCGATTTGCTCGACTAAAGGCGGTGCTCCAGCATGGCTGCAGTCAAATGATTGAAACAAGTAAAAGAGTAAAAGAGTAAAGAGTGATAGTGAGCCCAATATTCTAACCACTGAACCATGCATATGTGTATGTGTGTGTATTTGTATGTACATATGTATATGTGTATGTACATATGTATGTATATGTATGTATATATAGGTATATTATGTGATCACATGACTGACCAAGCTATCAGATGTTGTTACACATCACTGATCACAATGTGCTTTTGCATTGCATTATACTTCAAATGATACCACCCCACTGGCTAGTTGAGCAGGCCAATATTCTTCCTCTGATCAAAATGGGGGGTTGGAACAATGTGAAATAAAGTGTTTTGCTCAAGAACACAATGCACTGCCCAATCAGGAATCGAACCCCCAATATAGTGATCATGAGTGCAACAGCCTAACTAACAGGTCACACACCAATAGACATATATGTATGTATGTAGATATGTATGTATGTATCATCATTATCTTTTAATGTCTGTTTTCCATTATGCTGGCATGGGTTGGATTGCCTGACAGGAGCCAGCAAAGCTAGGGGTTGGACCACATTCCATAGTCTGTACAATACATCAGATTATGTAATCCCACATCTAGACACATTATGTATAATAATGATTATAGAAAACAAAATGTCTTTCTTTGATCATAGATCTGTTGGATTGGGATTGAACTGAGGGATGTAGCTCTTAAACTCTTTTGAAACCAACCCAACTTGAGACAGGTTCTATGGTACAAACTGTTGTTTTAAAATGATCTAAATTAAAATCTTTCACCGAAATTCCATGCTTTGTCTCAAAAACTAGCTTAATAGTTGTTTCTAAAGGCCAGTCATTTTTAGGTATGTGCATGTGTCACTACCATCAACCTCAGTACTAGGCTGGTACTTTATTTTAACAACTTAGGGGGCAAAAATGGCAAAGTCAACCTCAGCAGGATTTAAACTTAGAACATATTACAGCCAGAATAAATATATAAAGCTGCAATACCCAACCTTTATTTGCATCACCAACCAGTTTCAAGCAAGACAACTTTACCATCAACTGGGAGGGCATGCACATAACAAAACACAATAAAATTCATGGTATATAATTTAATTATTACATATATAATACATATCTATTACATATGAAATACCTTCTTCTTCTTCTTCTTAGGCCTCTTGATTCCTCAGGGAACATAGGATCCTCTTCAGCTTGATTCCTCAGGGAACATAGGATCCTCTTCAGCTCGGCCCACGTCATTCCGGCTGCCCTCACCTCTGGGTTAACATTCCTGCACCAAGACTGTTTTAGTTGGCTCACTTTTCGCTTCCCCTATGGGTTCCAGTCAAGGGCCTGCTTGGTGACATTTGGTGCAGGCTTTCATAGCATGTGGCCTATCTATCCCCATTTTCATTGCTTGATATATATCTCAATTGGGGCTTGTCCTGTCCTGCCCCACAGTTGTTCATTTGAGATGCCCTCTGGCCACCTGATGCTAAGGATGTTTCTGAGACAACTGTTAGTGAATGTGTAATGATAAAGCTTTTAGTTGAAGTCAAGGGTCACCAATTGTAATGATAAAGTTTTTAGTTGAAGCCGAGGGTCACCAATTGTAGAGGGAGAAATTCATTGGTAAACAATATTATGAAATGTTGGAGTCAGCAGTTGTAACGATAAAAATTTGTTATTATAGCAGCATACCAATACATTACAATACCTTGCCTTGACAGGCAGGTTATGATAAATCCAAAAGCATGCGAAAGAAAGTTAGATGCAGTAGAATCTTTCTTTGCATAGTATGGCATGTACAAATAATGAGTAGTAATCAACAGATAGTGACAGAATGATGCCATAAGAGAACAGAATTAGAGCTAGAGAGAGTTGTAGGGTGTTGTCTCACAGTTGCTGACAATAAACTTCATTCTCCCTCTGACCAAGGTTCTAGCTGGTCAGCCAGACTTCGTTCTCATTGATTCGTCACCATGTGACTGGACTTGTTGAATTATCACCAACTGAATTTTGTCTTGAGGTGTTCTTGCTTTTATAATTAACCAGAAGGATAGAAATATTGTGAACAATAGATTTAGTTGGTGGTCTTGTTATCTCTATTCTAGCTTTTGGTGAAGTAGAAGAGGTTAGAAAGGATCAAGTGGTGAAGACATTATTTCGGCCTAGCAAAAGGCATCTGGAAAATGTAAAACTGCTGTCAGAGAAAAACCATTGTTCCGCCGTGGGAAAAGTTCTGCTGCAGTGTTAATTTAAATTTGGCTATGGTGGATCGAATCCGCTTTATGTATGCAAGATCCATTCCAAATGTCTGGAACTTGTGGATGTTAGTCTTGGTCACTCACCATGTTTCTGAGCTTCTGATGCAAAAACACTCAGCAGACTGAAATATTTAATAAAGTAAAAACAAAAAGAATTTGATAAGTGCTAATGCAGGAAACTTTTGGCCCTTGAGTCACTCTGTTGCTTCTGATAAATATTGATTTCAAATTTTGGCACAAGGCCAGCAAGTTCCAAGTTGGGACTTAGTCAATTAAATCAACCTATGTTCCATAGGTATTTATTTTATCGATTCTGAAAGGATGAAAGGCAAAGTCAGCCTCAGTGGAATTTGAAATCAGAATGTAATGACTGACACTTCTGCTAAATATTGGTTTCATATTTTGGCACAAGACCAGTAATTTTCGTTGGGGTTGGGGTAAATCAACAACATCGACCCCACTGCTTGACCGGTAATTATTTTATCAAGCCTGAAGGAATGGAAAGCAATGTCGACCTCGGCAAAATTTAAGCTCAAAGCATAAATACAGACGCTTCTGCTAAATATAAATTTTAAAAAAAGATATATATTAATGCTCATGTTTTGAAGTCTATTTTTCCTGTTTGCATCACCAAACCTGAAATAAAAATTTTGAAATTCATTCTTTCTATGTTGTCTGGTACCAAATGTTTTGTGGCCCAGAACTGGTCCATGCCTCAGCAATTGGGAACCTCTGCTGTAAACCATTTTATCCAGTGCTCTAGGGATTCTGCCTATTCACTGCCTTACACCAGCTCCCTATTGACAGTTATTTTACTAGATCCTTCATTATTTTCAATGTTATTTGAAACAAAGGCATTGCATTTCAAGAGAAAGATGATAACAAAAGGGTTTCAACTGCAGCTTCACACAACTCTGCATCATCCCCCATTACCTATTTCTTTACTACCCACAAGGGGCTAAACACAGAGAGGACAAACAAGGACAGACAAACAGATTAAGTCGATTGTATGGACCCCAGTGTGTAACTGGTACTTATTTAATCGACCCCAGAAGGATGAAGGGCAAAGTCGGCCTCGGTGGAATTTGAACTCAGAACGTAGCGACAGACAAAATACCTATTTCTTTACTACCCACAAGGGGCTAAACACAGAGAGGACAAACAAGAACAGACAAACGGATTAAGTCGATTAGATTGACCCCAGTACGCGACTGGTACTCAATTTATCGACCCCGAAAGGATGAAAGGCAAAGTCAACCTCGTCGGAATTTGAACTCAGAACATAACAGCAGACGAAATATCGCTAAGCAATTCGCCCAGCGTGCTAACAATTCTGCCAGCTCGCCGCCTTATTTTTTTTTTTCATCCCCCATTACCGCCACCATGTTAGTCACATGTGTGACTAACATCATGGTGATGATGACAACGATGACAACAATGATGATGAGGATGACAATGGTGGTAGTGGATGTTGGACTCATCTCTGCTGCAACAAATCAAAACTACCCACATCACTACCACCACCACCAACAACAACAACAACACAAATACGACACACACCACCATGACAACAGCATAAACAGCACTGTCACCACCACCACCACAATGACAATAGTATCTCCAACACTATCATCATAAAAACAAATATTAGTAGCACCACCAGCAGCACAACAGCGAAATCACCACCACCATGACAACACCATTGTCAACACCAACTGCAACACCACCATGACAACAGCATCGCCAATGACACCACTCCTACTATTAACACTAACACCAACACCACCACCATCACCATCACCACTGACACCACTAACACCTCTATGACAGCACCATCACCATCATCACCACCACCACACCACCACCTCCACCATCACCCCCCATCCCCACCACCATCCCCACCACCATCACCACCACCATCACCACCACCACCATGACAACAGCATTATCAATACAACATATAACTACAACACACCTCTCACCCATAGCAACATAACAATAACAACAACAACAACAACAACATCAGATCAACAAACTGCTATCAGAACTACTGATACCTTAATTCCACTACAGCAACCAATTTCTACTTGAAACTTCACATTAACACACACACACATTCACATTTTGTCAATTAGCAAAATTAATATCTCTCCAGTATATTATCAACCTTCACTCTGCAGCTATACACTCTGATTTGTTTCCTTCCTTATTATATCTACATTGCTCTACATTAAAGTGTGTGTGTGTGGTGTGTGTGTGTGTGTGTTGTGTGTGTGTGTGTGTGTTTGTGTGCGTGTGTACCCGTGAGCATGTGTGTGTGAAAGCACATGGCTTAGTGGTTAGAGCATCAGGCTCACAATCTTTAGGTAGTGAGTTTGATTCCTGAACTAGGCTGCATCTTTTGTTCAAGAGCATCTGGTGGTGCAGATGTATCTTGTCGGATGATAAATAAATACAACTTGTTAAAATGACTGTTCCACAATGTAACTTTCCATTTTGTAGAGAGAAGCACAGCCCGATGGAGGAAATATCTTCATTTACATAGAAGATCAAAAATAAAATCACAGATGGCAAAAAGAGAAACGAACAAGCAAGCTGGAGAGAAAAGTATTAAAAATAACCCTTAACAGATATGGATGTATATAGATGTATAAACTTCATGGCTCAAATACCACTCGCTCATACATCAGCAAATATTTGAGCATATGCACACATGAGGTTTGATGCTCTCACAATCACAAAGTGAGTTAGTTATCTACTTGGTGTTTATAAAAATGGAGGGGTTGAAAGTAAACTTAAGTCATCCATACTTTAATGTAAATTAAGTTAACAGTTACTCAAAATTCATTCTCAATGCATTGTGCGAAAGTACATTTATATGCATGTAGACATGTCGAGTTATTCAGAAATTTTATTAATTATCTTCTCGTTGGTCCACAGAATAGACAGGGATTCCTCGGAGCAGAAGGCGGCATCTCCTGGAAATTATATTGTATAGTTTTGCATACCTTAATGTTGTACTTCGTTTTAACTTCCTTCAGTCACCATACAAAATCTGCCAAAGATGTTGAATATCTCTTATTGATTGTCTTAAAGCTGGCAACATTGTTACAATAGCAATTCTTAAATGAATCAGCCGTCTGCCCAATGTAAACATAGGGCCCTCCTCTTGTGTGCATGGTACATTTATATACAAGATTTGTACTCATACAAAGATTCATCAAAGGACATTTTGATTTTTCTCTGCATGAGCATTTATTGTATTTATTTGTATATAAGGCAGTCCCAACTCCATTTACCGGTGTTGTTACCGTGCTAGCTGTATCATAAGTATTTCTACTATTACAAATTGGTCGTAGTTGGTGTTTATCAATGCAGTTTACATCTCCTTGGTTGGTGTTTAGATGCAAATGTTCGCTAGATCCAGTAGGTGAGTTATTGAACCTTTGCCGCATTTTGCTATTGTTTATGCAGTGCATAAGCTGCTCTAAATTAGCAGAGTTGGCATAGGATACCTTCATGGTTTGTCGATTTAAAATATATAGTGTAATTACGAAATATAAACATAAATGATAATATGAATAAATATAAATGCTGTATAAATATAAATTATTTTATAGGTGCAAGCATGGTTGAGAAGCTTGCTTCCTCACCATATGTTCTTAGGTTCAGTCTCACTATATGGTACCTATGATAGGTCCAGGTTGACCAAAGCCATGCAAGTGGATTTGGCACACAGAAACTGAAAGAAGCCTGTCATGGTCCCATGCTGTAGTGCTGACAGGGAAAGTGATGTGAGGGCAAATCGAAGTGAAGTTGATACCCCCGTCAATGATGCTATCACTGATACCCCTTATTCTGCTTGCTCCCCAACTCCCGCCCCTCAGACTTCAGAGCTCAGCATCGTCTACACCAACTCGTGCTCCTTATTCCTAAAGTTCAGTAAACTATTTACACTGGCCATACGTGACTCCCCTGATGTGATAGCTATCACCGAGACTTGGCTGACTCCAGCAGTAAAGGACTCAGAAATCCACCTGCAGGGCTACGTCCTTTTCAGATGTGACAGGAAAAAGGCGAGGTGGAGGTGTTGCTGTGTATGTTAAGTCTGAGCACAAACCGTCCAGCGGTATTCTACCCACTAATGCTCAGCCTACAACAAAATTCGATGCCGTCTATTGCAAGCTGAGCCTATCTGAGTTTTGCCTGCCCGTGTTGGCTGTCTACAGGCCGCCTCTTGCCGACCCCCAGGACGATGCTCATCTACTCGAAGCGATAAGATTCGTTTCAGCTTCGCATGACTGTTTGGTACTAGGAGACTTCAACGCTCCCACGATCGATTGGCCCGCATCAATTTGTACAACATCTTCCCGGTTCGGCCAGGCCCTTCTTGACGTGGCTGAAGATTGTTTTCTATCGCAACATGTTGAATATCCGACAAGGCATCGGTCTGGGCAGCAGCCATCTATGCTAGATCTGGTATTCTCCCGCTATCCAAGATCAGTGTCAGACGTATCTGTGTGCGCCCCTCTTGCCAAGAGTGATCATGCGGTCCTGAAGTTCGTCATGCACACAACTTTTTCTACGCCCACGACTACTTTGCTGCCACGTAGAGTCTTCTCTGCAATTAATCTTGAAATTCTAACCGAGGCTTCCGCGCTTCTGGACTGGCCATCCCTGATGACGTTGTCCTCAGTTGACGAACTATGGTCATCCCTCAAAGCATATGTAATCTGTTTGACTGACCAGGCAGTTCCCGTTGGGCTTCCCAAGAGGAAGAAACACAAGCCCTGGGTGACGAAGAAGGTTAAACGAGAACGTCGACTCAGAGATATTGCTTGGGCTGAATTCAAAAATCTAGATTCGACTGCAGCTTTTGAGGTGTACAAAACTCAACGAGACCGAGCCGTGAAAATTGAAAAGAAAGAACGCTTCAGTTACGAATACAAAATCGTGGCAAATGCCAGTAGCAATCCAAAAACCTTCTTTGCCCATGTCCAGCGGAATTCCCGCTTGAACAACCAGATTGCAACGTTGGTAGACTCAACAGGCGTATCGATTGAGGACCCTTATCAACAGAGTCAATTATTTGCCGAGGCTTTTCCAACTATTTTCAAACAAGATGATGGTCGTGAACCCCCTCCATTTGATAGATCGGTACCTCCAATGCTTCGATTGGTCATCACGCGGGACGAAGTCAAACGTGTTATTCAAGGCCTCGATGTCAACAAAGGTCACGGCCCTGACGGCATACACCCACGGGTTATCAAAGCGTTGGCTCCGGTCATCTGCGAGCCCTTAACACGACTATTCAATATGTCATTGGCGACGGGTGTTATACCTGCAGACTGGAGAACAGCGATAATCTGCCCAATTTTCAAGAAAGAGAGCCGCGAAGACCCGCTTAACTACCGACCGGTTTCCCTTACATCAATTATCAGCAAGATGTTCGAAACCATCCTTAAGAAAAGTATGATGCTCCACCTCCTAAACACAGCCTCTATCTCTGATTCCCAACACGGCTTCGTGCCGAAGAGATCATGCTTGACCAACCTACTAGTAATGGAAGAATTGGTGACGCGCATCCTCGATGATAGTGATGCTGTTGACATCGTTTTACTGGACTTTGCCAAAGCTTTTGACTCGGTAAACCACCGCCTATTGCTTGTCAAGCTTCAAGCATATAGTTTCCATCCGGATATTGTACGATGGGTTGGTGCCTTCCTCTCAGATCGCTTCTTCCAAGTCCAAGTTAATAGTTCGCGGTCCGACGTCTCCAGTGCGAGCAGTGGCGTGCCTCAAGGTTCAGTGCTTGGGCCCTTGTTGTTCTTAGTCTTCATAAATGACTTGCCCGACGATCTCACGCAACACACCCTTCTATTTGCCGACGATATCAAACTGGTCGCTCCTCGCGGTAATATAGAGGATCTTCGTCGATGCCTCCACCAAATTTGGAAGTGGTCTAACAATTGGGACCTGTGTCTGAACGTGTCAAAGTGCTGTCATCTGCCTGTCGGCTCTACTCCTGCAACTCAACTTGATTTCGAGCCGGGTCGTCTGCTGCTGGAGAGGACCGATCAGGTAAAGGACCTAGGTATCTTGGTGGATTCCTCCTTTTCGCCTTCGGCCCAGTGCATCCATGCTGCCAACAAAGCACGCGGAATTCTGTTCTTGATTCGACGGTCATTTGGAATGCTCGCAGCAGCCATATTCCTACCACTCTATGTCATGCTGGTGAGACCCATATTGGAGTATGGGATTCAAGCCTCTTCTCCTTATCTCTTCAAAGACATACAGCATCTCGAAAGAGTCCAGAAGCTGGCTACCCGCATGGTTCATGGTCTCAAAAATTTGTCCTACAAAGAAAGGCTGAGAACGCTCGACCTTTATTCTCTTGAAAAATGCCGCCGCCGTGGTGATCTCATTCTCGCCCACAACATCATAAGCGGAAAGTGTAACCTCTCGAAAGAGCTGTTCTTCACTCCTGCTCCAGAGCGTCGGCTGCGGGGTCATTCCGAAAAGCTCTACCTGCGACGATTTCATCTCAATCGAAGGAGAGGAGCTTTCTCCGTCCGGGTTGCGGATCCGTGGAACAAGCTGCCAGACGAGATGGTGAAGATGCCGACAACCGCTTTGTTCAAAGCCTCCCTTGACCTCAAGTGGCCTAAACTCTTTACATGAACACCACCCTGTACTTAACTCCATGTCCCCCTACATGGCCTTGCTATTTGCTTTTGAGCCAAATTAACTAACTAACTAACATATATGCATATATATGTGTGCGTCTGTGTGTGTGAATATGTGTGTATGTTAGCATTCATGTACAGGTTAGTGTACACGTGTGCCATGTGTGTGTGTACATTGTTTAAAGTGGTGTACAGATTATACATATTAAGAAAAAGAAGGTAGTTAGGATTTGAATAAAAAGTATTTATTTAGTGCTTTCATCTCTTTCAGGGATTCATCAAGAATAATTTCATATATAAAACTCATACCTTTTTTTATATGAGCTAGCCGAAAAAAAAATCTGGAGTTGAATTTGTTTCCTTGGGTTTTGGAAAGAGGGTGTTTTAGGAGTGGTTATTTGAAATGTTCTTTGTCATTTTGAATTTATGTTTTTTTTTATATATATATCTGTATCACATGGATAGCTCCTTCACTTCTGCATTTATGTCATTGTACATAGAGGTGTGAGTTTTCTTGTATGTCTTGGTGATGATTATATATATATATATATATAAAGCAAATAAGTAACAAGGATGTCCAGGTAATCGATGCATTACAGCTGTTTCAAGTGGCTCCATTTCATCGATCAATGCAAATATTACATCAATTTGAAATAAACCACTCTACTCAGATGGATATGACCATATAGATTTCCAACATACAGATACTCCATCATAATTTTTTCGCAAGTTTTTCATCAATACTAAGGACTACAATATATTGTTTCTTTTTTCTGTTATTGTATCAGAATGAATATAGGGAAAAAATACCTAAAGTCTACTATAATTTAGAGTGGCAGAAGGAAATAATGGGGGTCAGTAAAGAGAAATGGTGATATAGACACATTCATTTTTATCCTTATCACATTCAACAGACCCAATGCAGCAAGTAGACTATATCCCCTTAGAATCAAAACCATTGGGAATTAACAGTTAAGTTCTTGTTGGTGATAAATTAATTAATGTTAGATACTCTTCGCTACCCCTATTTCACTATGACCATAAAATCAGTCAGAAGATGCTAGTAAGATAATGATATAAAGGCGGGGTAATAACTAGAAAGAGGACGGGTGGGGTGGCTTAACATATTATGATTATCAACTAAAAGGGGCTTAAAATGGAGAACAAAGGAGATCACATTGAGATCTAAGTGTGGGAATTAGGAATATGGGTGGGGGGCATCTTAACTTAGCAAAATTTATCTATTAAAATATTAAAATTTAAAAAAGAATTTAAGGACCCAGTAAGAGAAAAAGGAAACAATCTGATCCATAAGATTGGGGCACTTTTATATAAAAAGAAACTTCATAATGCCTATTTCTACTATGAGGCTAAGGTGGTCATGATAAAACTATTCAACAATGTATCTGTAATAAAATCCAGATATCATCCAAGTAGGGGTATACATTTTCTATTGCATCAAAACCAAAGATTAAGGGCTAAAGAATAATATGTGTGTGGGTGGTGGAGGTGATCATCATCATCATTAGTAGCAGGAGCAGTAGCAGCATACATATGTGCACTGATACACATATATGCATGCATACATAAACGAACTCCTACTTCTAGTCCACAAGTGTGCAGTCTCCCCCTTCTGCTTTTTCTATCAATACTTCTACTATAATGGCCTTTGCTCCTTAGAGCTAGTTAAAATCATGCTACCTCCAGGCTGGTATTCCAACTCATCTCTCTTCCCATTACTCTGCAATGTCCTGCACCACTGCCACCTCCCTTAGCTCCTGCTCTAATGACTTCATCCCGTCCTTTCTCTGAAGAATGTTGGACCTCTGTTACTTCACATCTTTCCAACAAATGTTGACTTTCAAAAACATCAGTTTCACTGATTTAGGAGAAGTTGAAGGCATAGGAACCACCACCCTGACTCAATAAGTAAAATAATTCAAACATAGGTGCAGGAATGGCTGTGTAGTAAGTAGCTTGCTTACCAACCACATGGTTCCGGGTTCATTCCCACAGTGTGATACTTTGGACAAGTGTCTTCTACTATAGCCTAGGGCCAACAAAAGCCTTGTGAGTGAATTTGGTAGAGGGAAACTGAAAGAAGCCCGTCGTATATATGTATACGTGTGTATCTGTTTGTGTGTCTGTGTTTGTCCTCCCAACATCGCTTGACAACCGATGCTGGTGTGTTTACGTCCCCGTAACATAGCGGTTAGGCAAAAGAAACCGATAGAATAAGTACTAGGCTTACAAAGAATAAGACCTGGGGTCGATTTGCTTGACTAAAGGCGGTGCTTCAGCATGGCCGCAGTCAAATGACTGAAAAGAGTAAAGAGTATACAGATTTGACGTTTAGGAAGTCGTTTTAGCCTTGAAGCAGTAAGTTGACAAGGGAGATAATTAAAATATCAAGGGAGATTACTGACAAATTACAAACAAACGCACCACGTGTTCTTTCGTGTCGTTCTTGTTTATTTCTGCATATCGTTGAATTTCTGTTGTTTCGAATATATACATATATAAATCGGAAGGTATGTATAACTATATTTATAACAACCGGCACAAGTTTGTTAACTGATCTATTAACTAATAGCTGACACATGTATAAATATTAACCGGTAACTATGTAACTAGCTTATTCTATTATTATTGAGCTTTTGAAATTTCGCTAGTCTTTATCCTTTGGTTCCATCCCTCAATTGTGGATTGTTAATGTGTGTCTCAGTAATATACTATGCTCTAGCCAGTTTACAAGGTATTCAGTACTTCCTACATGTGCTGGTTTTGGTTCCTCAATTGTGCTTTCAGTTAGGTTGCTAATGCCATAGTATTCCAACTCCCTAACTTACAGTCCTCCACCCACAAATACAAAAGTGTCCCGTAATTTTAATAAACGAGAATATATATTCGCTACATCAATACAACACTATATATATATATATATATATATATTATATATATATATATATATATAAACCCTGCTCTCTATTATAAAGGCGGCAAAATAACAAAGGAATGTCTACGCAGTCGCTCAGCCTGTTAAAAATGATAGACATATCTCCTTCTCATCACACCCTACCGTCATAAATGAAGGATATATTAGACAATCTAATCTCTGAAATGCGGAAAGACGAAATGGTCACAACTGGAACTCATTTGATCGTAGGTTTGCTCGATCTAAGGTGATATGGGTCTCAACAAAAAAACTACACTGAAAGTTTGGTTGGGTAGTAAATGTCTTTTGAAAATGACGATTTTAAATATACTTTCTCTTTAGGCCTTCATGTTAAGCATATTAAATCGTTTAAACTGCCTTTTGGGAGGGGTAGGTCCTGCAAAATGTTATATGTGCGATACTAGCCCCTCTTCTACTGACTTAGTTCATGGTTCCAGTTGCATCCTGGGTAAGTTACTGAAGGAAGCCTTTTGATTGTAATGCTTCCACCACTCAGTTTCATTCTCAAGTTGCCAAGTTTTATGTCTTAGGTCCACAGTTATTTTGGTTATTGCATTTAATATAGAGTTTCGTTGTAACGTTACTGTCGCTATCAGTCAGCATTTGATGATGTTATTCGTTACTCGGGCATTCAGTTAAAATATGAATAGGAACGAATAACTGTATGACAATGCCACTCATGTATAGATATCATGTTATGACAAGACAAAGAGACACAAATATACACACTCACACATACATACGACAAACTTCTATAAGTTTCCGTCTACCAAATGCACTCACAAAGCTTTAGTCGGCCTGGGACTATAGTAGAAGACACTTATCCAAAACTGAACCCAAAACCATGTTGCTGAGAAACAAACTTCTTAACCATCCCAAAGAATGTATTTATATCCAAAGCCTACATCTGCTTGAAATACCTATTGTTACCTGTACACCAAAAACTTACCTCTACTAAGAACCCAACCCCTACTTTACATTTTTCCAATAATCTATCTCTATTCAAAGACCTACCTTTACTCCAAAAGTATTAATCAACAGTTATGTGAGTGAAACACTTTAATTGTTCAGTTACATTATGTTACAGGTTGCATAAACATCAGAATGGGAGGCAATGATGGACCAAAGAGTGGCTGCAAGAGATCACGTACCTATTATAAGAAATGTATGTATAAGAAACGTAAGAAATGGAACTCCATAGATGTTGGGATGCGAGGTTTTCTGGTGACATGTAATCGCAATGAAAGTCAAGCTGTTAAGGAAATGTATAATCTTCTCAATGAATACGCCGATATATTATATGGACCTGAGCATGTGAGTTTGTTTATTAATAGTATCTTTTGTAAGGCGACAGACTGGTAGAATCATTACTGTGCTGGAGAAAATACTTTGCATTCTGAATTCAAATGTCACCAAGGTCAACTTTGCCTTTCATCTTTTTGGGTATCAATAAAATAAGTACCAGTTGAGCATTGGGATCGATGTAATATCTAGCCCTCTCTTCATATTTCAATCCTTGTGCAAGGTTTGATGACTTTCATCCTTTCAGGGTCAATAAAATAAATACTAGTAAAATACTGAACTCAATATAGTCCATAGTAACACTTCCTATTATTTTGAGGTCCTTTTGGTCATCATTATCATCACCGTTTAACGTTCATTTTCCATGCTGGCATGGGTTGGACAGTTTGACTGAGGTCTGGAGAGCCATCGGCTGCACCAGCCTCCAATCTTATCTGGCAATGTTTCTACAGCTGGATGCCCTTCCTAATGCCAACCACTCCAAGAGTGTAGTGGGTGCTTTTACATGCCACTGGCACAGGAACCAGTCAAGCAGGCCTGGCATCAATCATGTTCAGATAGTGCTTTTTATGTGCCACCAGCATGAGCCAGTTAGTGGGTATTTGACCATGTTTGGACTTTTGTTTATCCATATTAGCATGGGGTAGATGAATATGTTACTGAAGCATTGTTTTACAGCTAGATACTCTTCTTGATGCTACCCCTTACCTGTTTCACAAGTATCCCTTATTTCATACCCCTGCAAAAGTGAGCAAACTATTTGCTGGTTGGAGAAATGAAGCAACGCCAAGAACTCTGCTTGTAGTTGGTGACTTTCATAGAGCACAAATGTAAACACACACATACAGGGTTTCTGCTTAGTTTTTGTCTATCAGATTCACTCATAAGGCTTTGGTTGGTCTGGGGCCATAACAGAATGCATACCCAAGGTGCTACACAGTAAAACTAAAGTGGAAATCATTTTCTTTTTGATTTTGATTTTTTTTTACCTTTTTTGTGGATATCATTGAATGCTTTCAACATTTAAGGCACTGTTGAGATTATTCTGCTAAATGTAATATTTATTTATTCACATTGTTTCAAATTAATCATGAATTATCTTGTAGCTTCTAGATTCTGATGACATGGTAGTTTATTTTTAGAATGACATTGTAGGATAGATGTGAGGGGCCAGATTTGACCTGGTTGAACATAAAACAGGTAGAATATTTTGACCAGATATGGCCGGTTTAAATGCTAAAGTAATTCCAGCTGATTGTTGCTGAATGGAGTGGAATGAAGATCTCATGTCTGCTTGTGCTGAGATCAACTTAGCTTTTCATCTTTCTGAGATCATTAAAATAAATATGTACTAAGGTTGATGGTATCAACTTATCCTTCCCCACCTCTCGAAATCAGAAACATCTTTTAAAAGGCAGAATCATTACATCATTTGTCAGACTGCTTTTTACATTCTCAATTCAAATCCCACTGAATTCAACATCTCTCTGGTGTTGATTAAGTAAGGCACCAGTTATGTACTCAGGTCTGTTCCAGTGGTTTCCAACCCTTTTATTTAATTGAGTTTTCCCACTGACCCCTTTTAATATGCTTATCCTTAT
This sequence comes from Octopus sinensis, assembly GCF_006345805.1. Classification (NCBI taxonomy): domain Eukaryota; kingdom Metazoa; phylum Mollusca; class Cephalopoda; order Octopoda; family Octopodidae; genus Octopus; species Octopus sinensis. The sequence continues at coordinate 89,605,907 of NC_043001.1, read as the reverse complement.
GTATATGTGTGTGTGTGTGTGTGTATGAAATTTTGAATTTTGTTCATGGACCACCAGGAGTCCACAGACCCCAGGTTGGAAACTACTGGTCTGTTTAGTTGACTGACATTCCTCCCCTTCCCACCATATTTAAGAAATTAAAATTACTTTATTTTGTTTTTCTGATATTTTATCTGATTTAGACAGAGGTGACATCAAAGAATTTGGAATCTAATGATGACAAAGAAGATTCAGAAGAATCAGCTGGTGAGATTGAAGATGAACTTGAACGAGAAGTGAAAGCCTTGAAAGAGGAAAAACCTGCTGAACGGCGGTTCCAGCAGGTGGACAGTGGCACAAAGAACTGTCTATTCATCAAGACTACCCTAGAGAAGCCATGTGAATTAATTCATCACATTCTCGGTGATATTTACCAAAGTCAAGTCCAAAAGACACGCTATAGTCTTCGTGTCCTTCCAGTGAGTACCATTTGTCGTATCGATTTGGCAGAGATCACAAAGGTGGCCACGGATCTCCTGGATTCATATTTCTCCACACCTTTTGGAACAACAACAACATATGGCATTTCATTTAAGGCTCGTATGTCAGCTAGAGTGTCCCGTGATGATGTAATTCGGAATATCTGTCAGATTATTGAAGAGATGAATCCCTTGAATAAGGTTGGTGATGTATATAAATCTGTTGCGTTAATGTTTTACAATTTAGTTTGAACACACGTTTAAAATTCTGTTTATCATGTTTCAAAACTTGGTTTGCTTATTACCTTGAAAATTTGGTTTGTTAGTTTGTTCTTCATTACCATCACCATTTTAATATTCACTTTGCTATACTTGTGTGGGTTTGACAGTTTATTGATGCAGATTTTCTTCAGCTGGATGCCTCTCCTATCATCAACCCTCACCTTCCAAGCAAGGTAATATTTTCCTAAGGCCATATATGTTTTTCCAGATTTAGAAATGAATGGCACTCCTTCTACAACAGTGACACTCATTTACAACTATCACAAAATGTCAAGAACCAAATACACACACAGATACGTATATACAACAGGCTTCTTTCTCTCTACCAAATCCCCACAAGGCTTTCAATGCCCTGAGGCTATTGTAGAAGATACTTATCCAAGATGCCATGCAGTGGGATTGAACCTAGAACCATGTGGTTGGGAAGCAAACTTCTTACCACACAGCCAAGTCTGCACCTATTTGTCATACCTTTAAAACCAGGTTTATAGTTCAAGACTATCACAGATGAATCAGATGTTCTTAAGTGTTAAAAACATCTGATATATCTGTGATAATCTTAAACTGAGTTTATTGATGATGTTTTTAAGTTTAATTTTGTTGTGGATGCCTTTAAAATCTAGTAATGATGCACTTTAGAAATGATGTTTCCATATGTTAACTTTATATCATTTTTGTATATTTCCTCACCTTACTGGAGTTGACTTATCAAGCTCTCCCTCCAGAATCTGTAGTGTATTCTTTGTACTATTAACATCAAATGAAATACCCATTTCTTTACTACAAAAGACATTATTTTTGAATACCTCTTCTTGCTCATGTTCTCATGTTGCTCAATCCCTTACTACCTTTTCATGCACCAACACCACTGCTATAATTTTTCTTGGAACAGCTGCAAACATCCAATAAAAAGGCCGTCTAACTGATTGATATGATATCACTCATTGGCAGATATCAACCTTTGGCTTGCAGACATGCTGGCATCTCACTCTGTCTTTGCCCTTCTATTACTGAAACACCTGCTCCTCACTTGTAGTGGCTCTTTCACCACTTTCATGAATCACACTCACGTGAACTTACTTGTCTTTCCTCTATACTGTGTATAACTCTCAAGGTCCTTTCTCTCCAGAACATCAACCCTGTGGAATTCTCTCCCTGCTTATGTTTTTCTTGCAATTATCCAAAAAGAGCATTAGCTACATCCTTGGAAGACCTATGAGAGCCATTAGCGCAACCCCTTCCAGTAGACCAAACCAGTAAAAAAAAAATTATTATAGGATGATAATTATAGTCTTGATAATTGTTGATTTATACCAGATGCCATGCTGCTGGTTAAGATTTGCAGAACTAAAATTTAAACATTACAGCAGCCATTGTTATCTTCCACATTCCTTTGCTTTCTTCAGTTTTAAAGTAGGTCACATCACTCATCATTTTAATGTCCACTATTTCATGTTTTCATGAGTCAGGCAGGTTTTCTATGGTCAGATGCCCTTCATTATTTCTAAGTAAGGTAATATTTCCCTCATGGCAAGGCCTGTTTTTCATGGACGATTGTAAATGAATGGCATCAATTTTATAATGTTCACTCTCATTTACAACTATCATGAGGTGTTAAGATAAGGAAACGCTAACACAAATATATATATATAGTAATGGTACCATGTAAAAAACACCCAGTACACTCTCTAAAGTGGCTGGTATTAGGAAGGGCATCCAGTTGTAGAAACCATGCCAAAACAGACTATGTAACTTGGTGTGACGCTTTGCCAGTAGCATAGATAATGGATGTTAAATGATGATGATAATATGGATTCTGAGAATCATGCGCCTAACACATGTATAATTTCTTGTATATTGAAATTAATACTACATGAAGAATAATGTGAAGCAGCCATAATTCTCTAGAAGTCATATGGTTAAATAAGTTTATATTCACATCTCAAAACTTTATGTTTTGTAAATCTTTCATAACACAAGAACCTCTTACCAAGTCAGACTAACTCAATTAGGTGTTTTGGGGAATAACTGTAGTTTCAGACCAAAAGATCATTGATCAACCACTTGTACATAAAAAAAAAAATAACAGCCTACTGTTGATGATCTTATGAAATGTCTTACTTGTTTTTTACAGGTTAACTACAGTGCACCAGACTTTATTGTCATTGTAGAGTTCCTGAAAGGATTTTGCTGCCTAAGTGTTGTGAAAGATTTCTACAAGTTCCGCAAGTACAATCTACAGGAGACAGCCAAAGCACTGCAACGTCTGGCTGCAAATCAATGTGAAACCACAGAAGAACAACCAAATGCTACAGCTCTAACAGAGAGCACACCTGACACTGATATCATTCATGCCAGCACTCTTGCTAAATCTGACTCTAAAAATGAACTAAGTGCTAATTCTAAGGACAAGTCAAACATTAATAGATCTAACTGTACTGAAATACAGAATGATTGTAATCAGTCTAGTGAAAAATCAGAAACAGAAACTGGTGAGAAAGTTTAGCAAGAACTGTTGTGAACTAGTTCCATTGCTGGCAGCAGTGGAGATCAGATGAATTTTAAGAAAGTGTGCAGTCTTTTGAAGTCAACTCCCTAAGATGTACTTTCCTGTTGTTTGTTCCATTCAGCTCTATTTAGTTGTAAAAATATCTGTTACCATTTCTTTAAACCCTGCTGTTCTGTTGTTATTTTTTATAGGTTTTATAGAAATGGGACACAGGTAAAGATATGGCAAAAACTCCAGTATATTACTGGTATTTATTTTGACAATCTTAAATGGAGTAACAAGAGAATTGGGTTATTACTACTTTGGACCTTCACTTTTTGACATATAATAAATTGTGTATGAAAGATTATTAATATAGATAAACCCATCATCAAAGTATCTGATATCTTGCAAGAGATAAGTAGGCAGACAAGTAGTTAAATAGATAGATATACTGGAGACAGGTAGTTTAACACAGTAATGAATGATTCCCTGCTTTACTTACTGTTAGAGATGTGATCACAGTATGGTGTAAGTAAGAGGACACAAACAGCTGTCTCACCTGCTTGTCTGATATGTTATTGACCTGACCAATCACTGTCCACTGTGAACTCTTTTCAGGAACCAATTGCAAAGATATTTTTTGATGCAAGAGTTTACTCCCAGACTGGAGTGTCTGATCTTCAGTCCATCAGAAAAAAAGTCAAGCCTCATTGGTTGATTAGTGACCAACTCATTTTACATGACAAGCTGGTCTTACTGCAGACAAATGTTCTTGCAAAAGCTAAAGAAACAAGGTTAGGAGGTGGCATCTACAAACTGAACCAAGTTATTTCAATATGATTTGCACAGAAATATTTTAATCTTTAATTGGTAAATCATCAATCAAATCAATTAATTAAAGTGAGAATGAGGCAGAAAATGGTCTTAAATTCTTGTTTCAAACCTCATCTGAGCATTTTTATCCATTGAGGGCTGTGATGTTCTTTAATTACCTTCATTCCTGTTGACAAAAATAGATAAAAGTGAAATGTTTTAAATACTGAATAATGTAAAATGAATGAATAACTACATAATTGTGTGTGTAAACCTGTGCAGGAAGAAGGCTTCAGAGTTACCTGGTCCTGGGGAAATAGGATCAGTCAAAGAATTTAGTATATTTTATTAATCCCAGGTAAATTTGAAGATAGCAGTCAAATTTAGTTGCTAAACAATTACATGGGCATTGGTTCAAACCATTCTACCATTGTTGTACCTTTGGACAAAATATAATCTGGTTTGCACCTAGGTGGCACAACCACTTTTTAATATCATAAGTCAAACAGAAGTAGGAAGAACAGGCTGGCATGGAAATGTAAAACATCAGTAAAACAAATCTCGTATATGTTTGTGTGAAACATCAAAAATCTAATGTAGATGATTTTTGTGTGATTACTTCTATTTAGTTTCTTTAATGTCCTACTTTAATCTTTTGTTCCTGTCACTTTTGAAAAACCATTGCTTCATTATTGTCATCATCGTTTAATGCCCTCCTTCCATACTGGCATGGGTTGGATGGCTGGCCAGGCAGGAGCCTGCACCAGACTTCTGTGTCTGTTTTGACATAGTTTTTATGGCTGATGCCCTTTCTAACACCAACCACTGAGTGGCACCAGCACAGGCGAGATCAGTTTCAGCATGTTTTTTACAGCTAGATGCCCTTCCAGATGCTAACCACTTTACTATGTGGACTGGATGCTTTTTACATGGTACCAGCACTGGCAGAGTCACCAAGTAACTTGCAAGACAAGAAATCTTTGAGAGGGGAAGGGGCATTGGAGGAGGCAATCTTGTGCCAAATGATGAAAGGTTAGAGTGTGACAGACTTGCTGCAGAAGAGGTACATGGCTACCCAGCCAGAGTTTGACATAATATTCCTTAAGACAAACTTCTCTCTCTCAGTTTATCAGCCATCATCTAACAGTAGTCGGTTGACTCATTGACTATCTACTATTAGAATAAAGCTAGTAAACAGAGTGAAAGAGAGAAGCATTTGTATGTAATAGTCATTGTTTGTTCACTTACCGTGGTTGAGGAGCTTGCCAAGAGGTATGTTTAATCCTGTATGGAAATAAATTGAAAGCAGTGAAATTGTTTGGAATGAAATAAAACAAGAATCAGATTGGTGTTAAGTTTTGTATTGGATAGTTCCCCCCGGTCATCTTTGCTATGATACAGTTGTAGCTGATCAAAGTAATCATTCAGTATTTCTAGTAATTTCTCGTGATGTGAGATACATATTTGGCTAGTGAGCATACAATACTATCCTGTTTAATACCAAATCTACTAATTAGACAGCTTTTACTCACCGCTGCAATTCTTACACAGACTCTTACCTCCTAAACTGCAAGCAGTCCTTTTAATTCCTTGCTAAAAGAATCTTTACTAATTCTGTGGAATCTGCTTTCCCTTTATTTTTCAATTTCATGGCTTTCTAAGCCATATATCTTAATACAATTTCATTTTTGTAGCCCACTTTGCATCCAACTCTACACAATAGGCAAATTTTCAAAACTATCTCTCTCTCCAATTACACCAAGCTTTTCATGTTTCTATATACACACCAAATGTGGAAGAACATTAGGTCACTTCAAAACAATCAAACCAGATCTTCACACTGTCTTGTCCATTGTTTTCAAACAATGAAACCCAAAGTTAACAGATTTTCTGCAGCTGGATGCCCTTACTGTTTACCAATCCTCGCTTGTTTCCAAGCAAGGTAATATCTCTTCATAGTTGGACATGATTATACACAACTGGAAATGAAGGTGACACTTGCTTACAACTATTGAATGATGTTAAGACAAAGAGACACAATAAACAAGCACACACTCATGTATGTATATGTACACAAACATGGCAGGCTTCTTTCAGTTTACACCTACCAAACCTCACAAGGTTTTGGTCAGCTCAGGGCAATAGCTAAAGACATTTGCCCAAAGTATTGTATAGGGAGAGAACTTTTGACATTTGTTTAATATAAATCTTAGGGACAAAGAAGTATTTAGACAAATTAGATGTATTTCTTTTTTTATCTCTAAATGACTTAAAATATGGGATTACTCTAGTTTCTCACAAAATATAATTTTTGGTTGTGAACTAAGGTAAACTAGCTTGAAATTCTACCACCTGTTTTTGATGTTGGCTATATTAAGTGCAATCATCCACACTGAAAAATTATTGTCAGGACTGGATAACCAATAAAATGCTTACTCCACTTTCTTGTGTTGATATTTTCCCTTCTTTGCTTGTGGTTTGTGGATAACTCTGGTTTTCTGTGAAAGATAGAAAAAGTAGACTGAGTAAACTGTCCACTGGACAGCAATATCAATTACAGCAGTAACAACAAGAAAGAAAAATGTGACAACAATAAAAGGTAGCTATTTGGACATTAAGTGCAAAGGGGATCAAACATTTTCAATAACTATCCTTTGTTCTTAATGCAAAATAGGTACCACAAAGTTTTTACTTACATAGGTATAAAAAAAAAAACGATATTTTTTTTTGTGGCCGTTGCCAGTACCGCCTGACTGGCCCTCATGCCGGTGGCATGTAAAAGCTCTCTCGGAGTGGTTGGCGTTAGGAAAGGTATTCAGCTATAGAAACTCTGCCAGATCAAGATTGGAGCCTGGTTCGCCAGTCCTCAGTTAAATCATCCAACCCATGCTAGCATGGAAAGCGGATGTTAAACGATGATGAACAATGAGGTGGTACAGCATAAAAGAGGCAGGGGCATATTAACCCTTTAGAATTCAGGTTATTTTGTCAAAAGTAATATTTATTCACATTGCTTCCAATTAATCATGCATTATCTTATAGTTTTGAAATTTTGATGAGGTAACTTAATTTTTAGAATTATATTGTAGAGTTGATGTGAAGGGCCAATTTGAACATAAAACAGCTGGAATATTTTGGTTTAAATGCTAAAGGGTTAAATACACTCCAATTTCAACTACATATTCAGTAAAAGTTTTTAGTGCATTAAAGTATGTAATAGAAGTCTAACTTTGTTTACAGAACCCAGGGTGATTTTTTTCAGAAAAAAAAAAGTATCTTATATGTCACTCCAGTTAACTCAGCTGTAGAAATGAGTTGCGACATCACTGGTGCCAAGCTGTATCGGCCTTTGCCTTTCCCTTGGATAACATCAGTGGTGTGGAGAGGAGAGGCTGGTATGCATGGGCAACAACTGGTCTTCCACAAACAACCTTGCCCGGACTTGTGCTTCGGAGGGTAACTTTCTAGGTGCAATCCCATGGTCATTCATGACCGGAGGAGGGTCTCCTCCTCCTCATATGACACTAAATACATTGTTTTATTGGATCCTGATACTGAGCTTAAATTCATCCATGTGTATAAGTATCATCAGGATAAAAAATAATAATAATGAACTAATTGTATGCAGGACTCAGGTACACTACAACTCATCAGAAAAAATCACCATAACTGTATGAAAAGTACATAGATTATGCACAGGAGGTCAACAATGAGAAAGTCTTGAAAAAAAAGAAAAGTTTTGTGACAAACATTGGATATAATGTATACCAAATGGATGTTTCTCTGACTAAATTCAAATAGAACCTGGGGTAAAAACCTATAGAAGGCAAACTAACATTGGGTTTTTTTTATTTAATTAAGCAACAACTAAAGTAAGATACAACAGCAAAAATAATTATTTCTAATTGCACAAGAGTACATGTTTATAAAGAAGGGATCTACAGGGTTCAGTTGATCCCCTCCAGTGCTTGGTATCTGAAGCAAACTAAGAATACCTCTTCAGGTACATTATAAGAAAAAATTTATATCTGAATGCTTAGGACATGTGAAAGCTGGAGAGGAACGAAGCTGGTATGTTCCATGAGATATGCATGTATGATAGAGCACTGGTGTGTTGTGGGCATAAGAGGAATTATATGCAGTGTGCAAGAGAGGAGACTGCTGGCTTAGTCATGTGATGCATATGGATGAGGAGGATGAAATATTGAAAGCTGATCTCAAAATGCTGAGCCTTATGAAGATGACAGAAGACCAAAATATGTAGCACATACACACATATACATATATACAATAGACTTCTTTCAGTTTCCATCTACCAAATCTACTCGCAAGGCTTTGGTCGGCCCGAGGCTATAGTAGAAGACACTCAAGGTGCCATGCAGTGGGATTGAACCCAAAACCATGTGGTTGGTAAGCAAGCTACTTACCACACAGCCTAAAATTTTAGTAAGACCCCTTAATGCAGGTCCAGGGTGAGATTGAACCCTGCTCATGACGGTCAATGTGGTCTGCTTATGTCTCTACCCAAGGTCACCAAGACACCCACACATACACACACACATACATACACTGAAAAACAGAGAGTATCAACAGATGACAATAAAATAAGGTTGTTTAGAGAAAGGCAAACGTATTCATTTGTAAAAACAGTAAAGAGAGTCAGTAGGAAGAGATGTAAATATGTCACTAACCAAATGAAGTCCCAGTTTCATATTTTTCTGATTATTCTTCATTTCCCCAAAGCTTGTCTCTAATTCGTTGATACGCATAGCCAGTTTATCAACAACATCTCTCTGAAGGTTTGGAGTCTGTGATGCACTGAACAATAACTGGTTGTTCTTGTTCTCTTCGATTTGTTTCATAGCACTGTTTAACATTGTCTGCAGAAGTTCTTGTTTGTTTTCTATTTCTTTGATTTTCGAAATCGGCCCCTGGGGAGAGAAAGAAAAAAGGAAAACATCTCATGTTTCAATGGTAATACACTGCATTGTAGGGGAACATATAAAGCCACCCCATCTACAGGGTTACTCAATTTGCTAGAAATAGGAAATATACCCAACAACTACTCACTGCACCTATCCTGTCACCATCTACATACAGTCCTTATTTGGTTAATATCCACCCTGTTATCATCACACAGATACACTACCATGATTATTTTACCTGTGATATCTTCAAGGTACTGATGTCATTCTGCAGATCGCTCACTTTTAATGACATCTCCTCTAACTGTGCTTTAATGTCATTTTGCATCATGGTGACTGATGATAAAGATTTAATGATTTTCTCCATCTCATTGGCCGTATTCAAGGAGCGAGTATGTTCTTCTTTCAACTGTGTCTTCAACATGTCGATATCCTGTCTGGTTTCTTTTCGCTCAGCTTCAATCTTCAGGTTTATTCGAGACTATTTCAAAAAATTAGAAATTAAAATAAAATCAAAACTTTGTTGTGGAAATTTATTGGAAATCACAAGCATTCCAAGTAAACTTTTGTCAGAGAATGGCTATAAGGTAAAAGTGCTGGACTACAGACCATATGATTGCATGCTCAAACTTTACCACCACCAGCTTTTGTAAATGAGATAAATGTTGGAAAAAACCTTTGAGCAATGTAGGTGAGGAGTTAGACAAAATATATAAGGTCATGTCAATAAATGAAAACAAAGAGAAGAGATTTTATATTACCTTACACAGGTTGTCTACTGATCTTATGAAATAGTTTAGAAAAAACATCCCTTTTTCACAGAAGAAAATAAATAATCAGAGAATGGAGAAATGTGCTCTTTCTAGTAAGCCATTCAACAACATACAAGAATGACTTGGTAACAATACATTTCTCCATACTCTTTAATTATATTTTCTTATATTTGAAGTGGGGAACTTTTTTCTGAAATATCATACAATCATTAAATAACCTATGTAAAATAATATAATATCTATTTTCTTTGTTGTTATTGATTGACAAAGCCTTACATATACTTTGCCTAACTCCTCACCTGCATAGATCAAAGGTCTTTTTCTTTTTCAAACACCTTATTTATACATACTGCAATGCTTCAAACAAATTACAACACTTTTAGAGCTATTGTGTTGTACTCTTAAACAAGGCATCTAGAAACCTGAACAACCAGCTTTAAAAACCAATACATTCATTATTGCAACAACATATGTAAACAAACATCTTTTTGTTTGTTTTTGGAAGCGTCAAATGTGTATCGTAAGACAAGAAAGTAATATTTCAAATACAGTATAGCTGTGGAAACAGCAGAAAGATTGGATATTTTACTCTTATATGACTAAAAAGGTTGTCAACAGGCAGTTTAGCTTAATGGTAGAGCACTCAGCTGGTATCTAAGAGGTGTGGGTTTGAATCCTGCGGCTGTCTGCTGACAACTTTTTCTGTCATATAAATGTAAAATACCCAACCTTTCTGCTGTTTTCACAACTATACTACATTCAAAATATTACTTTCTTATCTGTATGATACATTCATTATTGTATTGATATAAACTTGTTACCAGTTCAAATATGCTTGAGTATATTTGGACCTGTAAGAAGGCTACTTACTGTAATTTGTCACAAAGAAAAATTCTTGCAGAAGACATATAGGCATAAATACACTTAATCAGTTTGATTAAGCTAACAATGAAAGCCCAGGTCTCTCTCATTATACTCCAATCAATATACTTTGACTGGTTGCATTAAATGGTGGTTCATCTGTAATAAAGTACAGATCAATCTGTACTTTATTGTATTGATGCACAGATAGTGAACCTTTGTAGTGGTCCATGTATTAGGTGACATGAGGTATAGTGGATCTTTGTAATGGCTTTCAGCTAAAAGTGAATGGAATGAACATGGGATGGTAGCCAGACAAAAGATAGGTTTTGGTATAAGCATATGTAACAAGATGACAATAACCAATCTAAATAAATTAGAAAGGCTAACTTAGTAATCAGTCAAAAGTAAGTTAGATGGCAAATGATGAAATGATAAATTTGCATACCTATCTAGCTAACACCAGACAAACATTACAAACTAAAAGTAGATTAGCTTACTTCTGGATCCTTTAGTTTGTTCAATTCCAGCTTAATATTCTTGATAAGCTGCAGATTATTTACTGTCTGTGATTTCAAGGTCTTCATGCTGCTAATGGCCTCTGTTGCATCTTCTGCAATTTGTCTGACATTCATCTGCAGTTCTGAATACTGCTTGTTGTGCACATCACTGTTGCTACGGATATGCGTCAAGTCCTCTATTAGACTCTCTTGTGTCTTTCGTACTGCCTTTATTTCTGGTTCCAGCTGGAAATGGAAAAGAACAATAATATTAACAACAGCTGTGCATGCATAATCTCACAGTATCTATAAAAATTATCTGAGTCATTTGAAAGTTTACCTTACAATATCTAAAAATCTCCAGTATTGTAAAAGGTATCAGAATGAATTACTTTCAGCATTATAGCGCCTTTTTTAAGTCCAAATTTCACTGTAAAACTGTCTTTCATCTCTCCAGAGTCAATTAAATATACACCAGTAAAATACTGGAGTCAACCAAATCAAACCTTTCCCTCAAAATGTGCTGTTTTATATCAATCTTAGAAATCATTATTTCAAATTTCCAGTTTAATTTGTGAAAGATTTGAGTACAAATTTCATATATTTCCCATCACCATCCCACCTAAATATGTAAGGAGAATAACCATTCTTATATTATTTTGATAAATCAATTATTACTAAATATCTAAATGTCTTAGATGAATTCTTAATAAGATTATTGCGAAGACATGTTGGGGCAAGCGAAATCGAAATCGAATTGAACCAGCCAGGATCCCTGGTCTGGTGGTACGTAAAAAGCACCATCCGACTCGTGGCCGATGCCAGCACCGCCTCGTCTGGCTTCCGTGCCGGTGGCACATAAAATACACCAATCCGACCGTGGCCATTGCCAGCCTCGCCTGGCACCTGTGCAGGTGGCACGTAAAAAGCACCCACTACACTCACGGAGTGGTTGGCGTTAGGAAGGGCATCCAGCTGTAGAAACACTGCCAGATAAGACTGGAGCCTGGTGCAGCCTTCTGGCTTCCCAGATCCCCGGTCGAACCGTCCAACCCATGCTAGCATGGAGAACGGACGTTAAACGATGATGATGATGATGATTATAATTTATCCAGTCTATAAACTTCAGCTTTAAAGTGCATATTTACAATATTTATAACAACATCACATTTCATTTCATGCAACTTCTGAACATCATCAGGAATTTCGTTCCTGTACATGTGTATGTACTAGGGATTTAGTGGATAAGGACTAGATGAGATGTTAATATGATTATAATTTACCCAGGCTATAAACTTCAGGTCTAATGTGTATATTTACAATATTTATATCTACAACACATCTCATTCTATTCATTTTCTGGATATCATTAGCTCTTTTATTTCTGGATATGTGCTTGTACATATCCAGCCAATAATGTCCTTATCCACTAAACGTATGTTTAAGGACTTACTACCATTACTTTGAATCTGGTCTGGAATCATGTACATATACACATCCATGAAAAAGACAACAGAAATCAGAGATATCATCATCATTTAATGTTCATGTTCCATATTGGCATGGGTTGGATGGTTTGATAGGATCCATTGGTCCCAAGAACAGCACTGTATTCCAGTATGATTTGAAATGGTTGCTATGGTTGGATGCTCTTCTTAATGCCAACCACTTTACAGCATATACTATGTATGTTTTCATGCCAGCAGCAATGATTTTGAAATAAACATCATGAATATATAGTCTAAAGAAAAGTCTCAATAAATCATATCAATAAAGATTATTTGTTGTTCGAAGGGCAATAGATTGGCAGTATTTAGTCTGGTTTTTGAGTTCAAATCCTTGCCTTTCATTGGGTCAATAAAATAAAATATCAATCAAGTACTGACACCATTTTAATCAACTAACCCCACTCTCACCAAATTTATAGCATTGTGCTTATGTTACAAACAATTATTATTTGTTGTTGTTAGAAGAACGGGATGTGTGGAAGGGGGTACCACTTTCAGATAACTACACATACAAAATAAAAAAGGACAAATAAAACTAAGTTAACTGATATGAACCAAATTAGGATTGGTCAGAGCACATTCACACACACACCCTACTCCTAGCAACAAATATTAATTGTGAAAGCAGTTTAGGATGATATGGTAAAACAATCAAAAGTTCTATTGATTACTGGCTTTTCATTCTCTTTCAATTTGTGTGTGTGCATGCATGCGTGTGTCCATCTGTCTGTCCTCTGATACATTTGCATTACTCTTAGGTTGACTATATAAAGGCTATTAATCAATTATTTTGGTTTTGCTCATTCCATACTCTTTCAAGTTCCAGATATACTAGGAGAGTGTAGACAATTTTTATGTTTCTAAATCAGGAGCAATTGTGTGTTTAATGTGCCTGCTCGTGTTTTTATGAGCCAAATAAAGATTTTCTCATTTCCATCTACCACCACCAACATCTTATCTTGATACACCAGTGCATTCAGGTAATGTGTTTGCCTTTTTCTTTACATGTATGACTATTTCTGTTGTTTTTAACCATCAAGAGTTAATGTTAACAGAGAAACTATAACATTGACAAACAAAAGTCAATGTAAGAGTCTATAGCTGGTTTCTGCATCTGTTAGAAATCACATTCTACTGTCTTAAAAAAGAAAGGATACATTTGATTATATAGCCTTAGATAGTCTATGTCTAAATAAAAGCTACAATGGTGATGAATGGAAAATTTTTGATAATAAGGCTAATGGATCAGGATTAATCTGGTGTTAAACAATAACCAAGATGTCTTGTATCATTTTGCTCTCTGCACTCCACAGTGTATTGCTACAGCTGTCTTCCCCTCCATTGAACCATAAAGGTTTCCTCTGCAAAGTCCACCGAATCCAGTCTTCACATGTATAGGTAGGCAAACCATAATACTAACCATTATCTGGGACCCTGACACGTGCTGCTTCTCCGAGTCAGAGTAGACCTAAGAGCAATAGTGGCTAAGAGATGCTTCTACACTGTGAAAATCCTGAGGTCTCCTGAACCAGAGCCCTACCACTGGATGCAGTTTAAAGTCATACAAATATAACAGTGTATACATACACACATCTGCATATTCATATATAGCTATTTGGGCAAGATAAAATATGTGTGCAGTAGGGATAATATGGAGGTTGTAGGAAGTTGTATGAGGGTTAGTAGTGGTGTGCTATTATCTGTGTGGGTTAAAGACATTTCAAAAGAGGGAGGATTTTCTGTCTACAGAATGAGATTAACTCTGTTTTGAAGTTTTATTTGTTGAAGAGAACTGCTTTCCTTTCTGTAATGGAGAGGGAACAGAATTTAGAGCCTGAAGTTTAATGTCTAAGTAATGGAATGTGAAGTGTTGGAGTGTTTCAAGTTTTCCAAATGTGCTTACTTGGCTTCATGTTTTCTGTAAATATTTCTAAATGTGTGCTCAGATGTTGCTTAAAGCAAACTTTGAATTTGTTTGGAGTTAGGTCAAGGATTTGCCTATTTGAAGAGCATATGGTTATGCTAACAGCATATTATACTATGTTATGGTGAAGGTATTTGTAGTTGAGTTACTATACTGGTAGAATCAAATGTTGAGGATTTCTTGGAATGAGTTACGTTTCTTTACAATTTATATTGGATAAGACTGGACAAGATTTGGGATTGTTGAAGACTTTCGTAAACTGATCCAACAATTTAATTAATCTGTAATTGGTCTTTCTTGTGTATTTCTTTTGCCTTAGAAGCATTTGATGATAATGTGCTACATATTGCATACAAAAAGCTCTTATACTATCTGATTATATCAGTAACTAGCACATACTCTGCTTCAGATATTTTAAGCATCTCTATAGCTATTTCTTATAAACTAGCCTGCCTTTTTTGTCCTCATAATCCTTAATTGCACATAGCAACCATACTGTTGTCAACTTCAGTGGTTGATCTCTCTCTTGAGGTAGATCCATGAAACATAAAAGCCGAAACACTGATTTCAAAGGAATTCCTTGTAATTTCACAATTTCACATGCCAACCAATTCACCACTATCTCAGCACAAGACATGAACATTATACATGTCAGAAATCTACCTCTTCAAACAATGGAAATGTAAGGATAAAGAGAAATCCTGTTAAACACTCTCCCATAAGTTTGGAGTCATACAAATCCACTGAGGTAAGTGAACTGGTTGGCCTATTTTAATTATACACTCTTAACACTAAATCACAATTTGTTGAAGGAGGCCTTTACATGAACGAAAGCTTCCCATTGTCAAAAACATGAATCCCTGAGCCACAAACATATTCATGAGGGCTTCTCTGCTGAAAGGCTCCAATGTGAAAATCTCAGTGAATACGAACATAGAAAAAGTGTATAATTAATTTACTCTAGACACACCTTGCAAAAATTTTATTTTGAAAATCTAACAAAATAACCCAACAAATATACATCTTTCAATGATATAACCCTCCATAAGCAATAAACCCGAGAAATATTTTCCTCAAAGCTTGCCTTAATAAAAAATGAATACTCATACAATATCCTTATACTAAGTGATTCCAAAGAAAACGTCAACTACATCCCATCACAAAGCTTAAAACTAAGAATAGAAAAATGAAAATCACCTAGTACAACTCACCATGCAATTTACAAGTAACCACAACCAACATTAACCCTTTTGTTACTGTATTTATTTTGAGATGCTCTGTGTTTCTTTCAATCAATTTTAAATATAACAAAGAATTTAGTGAAATAACTTAGTTATCATTAAGCTAGTGTTAGGAACATAAATTGCGACTAAGGTTTGGTGGAAGATTTTAATTCAAAACTTATGAAAATAAGATATTTGTACTACAGAGCCAGAGCTGGTTTCGGCCAGGTTGGTAACAAAAGGGTTAAATATTTCCTCAACCTAATCAGAAAGCATTTCTCCAGATTACATAAATATCACCCAATTTTCAACACCACTCAGTCAGTCTTTAATTCAACCCAAATCTTGCCCAGTCCTATCCAATATCAACTGCAAAAAATGCAACTCATTCCAAGAAATTTTCAACACTCAAACATAAAACTACAGAAACTCAACTGACCACTCAACTACAAATATCTCCACCAAAACATAGTATATTCTGAAAATGTAACTACATAATATTCAAATAGGCAAATCCTTGACCTAACATCAAACGTGTGTGTGTGCATATGTACATATGTATGCGCACACACTTTAGAAGAAGATAGCAAAAAGTTGTAACATTATCTGGAATATTTTGGTACCACATCTGCTGTAAACCATAAAGCTGTGCCATCCACTACACTAATGAGACAACACAACTTTTGATGAGATTTGTAGACTTCAGTTATGTAGCAACCATGATATATTAGTGACCTGTCAACAGAGATCCAAGTCTACACAGTATTCAAGGTATAGTATTATAAATCATTATATATAATGTAAAAGACAGTAAATGTTGTGAGTGTATGTGTGTATATAGATATATATATACACACACACACACATATATATATATTAATATTTGTTTTTTTGTTCAATTATAACATAAACAATTTTACATTAATCCGAGGAATTACTCTATACTTTTGTAGAATACAAATTTATTCTTGTTTAAGAAAATTTTATATATATATATATATATATATATATATATAAATATATAGATACATACATATATACATACATACATATATACATACATACATATATACATATATACATATAATATATATATATATATATATATACTAGCTTAAGGTGACCCGCTCTACGCACGGGTAAGAGTGTGGTTCTTACTTTCTGTTGTTTCCTTTCTGTTTTTTATCACCACATTTTCCCTCTTTGTTTCTCTCTCACTTTCCCACTCTCTTACTCTTCCTTTCTCTCGGACTCTCCCTTGCTTTCTCTTACTCTCTATCTTTCTCTATCTATCTCTCTCCCATTTATAAACAACAAAAGATCTTGAGTAAGTTGAGAAATAAAATATTTTGAAAGATCAATCATAAATATCAGGCAGTGACAACGGAAAGGTCTGCTTCGATGCAGACAGCAAAACACTAACAATTAAAGGGGACAGACGAACTTGCAAGCTGAATAAAAATTAAAAAAATATTGGAAACCAAAGTTTGAAGGGATAGAATCTGAGGATAGTAGAGTCACCATGGCTGGCATTTCTTAACGACGGACAGCAACGTAGTGGCAGTTTAACGGCGGGCGTAAAATTTTGAACTTAATGTAAAAGAAAATTCCTAAACACCAAGTTTTGAAGTGACTCTTTCTCACAACAGTAAACTCACCATGGCAAGCATTCAAAACTTCTTCATCATGGACGGCAACACATTGAAGATTTAAAGGCTTGCGCAGATTTTTTAGCTTGATGTAACAGAGAATTCCTAAACACCCGCTCCTGTAAATTTTAATCCCCTTCCAGCCCCATTTAGACCCCTTTTCACATTTTGGTTAATATAATCTGATTTCATTCGGGTCTACTCGGGCCACATTTTATAAGATGAGGAATTTTGTCCTAGAGGTCAGGCCTTTCATTTGAGGAAAAAAATAGTTGCCATGCAAACTCGCCAGCCACTTTTAACATAGGTGTGCATATTTTCAGCACAACCGACCACATAATGCACACATTATATATATATATATATATATATACACACACATATATATATAATGCGTATATATATATATATATATATATATATATATATATATACGCATTATATATATATGGTGTGTACGCATTATATATACAAATGTATACAAATTATATATATATAAATTAAATTACAGATAAAACCGCTATTAGGCAAATCAAACAGTGAAAAACATAAACCAAATATAAAAATAAAATATAATATACAAAATATATAAAATATAAAATTGAAAAATTTAAATTATTAATTCATATTTATAATTTTTTTAAAAATATATATAACCATCAAAAAGTATTAAAAAGTTTAATATACATAAATACAGATATATACACTTTGTATAATACATTATATATATCAAAACTGACAGCTGTTTCGAAACAGCTGTCAGTTTTGATTTATTTGCATATTATATTTGAAAAAAATTTTTTACTTATATCTCTTTATCTTTTTACTATTACTGTATATCTATTTCATTTTATGTATTGCCTTTACTCATATGTAATGGTGTATTAAAGTATGGATTGAGTATCATCGGATAGTTGATGTTTTACTGATTTAAGTATATTTCTCCATTCTCTAATTTTGTAGTATTAATTTACGGTAATATATTACCTTTACCCATATAATGCAATAGATGAACTGATTGTTTGACAATTGTTAAATCTATGTATTAAATTTGTTGGGTACCTATCTTGCAGTATATTGGATATATATTATCCCATGGTGGGTTGAATTTTCAACCCCTATCTCATTTTATAACCTACATTATATATACATATTTATATATAGAATACACACACACATATATATAAATTAACCCAATAAATATCTGATTCATAATATTTGTTCTCATGATAGTGTGGTGGTGGTGGCGATGATAATTCTCTCTGTGAATGCAGACAGACGTAGAGAGAGAGAGAGAGAGTGTGAAAGCGCTGTCGAAGGTGGGGAGGGGGAGATATAGAACGCTGTGAAACAACGTTATAAAGAGAATGTGAAGGTAAGGGAGTTAGACGCTGTGAAACATTATATATAGAAATTGATGGGAAGGGAGGAAAGAGAATGAGTGATGGAGGAAGACAGATACATACAAGAATGAAAGTAGACTTGTCAAAGTGCGTTTTTGGCCCTAGCAACGACACCTTTTAAGATGGGGATTTCTAACCTAGCCCACTCGCATCCTCACCTCATTTTACATGTCACTGTAAATTTTGGAGTCGATCCGACGGGATCTAGTGGCCTTTAACCCATTCTCAATGCCAAAACCAGACAAACAAACAAACTTTTCGCATTTCAGATTTATAATATAGATATATATATATATAAAATGTGCATATATAGACGTGTTTTACTCTTATTGCTTATTTTTTTATACTTCTTTACACTTTTTTCAGTATTGTTGCCCTTAGCCCTGTTTTTTCTTGTGCATGTGCATATATAGATGTGCGTATGAACCTTTTTGTATATATATATATTTTTTGGCAAATGGTGTGGGTGAGGATGTGTGTGTTTCAAGTGAGGGTAGATGAATGTATACTTATAGGCACATGTATGTAGGTGTGCGGGCGTGCATGTGTAGGTATGGGCATGCGCGCTTATGCGAATACCATGAATATTTTTACTCCCTCCCCTTACTTAGCGGTCATTCAAATAGCTCTTTTGTCTTAATAACGGTCTATCATACAGTAATTTCCCTTTGTTTAACAGTCATTTTCATAGCATTTTTCCAATGGCCGGATAACTGAAGAGATGGCGGCATGGATTTCCATCCCGACATCCAAAACTCGGAGTTTTATCATGGCTACCAAATAATTGTCACATATTACATTTACAGATAAATTCCTCTATTTACATAATATTGAGGTCTCTTTCATTCTTTTATTGTCTTACCATTTCTATCAATATATATATATATATCATATACACACACAGAATAATATCCCATTTAGTGCTACCCTATTTATCTCTAATTCACTACCGTGCTCTTTATTCTTGGAGACTATATTTACAGTGGGATAGCATTACATTATACTAACTCTTAGAGAGGCTATTGAAGATTCTGTGTTTTTTTATGATGAGGTCTCTTAAGCATATGCCTCACAATAGACAAGGAGAAAGAAAAGGTATTAAGGATCAAAGAGTGGGTGGAATACTTGTGAAAGGGTCAGATAAGAGCAGTGACATCTTTGGTTGTAATGGAATGCTCTGTATGGAGAACAAAAGAGATCCACAGTCATCCATAGTCTCACCAACAACTTGGTACAGTGAGATTGAGAGATGAGCAAGAGGGAATAATTGTGGCTGTCATGAAAGGTAAAGAATGGGTTGAGTGATAGGCAACTAGTGGTGGGGAATGAATGGTAGATGAGCGATAAGGGTGTTAGAGGAATGAGAGGCTATCAAAGAGATTGATGATGTAGACTTGGTGGTACACTTGGAAACAGGGAGGGAGCATCTGGCCATAGAAAATCTGGCCTTGACAAAGTTTTTCTGACTTTTGTAAGCATGGAAAAGTAAATATTAAAATTATGATGATATATATCATCATCATCATCATTTAACATCCACTTTCCATGCTGGCATGAGTTGGACAATTTGACAGAAGCTAGCTAGGCAGAAGACTGCACTAGGCTTCAGCATCAGTTTTGGCATGGTTTTTATGGCTGGATGCCCTTCCTATACACACACATACATATACACATATGTGTGAATCGATAAATAGAGGTTGTGTGCATATGTAGTTGTCCTATCATATGTTATTGGTTTAACTTTGCTTTTCATATTTTAAGAGCAAGGATATACAAGTTCTATTTAAGAAAATAGGTATCAGCCATGTGCTGTGGATGTCAATGCAATCAACAGTACACCTATAATTTTGTACAATAATGAAAACTAATACACACGCACACAGACATATGTAATTAAAAACACGGAAGTCTTTTCTCAGTCTGTAACCATGTAATAATAACATTATGAGCTACCAAGTAGCATTATATACAGTGTTACCCAGTTTAACACCACTACAAAATCTGATCCTTGGATGCCTTTAACACAGTTCATTCTGTTGTAAGCATTTCAGCCAGATCTCTGGTCTGAGAATAAATTCTTTCTTTCTTGCTTTCCTCCCACCAGTCTCAGAGGCCCGAAAAAGATCATGGTTTCTTCCCTTCCTCCTCCTCCTCCTCCTCCTTGGACTAAGCAATATAAGAAAAATATAAAAACAACCATTACATGTTTGTTTTCATTTAGGATTACATATCATTTATTATGATGTTGCATTTGATATTATTTATTATTATGTAGCATTAGACACCATTTGTTGTCATGCTGTATATTAGATACTGTTTGCTAGTGTCTTCATTAACAAGGTTAATGAAGATACAGTTGATGGTTCCAGTTCTTCCCATTACTCAGCAATCTTATCCACAGTATCCACGTAAAAGCACCCACTACACTCTCGGAGTGGTTGTCATTAGGAAACTCTGCCAGATCAGACTGGAGCCTGGTGCAGCCATCTGGCTTGCCAGTCCTCAGTCAAACCGCCCAACCCATGCCAGCATGGAAAGCGGACGTTAAACGATGATGATGATGATGTGTGTATGTGTGTAACGAGAGTTTTTCAAATCGTTAACTATATACGTTGATCTTAACTAAAACGCAAGTGGCCATTGAGCTAAGAAAATGTAGTTTTACATTAACAATTCAAAAAAACTAAGCAATACGAGTTTCTAAGTTTCCATAGAGCAAAATTACTGACCATATCCCAAAATTAAGGAAGGAAGGAAGAGAAATATGGAAGAAATAGAATAGAAAAAGACAAACACGACTGTTTTTTAGAAGCTACTCAAAAATGTGATAAAACTCTTTCAGTAAACTCTTCTCTATATATTAACCCGTTAGTTACAATATTTATGTTGAAATACACTGCTTTTGTTTCAATCAATTCTGAAAGTAATGAATTTTGTAAAATAGATTTACCTTTATCAAGCTGGTGTTTGGAACATGGATCAAACTAAAATTTGATGGAAGATTTTAATTTAGATCACTTTAACCCTTTATCATTCAGATTTCTCTGTCTAATGTAATACTTATTTATTCACATTAGTTTGAATTAATCAGGTATTATCTTGTATCTTTGAGATATCGGATATATGATTGCTTACCTTTAGAATATTGTAGGTAAGTGAGAGAGGCCAGATCTGGCCAGTTTGAAAATAATACAGGTAAGTTATTTTAGCTGGATATGACTGGTTTAAGTGCTAAAGGGTTAATGTAGGAAGTTTGTATCCTAAAACCAAGAACGGTCTCAGGCAGGTTAGTGTCAAAAGAGTTACAAATGTCAAGCCACATGTTTTTAGCTTCTAAACTTCAAAACATCATGCTCCACAAATCAAATAAAGTAAAAAGAAGACTAACCTTTTGTAGAAATACCAGTGAAATGGATACCTCGATCAGTTAAATTTGAGTTATAAGTTAGCTCAAGTAGACTGGTCAAAGTTAGCCAAAAATAACAGCTATTATATCATTACTACTAAGTTGTACCTAAAGATAAGGAAAATACTTCATACCTTCTGACGTGCATACAAAACTTCTTGTTTAATAGTTTCCAAGTTATGTTGCAGCGTTTTGTCTCGCATGTTAATTTCAGCCAAGCCCTTGCTCAAATTATCGGATTCTATTTTTACATTTTTCAATTCAACTGGAATTACAGATGTCTTATCTTGGATGTTTTCAATTTGTGCAGTCAGATCACTTAACATATGTTTAATCTGTGATTGTTTCTTTTCAAAATTGAACTGGGTCTTCTTGAAGGCTGCAACATCAGCCATTGTTTTTTCCATGTTCAAAATGAGGCTCTCTACTTTTCGGTTCAATTTATTCATCTCCATTTCTTGCTGCACTTTACTGTTTTGCAGCTCATCGATTATTTGAGATTTTGTCTTTGATGCCTTCTCAGCCTCCAATCGCATCTCACTGACTTTTTGTCGAATTTCCTTTCAAAGAGAATAAAATGGAAGAAAATTATTAAAAGAGAAAGAGGAGGAGAATGTAAAAATATTCTTGTATCAGTCATAATCATGATATGAGTGGTTTATCATCATCCTCATCATCATTTAACGTCCGCTTTAAATGATGATGATGATGATGATAAACCACTCATATCATGATTATGACTGATACAAGAATATTTTTACATTATAGAACAACCAGCTAGGAAGTCAATGGATCAAAGCCTCTCACCAGTATTGTGTAGTATCCATAGCCAAGTCTACCTTACTTGTATCAGGTTGTTCAAGGTGATATAACATCCAGTGGTAATATTGTGAAATTAACCAGCTTACTATGCTAAGTTCAATTTATCCCATGCAAACATCTACTTGTGATAGATCAGTGTCTTTGTCTTTTAACATAGATAAAGGAAAGGATAACGTCGTCGTCATCATCAAAACAACGTACTTAACACAGCATCTTTACAGAATCTTCCAATTCACCATTTTTCAACAAATACCACTCTCTAAGCCAGGTGTGGGCAACTTTTATCAAGAAGCAGGCAACATGAGGCATGGCTCATAATCAGGCAGGCCACACTGCTAAAAAAATTCAAGGTAATTTTTTATTAGGTATGCCATTCTGAAAGTCCCATGGGTTGCAGGCTGCCTAAAGCAGTACTCTCCTACTGAAAAAGCCATCGCACTTTCCAGCTATCTTACTTAAAATTGCATAAAGAAAACTCCTCCCAAACTCTTCTTCTTCACCAGTCTCCTCACCACATACACACAGCAGCTGCCAAGAGCAAAAACTTCTCTGATCAATCCAACTCAACAAGGTGGCAAGTACTGATAGCATTCTTTCCACCAACTTAAAACTACATTTCAGAGAGCTAACAACAATCCTTACTAATGCCTTTAGTTTTTCTCTCCTTTCTCTCTCTCTCTCTCTCTCATCATCATCATCATCGTTTAACGTCTGTTTTCCATGCTAGCATGGGTTGGACAGTTCGACCAGGGTCTGGGAGCCAGGAGGCTGCACCAGGCTCTAGTCTGATCTGGCAGTGTTTCTACAGCTGGATGCCCTTCCTAACGCTAACCACAATGTGAGTGTAGTGGGTGCTTTTTACATGCCACCGGCACAGGGGCCAGAGGTGGCTGGCAAACGGCTACGATCGGTTGGTGCTTTTACGTGTCACCAACACGGACGCCAGTATATATATATATATATATATATATATATATGTATATATATATGAAAAAACATTCGAGCGAGGTTGTTGCCAGTGCTGCGCTGCTGGACTGGCTCCTGTGCAGGTGGCACATAAAAAAACCACCATTTGAGCATGGCTGTTGCCAGTACCGCCTGACTGGCCCTCGTGCTGGTGGCACATAAAAGCACACACTACACTGTGAGTGAACCATCTTTTCCAAGGTGTGGCCCTACTCTGCAGTGCACTGAGCCTGATTCTTTGGCAAACTTGTTGAAGGCTCTGGGGTTAGATTTTATATTGTCTATAGCCCAGGCTTCTTTGTCTGCTCTTTCTTTTTCATGGGAGAGTTGCTGATTTTTTTCGATCTCCAGTGACTGTATTTTCAGGTGGGATTTTTCACTGCTTTCAATTTGTTTGTTTAGGCAATTTGAAATTTTTGCATGCCATTTCATAAGAATTTTTCTCTCCCTGGGGATTTTTTTCTTGTGTACAGTGGCCTCTATCTCTGGGACACATTTGTAGCATATGGCTTGCATTACAGACATGAATTGTTGAAGTTTCATGTCGATGTCTGGTGAAGAGAGACATTTAGGCCAGTTTTGCTTGAGGATCTCATTCTCAGTTTGTTTCCAGTTTGCTTTATGGAAGTTCAAACTGGAAAGATTTTAAGAGTTTCTTGTAGGTTGCATGCCCATGGTTTCCTTTGGTTTGTACATGGTCAGCTCTACCATGTTGTGATCCAAGAGTAGCGTCGATGTCACTTTCACATTATGGATGAGATCCATATTATTTGTGAAGCAGAGATCCAGTATATTACCTGACCTGATTGGTTGGAGTACTATTTGTTCCATGTACAAAGTGTTGATGAGGTTCTAGGAGAGACATTTACATATATATATATATATATATATATAATTTACACACACACACACATACACACACATATACATACATTTACACACACACATACACATACAATCAGCAACAGTCCCTTTCTCTTAAGAACTTCAGCAAAAGCAATTTGAAATCAGCAAAGCTTCTGTCTTGAGTTGGGCATAAGAATTTCATGTTGCTTGTTTTAACTTTACATCCACCTCTTGTTTCTTAAATCAACAGCATGCAATCGTAAGACTTTCTCCAACCCACACTTAATCATCTACCTAATCCACTAACAAGGCTATAGTAAAAGACACTAGCCTAATGTGTTGCACAGTAGGACTGAACCCCAAACCACATGGTCAGGATGCAAACTCCTTGGCTATATAGCCACACTTGCATCTAACAGTCAAACCTGCACCTACAACACTATATCTATATAAAAGATGCTAGACTCCTTTTAATCATAGTTCTGCTGGATCAAAAAAAGTCTGGGTCAAAACAACAACAAAAAAATACTCTTACATCAAAATCTTCAATGTCTTCTCTCAGCTGATTGACTTTACTCTGCAGAGCTTCAAGTTTACGCTGGGTGCTCTCACTCATTCCTTTGTACAACTTATTGTAGTCTTTAGTTTCGCTAGTAACATCTATGGCAGCTAATAAAGGCCAAACAAAAACATGGATTAAATGCAATGCAACATAAAACATTACCCCCAAACGTTATTATCATCATTATCAACATTATTTTCATATTCAACATTATTGCCATCATCAACATTGTTTCCATTATCACCTTCAACCTCATTGTTATAAGCACCATATTCATCATAATTATTATCATTAGAAACAAGTCAACAAGAAAGGCCTTTATGCGGTCGCTGAATCTGCTAGAAATGACAACCAACTCTCTTCTACCATCTTAAACAGGAAAAGACACACTAAATAATGTAGTCCTGTATTCCTCTAAAAAAACAGGGTGGTCACTACAAGAATACTTTTGATTACAGTCTAAAGTTTACCTGGTGCTAAACATTATCATCATCATAAACAGACCCAACAATAAAACTTACAGTTCAATCATCATTTTGTTAGCAAATATTTTTGTTACTTTTTTTTTTTTGTTAATTTACATGTTGAGAAAAAATTTATTAAAACTGCAGATATTTTTTACTTGCAATGTATTCAATTGGAAAGAAGAAATTCATAGAGGCAGACCTTAAAATTTAACAAAAGTAAGAGGTAATTGAATACCACAAGTCTGATATTACAATACTAATATGAACAATAAAGATTTCTTTTTGTTTTCTACCATATTCATGCTCAGAACTTCCTCAAGAATACTGTTGCTCTTCTTCACTACTAGTTCTCTATACATTGTTAACATAGAACTCCCAAACTCCTTGACTAGTGGAAAGCATCCAGTCATAAAAAAATCAAGACGAGACATGACAGCCAGGCAGAATATTATGAAAACAATATGTGTTCACCACCACTGCCTGACTTTTCAAGAATAGCTTCCTCTCAGCCAATTTCTAGGTGAGACTGAACTGTTTAAGTGATTTGTTGGTCCTCTATTGCATGACATTGTGTAACAGCATGGATTTGCTTCTCTGGGTGCTGAGCCGAAAGCCCACCAATATGTCCAGGTTAACCCCTGCTATTACTACAGCCTCAAATTCTTTCAGAATGATGCCATCTATCCCCACTTCTGGACAGTGTGTTGGCACATGTAGACAATGTCACATTGCTGGACATCACTTCTGTGGTTGTCAACATATGTCAACACAGTTCTTCCATGTCTCAGTCCAAAAGAAACGGCAATGATGAAAATGGCATTCATATACATGCATTATGATATATACAGCCAGGTGTAACATAAAAGAAAGAATACTGTGCTGGCACAGGTATGTAATATGTATAGAGGCTGTCAGTGTATAAAGTGCTGAGTGTATGAAGTGGAGAAAGGCCTTGAAATACATTGGACAAAGTGGTGAATATCTCATCAATACTCATAGAATTTCTCATAATTTCTCATTAATCCTGTACAGAACTCAGGTTCTGTACAGGAGTAGCTGTGTGGTAAGTAGCTCACATACCAGCCACATGGTTCCGGGTTCAGTCCCACTGTGTGGCACCTTGGGAAAGTGTCTTCTACTATAGCCTCGGGCCAACCAAAGCCTTGTGAGTGGATTTGGTAGAAGGAAACTGAAAGAAGCCTGTCATATATATGTATATATGTGTGTGTGTGTGTGTGTTTGTCCCCACACCATTGCTTGACAACCAGTGTTGGTGTGTTTACATCCCTGTAACTTAACAGTTTGGCAAAAGAGACCAATAGTACTAGGCTTACAAAGAATAAGTTTTGGGGCTGATTTGTTCGACTAAAGGCGGTGCTCCAGTATGACCACAGTCAAATGACTGAAACAAGTAAAAGAGTAAAGAGTAACAGTCCACCAATTACATTTTCCACCTTGCTGAGGTAACCTGACAACACTTCATATGTCAAATGTACAATACATATATATACAAAGTATGGGGGTTTAGTATGCAGATGATCTAAATGATTAGGTACACTAGGTAAGTGCTGTAATGGATTACTGGAGTTGCAAGGTTATAGCTAAGACGGTAGTTATGGAACCATTGCAGATTTCCGATGAAGTGGATATATAATAGTTAAACAGGACTTCAAACATTAAGGCAACGCCATTAAACCAACACCAATAATAATGATTACAAAATCAACAAGCTAACAAGAGAGAGCTTCCATCTACTTACAGGACCTACTAGAAATAGTAGCCACATTTCTCTCAAATCACACTTTACTGTCTTAGAAAAATAGGACACATCAGATAATATAGTTCAGGATACAATATGCCAGAAATAAAACAAAACAGATAGACTCCCAGGGTTAGAATGCCCTTCATTATAGGTCTTTCCTATCAGAGCCAAATTGGATTAAACAGCTACAATATCAACAACAAAAACATTAGTGCGTTTATGTATTTAAATGTATGTGTGTTTATGTATGCATTATTTAGAAGTGAGGTCAGCCTGGAGCTATAGTAGAAAATACTTGCCCAAGGTTCCATGATGTGAGACTTAACCTAAAATCCCATGGCTTGGATGCAAACTTTTTAACCACACAGACATGCATGCATGTGCATTCATGCATGTGTGTGTGCATGCATGAATTCTTTCAAAGTAAGCCATCATCCTAGCATCAATTGAAAATATAGAAAAATTATTAGGTCATATTTACCTCCTGCACTTTTTTCTCTTGATCTGGTTGAAACTTGCATATTAAGGTGAATGGTGGAGGACAGATAACACTTCCCTGTTTGCTTGTCAAAGTTGAAAAATTTGCATTTGATTGTCGTTTCTGAATCACAGGCTTTGGCACAAGTATCCCGAGTAAACTTGCCTCGCTTCACAATTCCATTACTAGTGTTGCTCATATAAACTACAGTGAGTTGTCAGAGAAGAAAGGCAGAAAGATTATTTACATCTAAATATACATACATATGTGTATGTCTAAACATATACGCGTGTGTGTACATACATAAGCATGACAAAGAGAACATGGAAACAAAAGTAATGATGGTGACTGGGTGTTTTCATTACATTCACCCTCTGTCCTTGTTGCCTCTATGACACTCTGTGGCCTTCCATTCCCATGGCTTCTTTGCCATCTTGACGCTCATCTATCTCTCCTCCTGCCTCTATAATCTTGTTCTTTCTCTTTCACTGATTCCCTCCCCTACAGCCTCGCTGCATCCTCAACATCCTCTTACTTTTCTCTCTCTATTGCACACTGCTCCCTCCAACACTTGCTCGATTTCACCCATATAATGTGGAATAACAATAGATTGTTCCCTACTCATCTCATCACGCTCACCTTTATCATTCACTGTCCACCTATCAGTCTGTCCATCTCTCTCACACACACACACTATTCTTTCTCTTCCATTACGCCCCACCAAGTACTGTCTCTTCTGTTACCCCTCTTTTACCACCCTCTGATGACAATAAATCTTTTCTTCCCGTCATACTTTAACCCTTTAGCATTTAAACCTGCTATATCTGGCCATGTTCAAATTGGCCAGATCCAGCCTCTCACAACAAACCTACCATGTCATTCTTTAAAATAAACAATCGCGTCATTGCAATCTTGAAGCTACATGATAATGCATGTTTAATTCAAAACAATATGAGTTAATATGCATTACATTTGACAGAATAATCTGAGTGCTAAAAGGTTGACTCATCTTAACATCCTGATTTAAGCTTAGCTTATGTCATCATCCTCCCTTCCATTTTCCCTGTCAGTCTTACAAGTTACAAGGCAACCCCTGTGGAGGCACATAGCTTAGTGGTTAGGGTGTTGGACTTAGGATAGTAAGGTTGAGGCTTTGATTCCTAGACTGAGAGACACATTGTGTTCTTGAGCAAAACACTTCATTTCACATTGTTCCAGCTGGCAAAAGTGAGTAACCTTGCGACAGATCAGCATCCTATCCAGGTAGGGAATTCATACACCATGGAAACCATAAACTGGACCTTATGTGTTGGCATGATACAAAACTGAACTAGAACCATGTGTTTGGGAAGCAAACTTCTTATCACACTGCCACGCTTATATATATATATATATATATATATATATATATATATATAGTATTTTTTTAGTATTCTTTATGTAACAGTTTGTGGTATAAATTATACCTACATTGCATAAATTTCCAGTTTTATCATCCTGTACAAGGATTCCATTCAATTTTCTAAGCTCCTTAACTTTGTACTTTAATTTAAATAAGGGTTTATTCTTGAGAATGTTTTTCTTAAACTTGATATTTTTAAGTAGTTTCCATTGGGACTTTTTTGTATTTAAAATTTCTTCTGATTTTGCTTAGTTCTTCATTGGTATCATTGCATAAATTCTCTTCCTTACTCTGTTCTTTATCGTGGAGCAGAGCCTTCCATCTCATTCTTCTTGTTAATTCATGGAATTTAGCAATGATATCCTTAATGTACTCCTTACGAGTATGTAATGGTATATCTTTTAGAGATGTATCAATTCCAATCTTCTCCATTTTCTGTTAGAAATCTGGTTCCTATTAATCATCATCATCATCATCATCGTTTAACATCCACTTTCCATGCTGGTATGGGTTGGACGGTTTGACTGAGGACTGGTGAGCCAGAGGCTGCACCAGGCTCAATCTGATCTGGCAAAGTTTCTACAGCTGGATGCCCTCCCTAACGCTAACCACTCCGAGAGTGTAATGGATGCTTTTTACGCGCCACCATCATGAGGGCCAGTCAGGCAGTTCTGGCAACGACCACGCTCAAAAGGTGTTTTTACGAGCTACCTGCATGGGAGCCAGTCTGGCAGCGCTGGCAACAACCTCACTCGAATGTTGTTTTTCATGTGCCAGTAAGACAATGCTGGTAATGATCACACTCTAATGGTGCTTTTCCCATGTCACCGGCATGGGAGCCAATCCATGGCCCTGGCAATGATCATGCTCAAATATGCTTTTAATGTTCCGCTGACATGAGCTGTCCTCATTCATTTGCAACACATAACCATACCAGCGCAGTCGTCTCTCTTGCACACCACATCTGATGCTTCTTAAATCCAACTTTTCTCTCAGGGCGCTTACACTCTGTCGTGTATGCACACTGACATTACACATCCAGCAGATGTCCTTAGCAGTCACGGCCCATGTTTCATTGCCATGTAGCATGGCTGTTCACACGGTTTTTAATAATAGTAATAATAATATATGTTAGGATATTATAACACTTATATATACATATGCACATATATATATATATATATATATATATATACGCATACATACATATGCACACATATCCGTGTGTAGCAGGTTGAATGTGGATTTGTCCTTTAATTGGAGTGGTTTCCAAAAAGATTTCTAATGTTGATTCTTCATACTTTTCTAAATACTAAAAAACACAAAATAATAAACAAAGATGTTCTCAAATCTATTAATCCTGAAGCTAAGTAAATAATGAAAGAATAG
Organism: Octopus sinensis; assembly: GCF_006345805.1. NCBI lineage: Eukaryota > Metazoa > Mollusca > Cephalopoda > Octopoda > Octopodidae > Octopus > Octopus sinensis. The sequence continues at coordinate 89,574,997 of NC_043001.1, read as the reverse complement.
GAATTGATGACATAACTGAGATTTATGAACCCTCTAGACTTAGATTTAGCCTTAATCCCTTTGTCTGTCCTTGTTTGTCCCCTTTATGTTTAGCCCCTTGTGGGCAGTAAAGAAATTATATATATATATGTGATCTCTTGAGCACCACCAGCAAAAATATTTTTTTTCCTCTGTCTTCCCTTCTTGGGATCTTTGCTTCTCCTTGTTTCCGACGAAGAGCTCCACTCGAAACGTTAAACCCTCCTTCCCTTCTTTCCTGAGCGTCAAATAATACTTTAATTGTTCCATGTCCTCGCGTTGCTGTGTTTTTTTCTGTGTTTTCTTGTTTGGATTAACTATATATATATATATACATACTTGGAAATGGATGCGTGGCGTTTAATTAAATAATAATATAAATAATATATATATATATATATATATATATTATTTATATTATTATTTAATTAAACGCCACGCATCCATTTCCAAGTATGTATGTATATATATATATATATATATATATATATATATATATATATATATATATCATCATCATCATCATCATCATTTAACGTCCGCTTTCCATGCTAGCATGGGTTGGACGGTTCAACTGGGGTCTGGGGAGCCCGAAAGCTGCACCAGTCCAGTCAGATCTGGCAGTGTTTCTACAGCTGGATGCCCTTCCTAACGCCAACCACTCCGAGAGTGTAGTGGGTGATTTTATGTGCCACCGACACAGGTGCCAGACGAGGCTAGCAAACGGCCACGCTCGGATGGTGTTTTTATGTGCCACCAACACAGGTGCCAGACGAGGCTGGCAGACAGCCACGCTCGGATGGTGTTTTTATGTGCCACCGACACAGGTGCCAGACGAGGCTGGCAGACGGCCACGCTCGGATGGTGTTTTTATGTGCCACCGACACAGGTGCCAGACGAGGCTGGCAGACGGCCACGCTCGGATGGTGTTTTTATGTGCCACCGACACAGGTGCCAGATGAGGCTGGCAAACGGCCACGATCGGATGGTGCTTGTTACGTGCCCACAGCACGGAGGCCAGTCGATGCGGTATTGGCTACGGCCACGTTCGGATGGTTTTCTTATGTGCCACGTGCCACCGGCACTGGTACCACAAAGATACAAATTCCATTGATGTTCATCTATTTTGATTTGTTTTGATTTGATTTTGATTTTCACTTGCCTCAACAGGTCTTCACAAGTGTCACAAGAAGGAAGGTATGCACAGGTGGACTGACTACGTCCCAGGTAGAGGCCATGGGTTATGGCCTGACTAGTCTTGCCGGGTCTTCGGATGGTGTTTTTATGTGCCACCGACACAGGTGCTAGATGAGGCTGGCGAACGGCCACGATCGGATGGTGTTTGTCATGTGCCCACCGCACTGACTACGGCACTGATGGATTTCTTGTGTGCCACAGGCACTGGTACCACAAGATACAAATTCCATTGATGTTCATCTATTTTGTCTATTTTGATTTGATTTGATTTGATTTTCACTTGCCTCAACCGGTCTTCACAAGTGTCACAAGAAGGAAGGTATGCACAGGTGGACTGACTAGTCTTGCCGGGTCTTCGGAAGGTGTTTTTTATGTGCCACCGACACAGGTGCCAGATGAGGCTGGCGAACGGCCATGATCGGATGGTGTTTGTTACGTGCCCACAGCACGGAGGCCGGTCGATGCGGAACTGGCTACGGCCACGTTCGGATGGTTCTCATGTGTGCCACCGGCACTGGTACCACAAAGTGTGTGCCACCGGCACTGGTACCACAAAGATACAGATTCCATTGATGTTCATCTATTTTGATTTGTTTTGATTTGATTTTCACTTGCCTCAACAGGTCTTCACAAGTGTCACAAGAAGGAAGGTATGCACAGGTGGACTGACTACGTCCCAGGTAGGGGCCATGGGTTATGGCCTGACTAGTCTTGCCGGGTCTTCGGATGGTGTTTTTATGTGCCACCGACACAGGTGCTAGATGAGGCTGGCGAACGGCCACGATCGGATGGTGTTTGTCATGTGCCCACAGAACGGAGGCCAGTCGATGCGGTACTGGCTACGGCCACTTTCGGATGGTTTTCTCTTGTGTGCCACCGGCACTGGTACCACAAAGATACAGATTCCATTGATGTTCATCTATTTTGATTTGTTTTGATTTGATTTTGATTTTGATTTTCACTTGCCTCAACAGGCCTTTGATTTTCACTTGCCTCAACAGGCCTTCACAAGTATCACAAGGGGGAAGGTATGCACAGGTGGACTGACTACGTCCCATGTAGGGGCCATGGTTTATGGCCTGACTAGTCTTGCCGGGTCTTCGGAAGGTGTTTTTATGTGCCACCGACACAGGTGCTAGATGAGGCTGGCGAACGGCCACGACCGGATGGTGTTTGTTATGTGCCCACAGCACGATGGCCAGTGATGCGGTACTGACTACGGCCACGTTCGGATGGATTCTTGTGTGCCACCGGCACTGGTACCACAAGCGGTACTGACTACGGCCACGTTCGGATGGATTCTTGTGTGCCACTGGCACTGGTACCACAAGGATACAAATTCCATTGATGTTCATCTATTTTGATTTGTTTTGATTTGATTTGATTTGATTTTCACTTGCCTCAGCAGGTCTTCACAAGTCGGAAGGTATGTACAGGTGGACTGACTACGTCCCAGGTAGGGCCCATGGGTTATGACCTGACTAGTCTTGCCGGGTCTTCGGATGGTGTTTTTATGTGCCGCCATGTTCCCACAGCACGGAGGCCAGTCGATGCGGTACTGGCTACGGCCACGTTCGGATGGTTTTCTTGTGTGCCACAGGCACTGGTACCACAAAGATACAAATTCCATTGATGTTCATCTATTTTGATTGATTTTGATTTTCACTTGTCTCAGCAGGTCTTCACAAGTGTCACAAGAAGGAAGGTATGCACAGGTGGATCGACTACGTCCCAGGTAGGGGCCACGGGATATGGCCTGACTAGTCCTGCCGGGTCCTCTCATGCACAGCACACTTCCATAGGACTCGGTCTTCAGTCATTTCCTTGGTGAGACATATATGCATATATGGGTAGAGTACATCACAAACAGTAAACAATATGAAATATGAAAACAAATGAGTCGAATATGCACACAACGAGAGAAACAAATGGAAAACGGGACAAGTAACATAAAGAATGATCCTTCATCAGTTGTAGGCTATTTATCCACTCCTCATTTCGAGCATTAGACAGCCAACAACTGATGTAGGGTTGTTCTTTATGTTACTTGTTCTGTTTCCCATTTGTTTCTCTCGTTGTTTGCGTATTCAACTGATTTGTTTTCGTATTTCATGTTGTTTACTGTTTGTGATGTTCTCTACCCATAAATATACATACATATATATATTTATATAATTTTAAATCCATTTACCACACTGGTGTAATAATATAGTGAAAATATCTTATGTGGTTAGACGCTTTAGCATCTATTTTTCAGTATATTGGCAAAGACAATTTTTTTCTTTTGCCCTTATTTATAATTATATATATTTATATATTCTTTTATTCTTTTACTTGTTTCAGTCATTTAACTGTGACCACGCTGGAGCACCGCCTGGAAGGGTTTTAGTTGAACAAATCAACCCCAGGACTTTTTTAAAGCCTAGTACTTATTCTATCAGCCTTTTGCTGAACTGCTAAGTTACGGGGATGTAAATGCACCAACATCGGTTGTCAAGCAGTGAGGTGGGGGCAAACACAAAGATACGTACATACATACATACATACGTAGATACATATATATATACGATGGGCTTCTTTCAGTTTCCATCTACCAAATCCACTTTGGTTGGCCTCAGGCTATAGAAGAGACTTGCCCAAGGTGCCATGCAATGGAACTGAACCTTGAACCATGTGGTTAGGAAGCAAGCTTCTTACTACACTGTCATGCCTGCACCTATATATATATATATATATACATATAATGTTAGATCCATTTACCATACTGGAATGGATTGGACAGTTTGACAGGATCCAATAAGTCAGAAGACCATGGCTTGCTCAAATGTTTCAGTTTGAGTATTGTTTCTATGGCTCGATACCCTTCATAATCCCTATCAGTTTACAGAATGTGCTGTAATGTGGTTGGTGTTAATAAGAGTATAACACACACACACATATATTTATTCATATTCATTCAGATACACATACACACACATACATACAAATACATATAAACACACACACACACAAATGAAGGCAATGGTTAAGATACATGAAATGAGGAAGGATCAAAGGAGTTTTGTGATGCAAATGACCTACCATATACAAAAACCAGCCTGCCAATTTGGTTGGTTACTTGATGTGGTCATCAGGTGTTCATTAGCCAATCAAGTGAATATAGATACCTGACAGACTTTATATTTCCCAGAAAAGATAGTTGGTTATGAACACTAAGTCTTTCTCTGGTGAAAAAGGTATATCCCAACATAGACTCATGTTTTGCAACTCGAGAGTAAGAGTTAGCCAGGCCCAGAAGCAGAAGACAATCTAGAGACAGAGGATACATGGGCTAAACGAGATAACAACCAGCAATAAGTTTAGGGGTATATTGGTACATATGACAAGATAGAGGAGGGGATAGAAAATTATAAAGGACAACTAGGAGCTTCTATGGGACAATCTACTGAGGACAACAGACTAAATCTGTGGCTGGTGCAATATCCCAACCAAAATGATTGTAACATGGAAGTGAAATACTTCCATAGATAGAGACATAAAGGCTAAGAGACAACTCTAGAAAGACAATGAAAGAAAATGGAGTAGCAAAGAGCATTATCAAGTTGAGAAGAAAAGAAGCCAATTATCAGGTACATTAAGCATGGAGCGAAGCCATGGGCAAAAAGTGTGAGGTTTTACTGATTGCAATGTATATTTGGGAGAAAATCAAGACATTGTTGGGGAGAAGTGTGTACAACAGGATAACGTTCATAGTCTTACAGACATTAAAAAGAGAGGCATGGAAGTGCTATAATTAGAAGCTGTAAATGAGGAGAATGCATGGAAGTAAGATTTGCTCCCAAAGTAGACCCAACAAAAGGACCAGCTAGTCAAGATGACTGAAAATTATGAAGACATGAAATTCACTCAGTGAATCAGAAATTACCACTGAGATTCCTAAAATATCTGTAGGATGGGACATGAACTAATCATCCACATGGTAAATCAGGCATCATATCTAATGGCTAATATAACAGTATTATCATCAACTGCTACAAAAGCAAAAGAGATGTACTAGCAAGAGGAAACTACAAAGCTATTAAACAGCCAGGTCAGATCATAAAAGTTACAAAAAATGTTATAGCACAACTGATTAGGAACAGAATTAATCTAGATTAAATGAAGTTTGGTTTTGAGTCAGAAAAAAAACACTACTCATACCATTTTCCTAAAGAAACGGCTGCAGAATAGATGTTTGCTTTCCCCGCCAAGATGTTGTGAGCAAAATTAATTTGTACATCATTTTTATAGATCTGACAAAAAGAGTATTTATCTTGACAACTGAGGTCTCTGGATAAAAATGATAGAATGGCAAAGCGACCTATACAGATAATGAAGAGCAATCAGCAACCTTTAATGCTGTTAAACAAGGCTCTATTTTAAAGAGCAATCGTTCAGGGTTGGTAGACGACGTCATTCACCCACACAATCTTTCCACGTGACATAAAGAGGCTAGGCTGAAAAAGCTGGTGAATGACATCGTCTCCTTATACCGACACTATGGAGACCAATACTGAAGGATCGCCTTGTAAGCCCCTAATCTGTCTGATATTCTACTCAGCTCAGTATTTGTTGATACATTCTCGATTGTGGAATACATATCAAATATAGAACTAAACAGAAACTTTAGAGATCCTTAAATTCGAGATCTTTTCGGCAATCAGTGGAGTAGCGTGGGGAGTACAGGTTGTACGGACTGCACGGACTGCACGGAGTGGTCATCTTATATACGGTCAAAACCCATGTAACGCCACTGTCGCCGACGTCTGTGCTTTAGTAGCTAGCTCTGAAACATATGATATTCGCTTTGAACAGGGTCTCTTTTACATTTTTGCGGCGTGTCAGGATTTTGAAATTTAACATACATAACACATATCAACACCCATCTCGTCAATACATTGAGAACGGACGTTTTCAGCTACATAAATATATGTAAACCTACACCCTAGTGGATTTACATATATTCGTTTACATATCTACATATTTACATATCTACTCGTTGTAGATGAATTAGCTTACTACGATACCATAATTCTAAATTAACAGAAAATCTAACAGCCGTTTATCAAAATCTAGCTCAGCGTTTGAGAGATTGTGAACAAACGTATGGGAGCCTGGTAATATCTACCTTGACATAAAGCTTAGGATTTGCCGGCTGACATTATTATGTAGATCAGAATTTTGGACAATAAGGACAATATTCAGCAAGTACTATGAGTTGAATTCTGGTACTATTTAAGAAGAGTGGTCCCGGTGCGCGCACTCGTGCATCCGCGCTAGCTAGTCGTGACAAGTCGATCCCTACTGTGTTTTCGTGTTTTATTTACTTTGTTTAAAAAAATTATTTACTTTGTGTTTTATTTACTTTGTTTTAAAAAATATTATTTACTTTGTTTAAAAAAATTATTTATTTCGTGTTTTATTTACTTTGTTAGGTAGTCGTTGTAGGATCGATTAGTCACGACTGGCTAGCGCGGAAGCACGAGTACGCGAGTGCGCGCACCGAGACCACTCTTCTTAAGTAGTACCTTGAATTCTTTTATATGATTTCAGAAAAATTATGATAATAAATTGATAAGAACAAGTACCAAATGAAATTGGTTTAAAAAGAACCAATATATTATTTTAGATTTGCTGGAGACTGTTAAAAATGAAAGACGATCGTATACAAAAGAACTTCTTTACAATGAAAAGCAGAATACGCGGAAGATACCGATCGCCTGCGTCGACGAACAGCAGTGTAAAAAACGTTTCAGAACTTTTCGTCGAAGAGTGAGCTAGTGCAGTAGTGAGTGTTGCTAAACAGAAAGATTGCTAAATTGTAAGCAAAACGCAATAACATTTTATGCAGCGACTTGCAACATTCTAGACTAACTAAAATCAACGCTGAACATGTCGTCTGCAAACAGAACAGAACTCTGCGCAGTCGCACTGCAGGCATATAAAACAGCAATCGAGACAATCAAAATGACGTGATCAAAACTAAAATCACAACATAAATATTAAAGCGAAACAAGAACACTTGACATACATCAAAGTCTTAAGAAACGTTCTAGAGAAAATCTTCATAACAACATAGCCGATAAAGAAATCTTAGCTAAAAACAAAAACAGTAGTGAAATCTGTTCACAAAGGGGCGCCCACTGGGGAAAAACAAAAAAATTTACAATAGAACCAAAGTGAAAACAATGCCTGTGGCCTTAACGTGCAAATAAAGAGGACACAGCGTTTCAATTCAACATTTGTAAGAGATTATTTCTTTCAAGAATTAGACTTGAAGTCATAAGAAGGGCCAGATGACTGCCAATGGTTCCCAAAGTGGGCGGTACCGCTCCCGCCCCTGGGGGTGGGGGTGGAAAGATCGAAAGAAAAAGGGGGCGATAATGGGGTGACCAAAACGGGACAGTGGATGCAAAAAAAAACCCCAAACAAAATAAAGGGTTGATTAGGTTAAGTTTTATTTGTGAAGGACTGCTGTTTTGAATTTGCTAGAGAAAATGGTCTATGTCTGTGATGGTGAGTGGGGGGGGGGGCACTAGCAATGTGGCCTTAGAACCAAGAACAGTAGCAAATTAGCTTCATTAGATTTATTAAGGACGTGAAGCTAAGAAGAAGGTCATTTTGTTAGCAATTAATGTTAAGAAGATGAATGAATGCGTGGATTACTGAAAATAGCCAGTTTCTGGCGTTTAGCACAGTATACGATTGAAGGTTTGCTTAATTTTCGGACACTGAATCCTCGTCAAAAGTTAAACAGTGACGTATTAAGAGTGTGTCCACACAATTATCCCTACCGATTTTGTTCAGAAAAATGAATATTCTTCAATAAAAATTCAGAAAATGAATATTCTTCAATGAAAATTTCTGCAAGTACCTTTCACATGGTGTACATCACAGCTATATCGGAATTCATTGTGAAAAAATTTTCGGGAGCGGGGAGGAGTTTCGGATAATTGATACGATATTTTTTAATGAAAATTTCTAAAAATACCTCTCAGATGGTGTAGATTACGATTATATCGGAATCCTACATTAAAAAAAAAGAACGGTGAGCGCGCACATATACATGTTGACACAAATCATATAACTTCTTTCGAAATTTCAAGTTTCATTTTGTAAATAAGTGATGTGTCAGCATGTATACGTTTGCGCCTGCAAATTTTTTTCCATATCAACTTTCAAAATTATGGTAATCTGCACCATTTAAAAGGTATCTGTAGAAAATTTCATTAGAAAGTGGCTATTTTCTGAAAGTTGTGAGGAAACAAAGCAAGGGAGGGCGCACTTGTGTAAATATGCCGGTTTTGGAAGCTACTTGGAATTGTGAGCGATGAGGCATGTTTGAAGGTGTTGCCAACATTATTTCAGAAAATATGTTTCTATCCTTGAAGACAAACTTAAACCAATGTTTTTAAAATAAATAAATAAATGTCATACTGGGCGCCTACTGGACGATCTTTCATACTGCAGGAAAAAAAAAAAAAGAATTAAAAGACATTCTTTTGTCAAGCCAGTCCACCTACATGAATCCTATAGAGCACTTGTGATTAATGTTGAACAACACTTAACATAAGAAGCTTCAAAAACCTAGCAATGAGGACTGCTGGATAATTTACGCCAAACATGGCCAGAATACATTAAACTATAATTTCAGAACTCGAACTCATTAAATCTATATTTGGAAGAGTTACTAGACGGAAGGAAATGTGAACAGAATTGAGAATAAAGATGTAAAAGACTGAAATTTGGGGAGGAAAAAAAACTTTCAGACTCGTAATCTCTCTTGTATGAAAAGACATAAGTACTTAAAAAAGAAATTAATAAAAATGAATGGAAACCCCACCCACCCAATTTCTTGCCCTTTTTCTTTCCCTGTGGGCGCCATTTACTAATCTTAAGGTAGCCAAATAAATGTCAAAGTATGAAACTTTAATAGTTTATATTTCATATTCTTGTATGCTCTCTACAAGATCGAGCAACAACATATATGTTATATAAATATATTAACATCAGTTTTAAAAAATTTGTCAAAGGTGTTCCTTGATAACCAAAGGAACCCATATCTAGTGGAGATGGGCGTCACCAGGATTACCAAACCTAATGAAACACTTCAACAAAAGTTACACCAATATTTAATTCTATGCTGACGTAGTCGGGGTCTGGGTTAATAACGGCCGCGTCTTTCGCCCAAATACAGCAGAATGGTCGATGAACAGGGCTCAAGTACGGAAAGGGCAGAGAAGATTGACGAAAAAATTCAGGTGCCCCAACTGCAGATATGCTACGGGAATGACTTGACTTAACCTGTTGTACTCTTTGGCAAGTGAATTAATATAGGTTATTGGATGCATATATATCCATATTTACACATAAACATTTATTTACACAAACACGTATACACACATGGATCTACCCAAACAGTTGTGTACGAAAAAAAAAAAATTCAATAACAATGTGTATGAAAAAAACCCAATTCAGTAAAATATGTTTGATATTTTGTGGTGATAAGGTGTTTGTAGTCTAAAGCCAATAGGGACAATTAAGAAGAGTTTTAAAATTGCATTACAATACTAACCTTTGTTAAAGGACAAGCAAATTATAAAATAAAGTATGAAAACGGTAACCATTGTCTTTAAATCACTTGATAGGTAATAAAAAAAAATGAAAAATAAATCTCAAAAAAACCCTCCAAAATAGGTTTTTCTAAACATCAATTGTTTAGTCGCTGCTTAAAGTCATTCGTTACAGGAAAGATTATAACGGCCAATTTTTCGATGGTTTTTCACTCGGCGTTGACATTTAACACGGCGCGATGACGTCATAGCCTTTTGTTTTCGTTGTTTAAATTTGAAATTTTCATCTATTTTTTTTCAAAATTCCTGTAACTTTTTGCAGAAAGGAAACGACAGGAAAGCAAACCGATATTATTTGTTTATAAATAACAAAGTACCATCTTGGTAATATAAATCACCTATTACTTTAAAAGTTACTCGAAGGCAGTGAAAAGCGATGGTTCAAGTTGTTCAAAGTTACTGGACATATACAGCCGGGAGCTCGTTAATTCGTGTTACATCACTTGCACTGCATCGTACTAAGTTGTAGACGCTTACCTCTCTCACCTGGAACTCATAGGTGAACAATTGACTTTCAGAGCAAAATTCAATTCTTCTATGGAGAAAAGTTACATGTATTAGATCAACGTCATATCTAGGGGGAAGTGTATCTCTCATCTGATTAAGTCTACGATAACAGGAAAGAATCTGACCCAAGTAAAACTATTCTTCTTTTTTTCTGTATTGTTGATGAGAAGAAAATAATTTCGAAGAATTTAAAGAATGATTTCATTTTGTTCCTAAAACTTGTTTTCTTTCTCTTACGTCCTGTCCTCTCAGTATTTAGACTTTTGTTTTAAAATATAAAAATGTATTAGGTAATTAATCCGTGTTTAATTAACAATTAATTATTTTAAATTATCGTTAGCCCCCTTCAATTTTTCGAATATAATATAGCGAACAAAATGAAACAACTAACAATGAAGGAAAGTGAAAGTAAATGAATTGTTAATAATTAGCACCATGTAAAATGTGTTTGGTTTATTTTATACAAAATTAATAAACTGGTATATGATAATCGTAGATAGTGGGGCAAAATAAGTAATTGCTGATTTTTGTTATCTTCTTCCTACTTGTTAAAAACCATTACAGTGCAAATATTGCATCATCATTTTGTACTTTTGCGTCATCTTTTGGAGCAAACATTGGTCAGCATTGTTGTTGTTGTTGTCGTCGAAGATGAGAGAGTTTGAAACATAGTCAGGAGACAAGTACTTTTTTATTAAAGGAAATTTTTAACTTTGAACCCGATTATAATTGAGGTTGCTAATAAAATATCTCGATAATGTTTGGTGCTTAACAATCAAAATTCCCTTCTTTGTCGGATTCCCAGTCAAATTTTTTCCATACTAATGTCTAATCTGATAATTTTCCATTTTCAAAACAAATGTTTAAATTGGAGAAAAGTGAGTAACGACTAATTTCAGTAATGTTTTCTTTAACGGTATGGTGCGTAAATATGACGGGAAGAGAGTCACCCCAGAAGATCGTGAATATGCTATACATAATATTTTATGCTGAGTTTTTAGATTTAGTTGAGTTTCGTTAATTTCATATCATGTGTCATTTTTACAATGTCCTCTTTCATTTGACCCAAATATTCACAATTTTTTGTTGCATTTCTGATTATTCTGATGTCTAAGGATCGATACTTTTTTCAAATGTAATTCTAAGGAATTGAAGAAGCAAATTTACCTTACTTTGCCTTACTCATTTTACCCCACCTGAATTTGTCTCTTGTATGCTCAATGAGAACGGAGATAATTTTCTGAAATAGAGTTCTGAATATGTTTTAGAGTTTTTAATGCATTAAAGAGAAGGTGGTTTGCTTAGCTGATATAGTTTTCGTAAGATAGTGAATACTCGTAATTTTTTTTTCTCAAAGTAAAAAAATGCAGTAAATATTACCCATTGTGCCTCAACCCCTTTAGTAATCTCTAATACTACTGATGTATGAATATATGCATATGTGGGCGTATGCGTCAGGCGGTTCATATAAGCTACTGGCTGGTAACATGTAGTCCTGATGCTTGCTTAAATCGTTGGCTTCAAAATAACTTTCCTCGCCAGATTTTCCTAGTGAAGAGGGTTGCTAGAAACCTAGCAGAACAAAAGCAACATCTAGCAAAAGAACAGATAAACTCCACGAAACGTAGGAAAATAGAAATACTTGTGATAATGAGCGAGCAGGCTACAAGACCACCTGAGAATATTTGGCTTCTATAATTACGACAGCAGTCTAAAAGTATTCTTTCGGGTAAAACTTGATGATCGTTCAGCTTCTGGTCGCCAATGTCGGGCCACCAAGAGGAATTGCTGTTGTAACTAAAAAGTGAGTGATTTTTTTTTTGTACACTGCACTCACTATAATCAATATCATGTACATGAACTCGGTAAACACTACAAACCAAAAGTCCTGAGGTAATTAGAGCAGTCGAACATGTAAGCTTTGAACCCGATTATAACTGAGGTTGCTAATAGCTGGAAGCATGTAGCAAATCTATAGGTAGGCGGCTTAGAATATAAGTGCTTTGTTTTCCAAACTATAGCGATGGAGAGATTCAACATCATGAATAACTAGACAGCCCTTTCCAGGGAAAGCACTACTCAACCATGAAGAACCTTTAAAAAATGCTTACGTAATTCTGGAACTCATCAGCAACCCCACGCCATGTTTATCCTCTTTTTTCCTGAGCTTCCATACTAACAACCAAGAAATTAACAGCATTCCAAATGTCGTACACGGACATGAGTTGGCATCCATATGGATGTATGCAATCAAATGCATTAGGCATATCATCCTGTAAAATCGTATTTAAATTTACTAATAATGATTTTAAATTTTGGTACACGGCCAACAGTTTTGAGGGGAGAAGATTAGTCGATTACATCAGTCCCAGTTCTTGACTAGTACTTTATTTTATTGACGCTAAAAGGATGAAGGGCAAGGTTGACCTGGATGAAATTTGAACTCAGAACATGAAGTGCCAGAAATGCCTTCGAAGTATTTTGTTCTGTTATCGCCATCTGATTATTGTTTCAAGTTTTGGTACAAGGCCAGTAATTTTATGGTAAGTGGGTTGGTTGATTAAATCGATCCCGTTAGGCAAAGTTGAGTACAAGGGCATTTGATAATTTACTACTAACAATTAAAAAAACGATGAAAATAAAATAAACCAAATGTATTTTACATAATGTCGATTATTAATGATCTTTTGTTGCTTATCTTTCCCTTTTATCCAGTACAGTTTGTGTCACTTTGTCAGTCATCTTATATATACAAAATTTGAAAGATCGCCAAAATACGAATTATTTCAAAAATATTTGAAAAAAGCTTTTGAAACGAGCGGACATTCCCATACAGATTGTATGATCCACAATGTCGTGTTTGTTAAAGACTGAAGCTTATATATTCTCTCTGCAATAGCAAACTTTGTGTTCACGGTTATTGTTCCCGGTTATCACATCAAATCTGCTCTACTGTGAAAGATTGATTGTAGTTAAGAACTACAACTTCCTTTGTCATCGCCGTTATTGTGCGTGACCGGCTATCATTTTACGCCTAGCTCTACTATTATGATCTAGTGACATGTTACTGGTGTACTTTTTGTTGTCTTCCCAATTGTTGTAACCGACCATTATATCACACTTTAGCCACCTCTAAGATCTGGGTTGAACTATAAATAGTAATAGTTCCTGATTTTTGACATACGGAGAAAATTTGAGGAGAAAGAAGAGTAGTCGATACCATCTACTGCAAGAACATAACTTGGTACTTTATTTTATTGATCCCAGAGAGATGAAAGGAAAAGTTGATCTCGGCGTGATTTGAATTCTGAACGGGAGCAAATGTCGCAATGCATTTTTTCGATTGCTCTAATGATTCTACCAGCTCACTACCTTTGAACTAAAAATAATGATAATAAAACTAGGATTATGTCTCTTTTGTACCCTTCCCCAACTATCAATCGTTGTAATATAAAATCCCCTTCTGTCTGTTCCTAAGTTAAAAACTCTGCTGTCTCGAAGTTATGCAATATGTTGTGCTGACTATATAGGACGGCAATATGAATACATGTCACGTTTAAAGATGAGGGCAACCAATCTGGCAACAGCATAGGCGGCCAAAACTCATCCTATTCCTCGCTAGGTCTAGGTTGTGTTTCCCTCCACATTCATTGTTGCTCTATAACCGATTAATTTTGTTCTCAACAAAAGGAGCCTCTGCATAGTCGCTTGGTCTGCTAGAAATAGCATCCAAATCCCCCTCAAACCACACCCTACCTTCTTTACAAAGAAAAAATGACACGTTGAACAATGTTGTCAAATATAAAAACGAAATGGTCACGTCGAGAAGGCCTCTTATACATCTGTTCGATGAGAGCTGTCACGGGTCTATCAACCCTCACAACTAAATTAACTGTAATGCCTTCTAATTAGTGCTACATTATCCACCATTAAAAACATTACCTTAAACTGGGAATGAAAATAATAAAGTCACGAGAAAAGAAGTCTAAAATTTTGGTTACAAAAAATTTACAAGAAAAAAAACTCACAGGAAAACTATCACATGAAAAAAAGGACATCTTTTATTCAAATACTATAAATAATAGTTGGAACAAATGATATTTAAGTCGCTTATTAACTGACTTGTTTGTTATACAATTGCAACACTTGTATAATGAAAAAAATTATGGTTTGTTCGATATATTAAAAAATGAAACAAAAATATTGAATTAATGGCATTCATTTGTTTTATGACCACAAATTGACAGTGGAAATATTAACACTATTCAGCAATGTCTAGGGCAGTGCTACTCAAAGTGGTGGTCCGCGAGCTATCAGCTGCCGGTACGCGGTGAGTTTCCAGAAAAGAAAGAAACATTATAAAATGCTTATGTAATATTGTATTATTCGTTTACAAAATAAATATAAGATTTAAAAAAATTGTCAACTTTTATTATATTTACTATATATATTGTTTCCAGTATAAATTAATATTACTAAGGAATATTACCGGTCTCTGGCACATTGGGGGGAAAAAAACTGCCAGTACGCCACATCAGATAGTTTGAGAAGCACTTGTCTAGGGGGACGTGTTAGAATAATCAATCCACTTTTTATTTTGTTTCGACGAAACAGTCTTCTCAAGACGTAAGTACAACCAAGGAAGGGCCCTACCTGAGTAGTGGTTGAGACCAGACAGGTTTCCCTTTATACGGTGTCACACGGGAGGAATACATACGTCACTCGATTTTTCCAGGAACCACAATTTTCAGCGATTTGTGGGGTGCGTACTCTCACATTCCTGAAACTGATGGTTACAATTTTGAGCATAGGGCGGCGAAACACAGCGTTGGGTTTCTAAACTCGAAAGATGGTACTCATATTCAACAAATGGAGTGTACGTGGGCCTCTGTAAAGCGAAGTAATAAATGACGCTGTGGCACACATCGCTCTATGGTAGATTCATATATGTGTGAATTTATGTGACGCAGGGGACATGAAAATTGCGATTTGTTCGAGAAATTGTTCGAATACATTTCTAACTTTCGTTTTCAATGAACTGGTCAGCGAAATGTTTGTTTTTCAAAAATATTTAATTTGTAACATGATATTTTGTTTTTGGATAAATCTATTAAATTTGTGCTACAACTTTCTTATTTTGAGAAATATTTAATTAGTAATGTACTGTTTGTTGCATTAAATGAATATTGAATGCTTAAACTACAAAATACGTGTTGCTTACTCGTTTTATTGTTTTGTTTTGTTTGTTTGTTTTTTTATCATTGACAAAAAAGTCTCATGTCCTTGAGTAAAAGGAAAAAATTTTAAAAAGGAAACTCATGGTTTTAGTTGTAAAAGCTTATTTGCTTATTGTTTTTAGTCAAGTACAAACATTTCGTCCTCTCCTGGAATATTGTCACGAATCATCAAACCCCGAACTTTTTGCAAATCCATTTCCTGTAGAATCATGGACCCCAATCTCTCATGTTTGGAAATATAACTTTACTTAAATGAACTATTTTTGTCCAAGTACCCTGCTCGTAGTGCATTGTCGGTAATTTTATTCCATGAATTCTTCACCCAATTCACGGCTTCTTAAAGGTTGGGTTTGACAATGTTTCCACGCTGATTTCTCTGCATTCTGTGTTCGATATCTTCATTCACTTCCATCCGCAAATAATCTTTGAAGGGTTTGTTTATTACAAGATCTACTGTTTGTAGATATAAAGACATTCTTGCGGGAATCATTATGTGGTCAACTTTCAGAAAGGAAGTGTACTGGCTGAATTCCAAACTAAAAGACCTCTTTGAGAATCACGTACAACAAGAGGCATAGTTAAATCAACCCATTTTCTTATAACACTTGTGTGCACCAAGCCTTTTCCGTTTCAAGGACATAAATGCCCAAAACTCGTTCTATTTTCTCTTTTTTGTCCTTTGTAATGATAAGTGGTAGGACTTTTGTTCCAAGACGAATTGCTAAAATACAGGTAACTCTTGCACTTTCGTAACCCGTTGAGGCAACGTAGATTGGCGAGACACCTGTCTGTTCAATTGTCGTTAGATCCTTGGTCCTTAAATACTGCAGTCTCAACCATAGCAATTATATTGGGGAGACTGTAAATAGAAAAGTCGATGGCATCAACGAAAGACTTGAATGCAAGTCCTTGAGTGCACGTTGAATCATTTCAGCATCCTCCAGCTTGAACAGTGATGTCGATCTTCTTAGAGAGAGCTCGTATCGCCGAAGGAAGTTATCCAGCCAATGAGGTGATGCTTTGAATATCTCTGTGGTGTCATTGCAAGAGCAAATTCTTGAATATCAGTCCTGCGTACAACCAAAGCCTTTGTTCTTCTGTCAAAAATCCATCCCGACGTGATACTTTCCAGCTCCGAAAATAACGGTTGTCGACCTGATCCACACTTCCCTCGTCCACCTGTCTGCTGAGGTTATCGTACTCTGGTAGCCATTTTCGAACCATTCGGAGATCCAACATCTTCTTCTTAAAGACAACCGTAAGATTCTTGTTATGTGACTCTTTCACAATTCCTTTCTTGTACTCCACGGAATAACTCTTTCTTTTTGCTCTCATCTTGCCTTGGGGACAAGGGAGTCAATTCCGCGCATGCGCACTTAGCGCAGACTTTAGCCAAGCTGTGTATTTGGTTTATTTTGCAAACATCTCATGGTCATGCTAACAAGCTGATGCATTTTTTCGGGGTAGGGCTTATATTAAAAACATCTTGAAAAATTATGGTTGGGCTTATTTTCGGGGAAACACGGTATCTCCAGCAATTTGGCTTGGAAAATTACATTAATGTACTAAATTTTAAAATTTTCAATAAACTTTGATTTTTGAAATCTTGGCAGCCAAACAGAAAAGATTCCCATTTTGAACTTTTTTTCTTTTTCTTTTTTTTTTTCGTTGAGGAAATGAGTAGGGAAATTATCACTTTGTGATAAAAGTGAAGGATTACCGAACAGATATATATTATCATATTCCCACCGCCTTACTTTAAGTTACTCCTTACAAACGAAAAATTGTTTAACCACATGAAGTGAATGGTCGTCATGGTGATAATGACAAAAGGGGAAATGGTTACTCTATGAGTAACAAATGAAATAACCAAACTCTTAAAGGCAGGTTAAATGAGATCAAAAGAAAGGACAAAAGGAAACGAAGCAGTGATATATGAAGTAGCGAGTAAGTCTATCAGATTAACTAAGTCTAAAAAGATGTTCTATTGTATATGTGGAACTGGTCCAGACTCGAGATGACATGGCACTGTGTAGGGCTGTTGAAAGTAGTGTGGTTGAGGTGGAGGATCTACCTGATATTGTTGCACTAATTAGTTAATTATATAATCAAGGTGTCTTTTTTTTTGTACAATGCATACATTGTTTATTGACAACAATAAGCAATGGCAACTTATGCAACTATAACACACAACACTGACAGCAACAACAATCTTAGGTTTTTTCCCACCCCTCACCCCCGGGCTGAAACTATTACAGATTCAGACACACAAGTGTGAGTTAAACTGTACTTTTTAAACCACACATATACACACACAAAAATCCCTCAAACGCTACACTTTAGCAATATGTACACACATCCAGACGTGTACAAACATATACTTTCGTACATATATTCCTAATTAGACCTACACACACAGTTACAGACGTGTATACTCGTATGTAGTTACACAGAAGAATGCATAACAGTTAAGCTAGGTGGTCATTTCCTGATGGTTATCTGGCGAAGAAGATATCAGTTAGATAGGTAATGTAGTGAACTGTTTCATATTACAACACTACACATTTCAAAACAAAGTAACATTGATCTCTACCATAACAGACCACAGTTATAGCACACTATACTGCAAAGGCACGACATCACTCTACACGAGGGTGTGTACAGTGTAAGGTAAATAGGAATACAGTGTTAGTATGATGGATATTAAAACATGTTTCACCATTTTAACTGTTATGTGTTGTGTCCAGGCCTTAGCTGATACTGACGATGTGAAGTCTGTCAACAAGTCAAGTAAGTTTTATTGATTTTAATTAGTGATCGGCTCTGAGTGTTGTGTATTTTATATAGTTAAAACAAGTAATTGTGTGATATTATAGACATTATAAGCACCAGCCTGAATCAGGAAAGAGTAAACTAACCAGTTCTTATAATGTCTAATGTACATTTTAAATTGAAAAATTAGCAGTTAATTCATATACAGTTAAGAGTATGTCGTTTACCTAGTTTACTTAATTGTGTGTTGTATATATAGTTAGTGCATTTTGTAGAGTTTTTATGCATACATAGGTGCTGGCATGGCTGTGTGGTTCAGAAGTTTGCTTCACAACCACATGGTTTCGGGTTCAATCCTGCTATGTGATACCTTGGATAGGTATCTTTTGCTGTAGCCCGAGGCTGACCAATGCCTTTGTGAATGAATTTGGTTGATGAAAACTTGTAAGCCCATCATGCGTGTGTGTTTCTTTTCCTACTACTGAGCCATTAAATGATGGGAGATGTAATCAGAGCAACTTAAAAAAATAAGCCCTGGGGTTGATTTATTCAACAAAACCCTTCGAGGCAAAGACACAGGGAGAGAAACCACAGGGAGGAACTCAAATAAGACATTTTTTCTCTATCAATGATTATTTCTGAGGATCTATTCCTTCTCGGTCACAGATTTTCGGATCATAATTGGAGTATATGTAAACTTGATGAACAATGCAAATTCTTTCGAACAGAAATTTATTAAAACGACACCTTTTTTTTTTTAGTTCATACTCTAACTTCAATAACCCCACCTTTTTTTTTTTTTTTTTTTCGTTATGCAGTAAGCCTATCATTCCATATCTCATCAATTTCCTTTAAGTTTATCAAGGTTTACTCCCTTTACAGCCATACCGTGTTATTCCGCTGAATATCCGCATATGACCACTCCTACTATCTACACAGTTGAGGCAACATTTTGTCCAGCAGTCAAAGACTACTGTTCTCTCTCTCTCTCTCTCTCTCTCTCTCTCTCTCTCTGTACGACTAGTCAATCACTATTTATTAGAAACTTTGATAATTTTATTGAATTCCAAAATTAATTTATAACTGTTTTACTTCTCATTGCATTTTAAAATATTTTTCCAGGTACATTCTGTGAAATTTGCCAATTCACAATTAAAGGTGAGCTGAAACTTTTATTGGAGCTGTGTGTGTTTATAAATATGTGTATGTTGACATAAATGACATTTAAGTGCTTTGTGAAAATAAGGACTATTTCTGGAGTGCATTATCTGAGGTTGGTGGAAAAGACACTTTCAAAAACTATTTGATTTGTTGGAATAGAGTAATTATAGGAATTTTCACATTTTGCAAACTGTGTACATGGTAGTGATAAGGTGGAATGAAGAAGTAACTTTGAATAAGTTGTTTGTATCTGGGAAGCACTCCGTCGGTTACGACGACGAGGGTTCCGGTTGATCCGATCAACGGAACAGCCTGCTCGTGAAATTAACGTGTAAGTGGCTGAGCACTCCACAGACACGTGTACCCTTAACGTAGTTCTCGGGGATATTCAACGTGACACAGAGAGTGACAAGGCCGGCCCTTTGAAATACAGGTACAACAGAAACAGGAAGTAAGAGAGAGAGAGTTGTGGTGAAAGAGTACAGCAGAGATCACCACCATCCCCTGCCGGAGCCTCGTGGAGCTTTAGGTGTCTTCGCTCAATAAACACTCACAACGCCCGGTCTGGGAATCGAAACCGCGGGTCCGCTGCCCTGACCACTGGGTTACAAACATTGTTTGTATGTATGTAAAGTGGATATATAAGCAAAAACCAGCAACTAATGTGGATGCTATTTTAAGAGGAATGTCATTAGTCAAGCACTTTTGACACTGACCTACCTAGAACTGCTTTTGTTTTTATGATACAAATGCCTTTTTAAAGTGATCCACTTTTAAAACCGTCCATCAAAATCCCATGCTAATTTATATTCCAAACTACCATTTTAGTAATGACAAAGTTATTTTAATAAAATGCTCGTTAACTGAAACAAACACTATATTTCAACCTAAATATGTGTGGTGTTAGCGGTATAAAAATAGTAATGATCCTATTCTTATTAATATGTTTTACTGACTATATTTTACATGCAGCGGCAATACACATAAGTTTGGAATGACAACAAGATTTCTTTTTAATATATATACATTATTTATTTTACATATTTTACAATCATGTTTGATGTTGGAAGTTTGTAAGTGTTCGCATGTTTTTGTGTCTGTGTGTTCGTTAGGCGTAAAAAGGTACTGACCAGTGAAATGACGTTGGGATTTGATTCACAGTTAATGTTGTTGGTATCGGCTTGGCAACAGGTAATAACAGATGGCTTAAGGTAGTTCTTAGAAGAAACTAGAACCCAAGAACAGTGAATTGATTTACCGTTTATGAGGTACAGCGTCAGACTTCCATATCAAGATATTGCGTGTCGCAGTTGAGACTAATTGAACCACTCGTTGTGTTTATCTTTCTCTTGATCTGAATATACTTCCAGACATGTTTCTGTAGCCGTTTTCTTCGTGGTGAGAATTTCACCTAACCGCTATAGTTGAATCTGTAGTTGTCTCGTGTACAATTTAAATCTTCGATGTTTGTCGATTGGTTCTTGCTGCTTCTTCATTATATGTTCTGCTTGGTTATGTTTCTCTAGTTATAGATATCTTGTAACCGTTTTCTTCATGGTGATTTTTCACACTAACAGTATGAGAGGTATCTGTAACATCTTGTATTAATGGTGGTCGCTTGCCTCGAAACTGGAACTTGGTCGAGTATTCTCTGTGTGGTCAGAGACTTAGTTCTTAAAAGAACTAAAAGCCTACGACGAGCTCTGTGTGGTCAGAGGTTCGCCCTGAGAAGGACTGGAAACCTAAGACGAGCTCTGTGTGGTCAGAGGTTCGCCCTGAGAAGGACTGGAAACCTAAGACGAATATTTTTTCTGAGAAACCTTGTTTTATAAGCTTCACCAGGCTCCCAGTGAACTTCAGAAATGGAAAGCTGTGATTGGCTGCTTGGACTATGGCGCGAAAATAAGTCGAGACATTTTGCGCCAAGTTATAACCAGCGGTGCGAGCGTAGTAGAGACCAACGTGTCAGCCAATCGAATTAGTGTTTACAACAATGTTAAACTAGCCAAAGCTGTTTGTAATCTCGACCGAGGTCATTCTTAATACTCTTCTCAAACAGTGAAGATAGCAATGAGAGACGATATTGCTACATATAGCCTCTTGCCAGACGTTTTGTCTACGACAAAACGGCGATAAAATTGACATTATTATATATATCTATTTTTTTTGTTTTTCTTAAAAAGTTCACCTTTCAGCGTTCTCTTGTGTCAATTCCGTAACTTATGTCTACCGTTGGCCGCGCAGTATATCAGAAGTCCTGCGTATTAAAGGGGTCACCAGTATAAAAATAGGTACTGACCCGATTCTTATAATTTGTCTACGACAAAACGGCGATAAAATTGACATTATTATATATATATATATCTCTTTTTTTTTGTTTTTCTTAAAAAGTTCATCCTTCAGCGTTCTCTTGTGTCAATTCCGTAACTTATGTCTACCGTTGGCCGCGCAGTATATCAGAAGTCCTGCGTATTAAAGGGGTCACCAGTATAAAAATAGTAATGATCCTATTCTTATTAATATGTTTTACTGACTATATTTTACATGCAGCGGCAATACACATAAGTTTGGAATGACAACAAGATTTCTTTTTAATATATATACATTATTTATTTTACATATTTTACAATCATGTTTGATGTTGGAAGTTTGTAAGTGTTCGCATGTTTTTGTGTCTGTGTGTTCGTTAGGCGTAAAAAGGTACTGACCAGTGAAATGACGTTGGGATTTGATTCACAGTTAATGTTGTTGGTATCGGCTTGGCAACAGGTAATAACAGATGGCTTAAGGTAGTTCTTAGAAGAAACTAGAACCCAAGAACAGTGAATTGATTTACCGTTTATGAGGTACAGCGTCAGACTTCCATATCAAGATATTGCGTGTCGCAGTTGAGACTAATTGAACCACTCGTTGTGTTTATCTTTCTCTTGATCTGAATATACTTCCAGACATGTTTCTGTAGCCGTTTTCTTCGTGGTGAGAATTTCACCTAACCGCTATAGTTGAATCTGTAGTTGTCTCGTGTACATTTAAATCTTCGATGTTTGTCGATTGGTTCTTGCTGCTTCTTCATTATATGTTCTGCTTGGTTATGTTTCTCTAGTTATAGATATCTTGTAACCGTTTTCTTCATGGTGATTTTTCACACTAACAGTATGAGAGGTATCTGTAACATCTTGTATTAATGGTGGTCGCTTGCCTCGAAACTGGAACTTGGTCGAGTATTCTCTGTGTGGTCAGAGACTTAGTTCTTAAAAGAACTAAAAGCCTACGACGAGCTCTGTGTGGTCAGAGGTTCGCCCTGAGAAGGACTGGAAACCTAAGACGAGCTCTGTGTGGTCAGAGGTTCGCCCTGAGAAGGACTGGAAACCTAAGACGAATATTTTTTCTGAGAAACCTTGTTTTATAAGCTTCACCAGGCTCCCAGTGAACTTCAGAAATGGAAAGCTGTGATTGGCTGCTTGGACTATGGCGCGAAAATAAGTCGAGACATTTTGCGCCAAGTTATAACCAGCGGTGCGAGCGTAGTAGAGACCAACGTGTCAGCCATCGAATTAGTGTTTACAACAATGTTAAACTAGCCAAAGCTGTTTGTAATCTCGACCGAGGTCATTCTTAATACTCTTCTCAAACAGTGAAGATAGCAATGAGAGACGATATTGCTACAGCGGTGTTATGGGCTGTGATGAGCTATGTGGTGTTGGTGGAGAGGATGGTAGATGAGGCAAAAAGAGAGTGAAGACTGCAGGGGCCGGCGGAAGAGTGAAAGAGGCATGCATGGGCAGGAAGCACGTGTGGGCAGTTCGAGCAGGGAGAAAAGACGTGTCTATTTCGTGAGAATGACCACTCATTCCGCCGAGGTCAACAGGTAAGGCCTTTTGTATTTCTTTCTCCCGTTTGCTTCTTTTTCTGTTGTCCTTTTCTTCCATCACACTACAATATGTTAACAAAAGGGTTAAGTGAGCTATGGAGGGTAGGAGCAGAATATTCTGTATGGCTATTACAAGCCAGCTTAACACCAGACCACAAATTCTGGCTGAAATTTAGGTGGGAAGAAAGTTTTCAAACTGTAATGCTTAACAGCTTCTTTTGATTTTATGGGGGTTGTTTTATCTGTGTTGTGGTGTCCATTAAAATCTTAGCTGACTGTGGTTGGTTACTTTATCAAGGAATTACAGACTGTATTCTTTGTACTGCTTCACATAGGTGTTTTGTAGATTATGGGATTTAGTTGTATGAAAGATGTGAAGGAACATACCTAGGAAGAAGGTTTTGGTCTCCTATAAACAAAGATAGTCTGAATAGCTATGAACAATATCCAGCCAGTTAACTGTCTTCAAGTACTATAGAGGTCAAGTGATTGGTTAGAGGATGTGTTATCTTAATTAGGCAATGGTCAAACTGCTTCTTGAAAATGAAAGCATTGATGGCTAGATGAAGGCTGGTTTTGGAACGAGAAAGCAAAGTCTATTGCTCTTCCTGCCTCTCTCTTTCACACACATAAAACACATCAAACACTTACACACTCTTTCTCTTTCACATACTCAATATCTCTCCCTATCTTTCTCTTAGGCACTTTACAACAAAGAGTTAGAAGATACTATAGCTGGGTCAACACCAAAACTTTCACTGTAGTAATGTCCCAGGATAAATTAGCTTAGTAACTAACCTCTCAGAAAACATAGGGAACATAGCTGCAATAAAATAACTCAACTAAAACTCATGCCCTCATTACAATCTCAGCTAACCACCAATGTACCTCTACTTCCCAGTCATCTACACCTCTCCAAACTACTGATATGCTGATGCAATTATATCTAAGGATTACAATGTGTGTTAACATGTATAATATATATATGTGTATACTGGTGTTACTTTAAGGGTATATGAATATATATGTTAGAACCTATGTATGTGTGCAAAAGAATTAGTTTGTATGTGTGGTTGTGCTGCTGTTAGAGTTGATATGCAAGTGCTAGTGTCAGAGTCAGTGTGTATTTATCTGTTTTTGTGGAATGTTTGTAGACAAAGTGGGAATCCTGTATGTTATGATTCATATAGAAGAGTGAATGTGTGTGTGTGTGTGTGTACATAGTTTGTATATACATACACATAGAACCATCTGTAAATTTATACTAAACAGTAACTTTTCATTGTTTTGAAGAACTTGACCGCTGGTTGCAGATTATTGGACGTAAAGGTCACTATAGCATAGAAGCAGCAGTGTCCAAATCACTAAACTCTATATGTAACCCAAATGACAACAAACTTATGCAGGATGACCCTTTAAGGCTAACAGCCTGCAAGGAGCTCTTAGGTAAGTCAAATATATCTAAATGTTATTGTTTCAAGAGAAGCTGTTGTAAGTAAAATGCAGCAATTACCTGGTTGATGGCTAACATTCAAGACACTGTTTATTACCCACTAATCATCATATGAAACTTATGTCAGAACCAGGCTGCAGAGAATCAAATTAAAAGACTGATTAAGATATTTAAAAGACTCGGGTCTGTGGCTAAATACAACTCCATTGATAGTGTTGCTTTCTCTTGATTCACATGGCCACCCTGAAGCAAAGTTATAAAATATTCTTTAATGTAAAGCTTTGCACAGTCTATTTACACATGATACATATATACTTCCCCCACACAAGTCTCTCTCTCTCTGTATACACACACACACACACAATGTACATGCTATCATCATCATTATTGTTTAATATCGGCTCTAAATGCTGGTATAGGCTGGACAGTTCAGCAGAATCTGATGATTACATTATGCTCCAATGTTTGGTATGGTTTCCCTAATGCCAACCACTTTACAGGGTGTACTGGGTGTTTTTTGCATAGCACCACTAGTTAGGTCACCTTTACAACTAAAGAGCCTAAAACGGTCCCTATAACTGAAGGAGGACAGGAGAGTGAGAGAGAAAGCAGTTAAAAAAGTATTTTTATATGCATAAAATAGTAACATTAATAAAGGGCTTGTTGAGATTTTTAATAATTTTTGTATTCATACCTACATAGTGTATTTACTGTTTAACCTACAGATGGCACAGGCATGGCTGTGTGTGGTATCTTAGGCGTCTTCTATTATAGCCCCAAGCTGAACAAAGCCTTGTATGAGAGGGTGCTGAAAAGTTCCTGGCTCTGATTAAAAGAAAGTACAGGTGGATCAGTTAATTATGATTTTATTCAACATATTCCCCTCTCACTCTATTATATCCCCAAGCTATTCTTATTTTTTCCGTAGATGTTGTTGTTGTTAGTGGTGGTATTGCTTTTGTTTTTCATTGTTTCTTTTTTGTTCTACAGTATTACTCAAATATAAGTAGTTTATTGGTGTAAATAAAGTCAAATGGTATGGGACTGATTGGTTGAAGTGGATTAAATCAGTTCCCTAGGCATATATTAATACTGACTTGGTCTTTTAGAGGTAAGTGTAAAATCATCTCTGACAGGATTTGGACTTGGTAGATTTAGGTTAGACAGCTTTCTTTATTGGTTAACAGAAGCTGTGTAGAAGCTGTTGTCACGTGTATATAATATATATATATGTATATATACACACTCATCCACATTAATACATATATGTATGTATAGATGTATGCATATGCTTGTATATGTGTGTTTATATATATTATGTAGGTGTGTATATATATGTGTGCGTGTATATATGTGTATGTATATATATATATATATATGTATGTGTGTGTATATATACGTATGTGTATATGTATGTGTATATATATATATATGTATGTGTGTGTATATGTGTATATAAATAATATATGCATATATATAAATAATATACACATATATAAATCAAATTCGATGACAGTACCACATGATTGGCATCCGTGCTAGTGGAACGTAAGAGCACCATCCGAGCATGATCGTTGCCAGGGCCACTGACTGGCCCCCATGCCGGTGGCATGTAAAAAGCACAATTCGAGTGTGATCGTTACTAGAGTTGCCTTCCTAGCACTTGTGCCAATGGCATGTGAAAAACAACATTTGAGCAAGGTTGTTGCCAGTGCCGCTGGACTGGCTCCTGTGCAGATGACACGTGAAAAACACTGTTTGAGCATGGCTGTTGCCAGTATTGCCTAACTGACCCTCGTGCTGGTGGCATGTAAAAGCACCCACTACACTCTCAGAGTGGTTGGCATTAGAAAGAGCATCCAGCTGTAGAAACTATGCCAGATCAGACTGGAGCATGATGCAGCCATCTGGCTCACCAGTCCCCAGTCAAACCGTCCAACCCATGCCAACATGGAAAGTGGATATATCTGTGTTTGAGTGTACCATTGTCTTGACCCCATGTGCCAGTTGTAAACAAGCATCACTATCATAAAATTGATGTTGTAAATATATCTGGCCATGGGAAAATATTACCTTACCTGAAAACAGATGGGGGTTGGCAACAGGAAAGGCATTCAACCCTAGAAAAACATCTGCTTCAATAAAATTGCATCTAACCTATGCAAGCATGGTAAAGCAGACATTACATGATGATGATGATGACAATGATTATGTGTTGTGTAGGAACAGCAATTACGTACTTTAAGAATTTAATATATATAGGCACTTTATGTCAGTACAAGTACCTTATGTGGGTACAATATATAGGTGACTTTGTGAATACAGTATATAGATACCTTGAATATGTACAGTGCATAGGTACTACATGTAAGTATAGTATATTATTCTTGAAATTCAAAGATCTAGATTTGTCACAATTTCTGCTACCTCCCCATCATTCCCTTCTTGATTGTCTCCAGACTACATCAATAAACAATATCTAATATATAATAACATTACCATTCTTTGTCCACATTAGGACCCTACATCTTATTAACACCACTACCACTACCACCACAACTTGTTGCCACCTGTTTCAATTAACATATCAGACTTTCACAGTAACCATAGTGATAACATATCCACATCGCCATTGCTACGTTCTTGTCTTCATATACGTCTTCTCAAGCAAGCATCTTCTTTTATTACCAATCACATCTTGAACATCTGATTAATTAATTACAGTGTGTAAACTAATTACATTAATCACTCTGTGACTGTTGTATCCATAATTATTTATATTGGCTCAGGATGAAAGCAATTAATTAATCCTGATATATATGTGCTTCTGTAACAACATTGAGGTCATCATTTGGACTGAGAGTGGTTTTGTTGAATGGCCTGTTTGACTGATGTAGTTGGGTATATGGCTGTACCAGTTATTCTGAGGGTATCCTGTCTTTTTTGTGTAGTGCCCTGGGTATTTTTTTCTGTATTTTGTTCTTGGTTTCCTGGTGCATTCTGTGTGTATACATACATACATACACACACACACATATACATATATATATATATATATATCATCATCATCATCATTTAACGTCTGTTGTCCATGCTGGCATGGGTTGGACAGTTTGATCAGAGCTGGTAAGCTGAGGGGCTGCACCAGACTCCAGTCTGATTTGGCAAGGTGTCTACAGCTAGTCTTCCTAATGCCAGCTACTCCAAGAGTGTAATAAGTGCTTTTATGTGCCAGTTGCATGTCACCAGTACCTTCCACAACCATGATTATACTTGACTTGATGGGTCTTCTATTCAAGTATGGTATATTGCTGAAGGTTTTGGTCGTTTATCATTTACTCCGTGAGAGCCAACACTCGAAAAGTGCTTTTTACATACCACCAGCAATGGGTCTAGTTATACAACACCAGCACAGGTGCTAGTTATGTGACACTGGTATTTGTCACATTGCTTCTGTGAGCCCCAATGCTTGAAAGGTGCTTCTTACATGCCACCGGTTTAGGTGCCTGTTACGTGACACTGGCATTGGCCATGACTATGGTTTCACTTAGCTTGAAGGGTTTTCTCAGGTATAGCATATCACCAATGGTCTTGGTCACTAGTCATTGCCTCCATGAGACCCAATGTTTGAAGATAACACTTCACCACCTCGTCCAGTGTCTTCCTGAATCTACCCCTTCCACATTTTCCCTTTACAGTTAGAGATCAGCGCTTTACAGTTGTCCTCGTCCATATGCATCACATGACCATACCAGCACAGTTGTCTCTCTTGTACATCTAATGCCATTTATGCCCAATTTTTCTCTCAAGACACTTATATATATATATATCAACATATATACATCATCATCAACAATTGATATCTGTTTTCCATGCTGGAATGTATTAGATGACTTAATGGGAACTGATGTGGCCAGGGGCTGCAACACGTTCCATAGTCTGCTTTGGCTTGCCTGCTACAGCTGGATGATCTTCCTAATGCCAACCAATCCACAAAGTGTACTGGGTGCTTTTTACATGGGACCATCATCAGCGCTTTTTATATGGAACCAGCACCCGAACTAATGCTTTTTACATGGCACCTTGGTTTTAGGATCTTAATTCTGTAGTGATGGATGGATCTTCTTGAGTACAGCATTGCGCCACATATCTCAGTTCTCCTTCATAATGTTCAGCATTTTGAAATCACCCTTCACTACTTTGTCCCATATCTTCCTCTTCAGCAACTTCCTTCCACTTTAAACAATTGGCACTTCTTTAAGTAATTGTGTTCATCCATCCACATCACATGACCAAACCAGTGCAGTCTCTTCTCTTGCATGTTGCATCTTAATTCCTCTTATGCCCAACTTCTCTCTCAATACACCAATGCTCTGTCATACACACACATTGATATTGCATATCCAGTAGAGCATACCAGCTTCACTTCTCTCCAGTCTTTGCATGTCCTCTGCATTCAAGGCCCATATCCCACTACCCTGCAGCATTGCAATTTGTGCACATGCATCATACAATCTTCCCTTCATATGGAGAGAAACTTTTAGTTGCCAACAGAGATAAAAGCCCTCTGAATTTTCTCCACCCTAATCTTATTCTAGCAATTACACTTTCTGTGTAGCCTCCTCCACTGCTAATTAGGTAACCTAGGTAGAAAAAATGATTTACAACTTCCAGAGAGTGACTGGGACACTTAAGGAAATCAGATTCCCTTGTATGTGGATATGTATATCCACATACACACACACGTGATAATCATATTTATTATACCCATTTCAATAAAGGATTGTTCAAATTTTGTTTCTTATTTGTGATATTAAAAATACATTTGCTTCTGTTGATACAATTTCAACTTACGCAATAACTCGCAGAACTAATCTACCAGTAAAACTGAGAGACAATTGTGTGTGTGTGTATATATATATATAGATACACACACACATATATATATTATATTAATCAATGAAATTCCAAGTTACTCTGATTTACAATATTCTTTTCCACTCTAGGCACAAAGCCCAATGAGGGAGGGGGCCAGTTGATTAGATCAACCCCAGTACACAACTGGTATTTAATTTATCAATCCTGAAAGGATGAAAGGCAAAGCTAACCTCGGTGGAATTTGAACTCAGAACATAAAGACAGATGAAATAACAATTTTACAACACTGAAATAAAGTAGTACTTTCATAAGTTATGCAATCATCAGGTTTATGTATTGACAGTCGTGTTCCACAATTGAAAGTACTAGTTTAGTTCAATATTGTAAAGATTGTAAATAATAAAATATGAAAATCAAACTAAGTTGGAATTTCATTGATTAATATATTCTTCTATACAACATAAAAACTTAGATATACATGTATATATATTCATCAGCTTTTGTTAATATAGTATATTGTTACACACTAATTTCCATCTGCTTCTATTCTTTCACAGCCAACCATGGTGATATCTTTAAAGAAGCCTTTATTGAACATTATGAGAGTGTTGAACCTGTCAGCTATTTAAAACTCATCCAAGATGTGTGTTACAAGAAACTAGAACAGTGTCAACACAATGAGGACCAAACCAATGTAAGTCTCATTTTTGTTTACAAAGTATTTTGACATAAACAATAGAAGTCAAGGAAAGTGTAATCAAAATAAATGGGATCAGTTTTATAATTTAGACTTCACAGCAAACTTTGTTCAACCTGTGTTGTTTCAACCCTGATCCAGCAAAAACATGTTTGAGACAGAGAAAAATTGAAAGATTGTTGACTGGATATGAAATATCCAGATTTTAAATATATTTTCTAATTTTTGCGAGAAAGAGATTAGTTTATTGGGATAATTGTTTTTACAGCAAGATACGATATGCCTTACTATTTCTAGCTCAATATCCAAAGGCACCACTGTTAATATAATGGGAGTTATCTACCTTGACAAGTTCAGCACCTTAACCTTGCACTGCAATTATATTAGTATAATGGCATTGGAAAACATTTCCCAAAGTCCTAAGGAACTCTGTTGTACACGTCTTATTTGTACCTGACAAGTCTTTTTTATATATATTCTAATTAATAACCTTCCCTTACTATATCTTGACATTTTGGGACGATCAGACTGACCCTCATCACAGGCTGCCAAAAAGGTCCATGCTGTTCCAGTTTAACTGAGGTTAAATACATATGGATACTATTCTATATATTTATTCTGTATCAGCTCATTAACTTGTTTTGTGTCCTTAAATATTGCTTTCCACAGACAAAGCAGATATTCCCCATTCACTACCCTATGTCTCTGTAAACTCCAGATTTCCTAATCAAGATGCCAGTTTATTTAATGTTATCAGTTAACTATGCTTATACAGAACTTAAATGTACTGCAAAGCAGGGAATTTGAATTTAGAGAAAATTTAGTACAAATGGGTGCTGAAAAGTTACTGGCTTTGGGTAATAGAAAATACAAGAGGACCAGTTAATTATGATTTTATTCAACATATTCCCACTTACCGTGCAGCAGTCCTTCAGATTTTCTAAGCCCTATAAAAGAACTGAAGGCTGGGCCTCCAACCAGGCCTTTCACAATACCCTTAAAACCAGGAACTTTTCAGCACCCCCTCATATTTGTTAGTCCATCTTTACCTCTTAGTGTTTGTTAAAAATCTCTTATATTGGTTATTTTTCCGTCAGGTGGAACCTGTCAAGTTTAATGCTGATAACCAAATGGAAATTGTTGAAACAAAAAACATAAGAACCTTGCAGCCAACTGAAGAGCAGTGATAAAACTCATGGTTCCTTGAGTGTAGGATTGGAAACTTACTGTAGAATAGTAGAGACCAGTACAGTGCTTCTGGGATGTTCAAGATCTGGTCTAAACCCTGTTGCTACTCTTTGGCAAACATTTTCAAAATATATTTAATCTCTCTGTAATAATTATATTGTCATTTTTTAACATCCACTTTTCCATGCTTGCATGGGTCAGACAGAATTC
The DNA here is from genome assembly GCF_006345805.1 of Octopus sinensis. Lineage (NCBI taxonomy): Eukaryota > Metazoa > Mollusca > Cephalopoda > Octopoda > Octopodidae > Octopus > Octopus sinensis. Next base: position 89,543,136 of record NC_043001.1, on the reverse strand, counting down.
AAGCTGATTTTCTATGGCCAGATACCCCATCAAGCATTTCCACAGGATTGGAGATGAACAACACCACTTATAAGACAGTAACACTGGTTTACAACTACAATGCAATGTCAAGACAAAGAGCCACAAACATGAATATGACAGGCTGCTTTGAGTTTCTGCCAACCAAATCCACTGAAAGATTGGATCAGTCTGGGCTATTGTAGAAAACACTTGCCCAAAGTGCCACACAGTGGGATTCAACTCAAACCATGTTGTCAGGAAGCAAACTTCTCAACCACAGCTTAGTGGATGCAGATCAGTAGTCTAGCTTATGTTGACTATGTTTCACTCTGCAACCATTATCATAGTTATAATGTCCACTTTCTCAGGTTTGTATGGGTCATACAAAATTTGTTGAGACAGTTTCCATGACCAAATGCCCCTTCTGTTGCCAACATGCAACTGTTTCTGAGCAAGGTAATATTTCACTGTGGCCAAACATGTTTCTCATAAGACTGGAAACAAAGGGTACTGCTTGTATGACAGTGACACTCATTTACAACTATCATGCTATATGACAAGGAAACACACTTGCATACTTATATGGCAAGCTTCTTTGTTAAACTACATTTTAGAACTTCAATATTCATACACCTACTTTCACATGTCAAAGACCTAATTTACTTCTTCACTACCGTCCCAAGCTTTGTAAGGGAAGATCAATAGACAGCAAGATTATTCAGCCATAAAATATTGCTTTCAACAAGTGGCCTGTCCAACCCTTGCTAATTTTGAAAAATGGACATTGAATAAACTAAGGATTAACAGTTAAATGAGGCAAAATTTAAAACATTCATAAAATTGCCAATTGTAATATATATTTTGCCATTAATAAATTTCACTCTGTAAAATTCTCGAGTTTTTTTTTTATACTGACCTGCACAAAATCACACCTAGTTCTATGATACAAACTTGTTTTAAAGCAGTCTTCATCGCTTTAAAAAAGAGCATTTCATGCTAATTCATGTCCCAAACACCTGCTTAATAACAAATTTATTTTCAAAATAAGGCAGTATATTTCAACTTTTGACATGTTGATGCTTAATTACAAACATTTTAGAGGAATTTAATGGAGGTTGATTGTTAGTATTCAGGACCAGAGGCCGTCTTCGACAGGTTGGTATCATCTAGTTAATTCAGCATGAATTCAAAAATTATCTTCAACAAATATAACATATAAGTAAAGTATCTGTGGTTGGTGGAAAAGTAGGTCTTTGATGACTAAGTGTGAGTGCCTTTTTAATAATATTTCTAATCAGAAGTTGGCAAAGTTGTTAATGCCAGACAAAATGCTTCATGGGATTGGGTTTTTTTCTCTCTGAGTTCAGATCCCACCATGATCAACTTCACTTTTCAGGGTTGAGAAAGAAAAAGAAAAGTTCCAGTTCAAGGTAGTGGATTAATGGAATTCAAAGGAAGTTGGAATGGATGCCTCATGCTCTTGAGCAGAACTTTATCTCATGTAGCTGTATGATTAGTGACAACTGATGTGTAGCACACTGTGCACCTGTATAGGAAATGCCTATTTGATGAAAGGAGTGAGCTAATGTGCAGCACAAACACTGATCAGTAAAAAACCGTCTGTGCAAGCTGTTTTCTCAGATCAAGTGACAACCATTAAAATTTAAAGATTAAACTCAGTTGCAAGCATTTAGGCTGGATTGCTAATTTGAAGATACCTTTTTCCCTTCTGTCCACCAGCTTTGGAGGCCCTGTAAATAAATGTTCATGGACACTTTGTTCCTTGATTAACCATCATTTTAACACCTACTGTTCCATATTTGCATAGGTCAGAATACACCTGGTATACATTTCAATTTAATTCTATAAATTGTTCATTTAACCCTTTAGTATTTAAACCGGCCATATCCGGCCAAAATATTTAATCTGTTTCATGTTCAAACTGACCAGATTTAGGCCCTCACACCTACTCTACAATGTTATTCTACATTAAGTAATTACACCATCAAGATCTTGAAGATATGAGATACTACATGATTAATTCAAATCAATGGGAATCAATAAGCATTATGTTTGATAGAATAATCTGAACACTAAAGGGTTAAGACCAGTTTTTCGAAGACAATGTTATTTTTATTTATTAATATATTGAAGTGGTATGAGGACTACAACAAAAGTTCTTACAGAAATCTACAACATAGTTTGCCTCAAAACTATAATTACAGATAAAATAAGTAAAATTAGAAATTATCTCAAATACTATATAAATGCCAACCTTCATGTGCATATTATTAGACTTGAATGGATATGGGGTAACTATTGTAAAATACTGTAATTTATCAATGTTTGAAGGAAATTACTAGGTAAAATAAATTGATTCATTTTAATATCCACTTTTCCATGGGTCAGACGGAATTTGTAGGGGAAATTTTCAGCAAAATTTGTCACATGTAGAGTAAAATTATATGTAATTTAAAAAATTGAAAACTTGAAACTTGAAAAATTTGAAACTCCATGGCAGTTATTTCTTGATTTGAAAACCCTTTACATTCAGAGATTGTCTTTCCCAAGTCCAGAACTCTATAATTTTAATCTACATACTTGAAACATATTTGTAGAAAATTTCATTGAAAAAAACATCCGTTTTCAGAAAGTTTATAACTTTCTGGCAGAAAACAACAGGGCACACACTTCTACAGTTATGCACTAAATGTATTTAGAGAAAGTGAGTACTATTAGATGAATAAAGAATACAAGGAAAGTAAGATGCAACAGGAGATAAATTTAAACAAGTTGGGAATCTGATGTGTAGTAAATACCATTTAGCAACTCACAGACAACAGATCAGATAATCTTTCAGATATTACTACTAATGTAATATGATTGATGTCAATATTTTATGTAAAAGAAAAGAAAAAAAAATGAACAGGTGGATCTAGATTGTTTCATGTATTTTGGTGACAGTGTCAATATTGGTTTTATTAAAGATTATATATATACATACATACATACATATATATATATATATATATATATATATATATATATATCTTTATAATAATTACAGTACTTTTATGCCATTAAATGTAACCAAAACCGGAGATAAATAACTAACACAACAAGACTTACAGAGCAAAATTTATTAACATGCCATGAAAATTTATTTTTTCATGCCTTCTTGTGCCTTCAGTACACGGACCACAATCTTCTGTTCTTCAATAAGGAATGCACGTACAATCCTGGTTAATAAAAAAAAAAAGTTTCATAGTAATACAAAAAAATACACAGAAGAATGGGTAGAGTATAAAAAATTGCTGATGATACTCCTGGATGATAGAGATAAAAGTCAGGTAAACTGTATGAAAGATTCAAAAGATTTGGGATTGATCACAGCAAAAATACAATGAAAATAAAACGTAATGACAAGTCTCCTTTCTTCAACATTAGGTTAATTAAAATATTTTACAAAATGAATAGTATTTTATGCTAATTAAGCCTAAGCTTTGATCTAAAAAGACATTCCAGCTACAACTAACTTATTAAGATAGTAGAGATTTGACTGCTATTTCTAGTAACTTAAGTAACCACATAGAGGCTCATTTGTGTTTGATATTAATTGAAAAAGCACATCTGAATCTGAAGTTAGACAGCAACCCAGTGTTTTATCAGAAGTCTGATAAATTAGCAATGTTAACATAGGATATGTTCCTGACCATAACATCTGACAAGTATTTGTATATAAAATTACAATGGAATTTTGATGCTTAATACATTTTTTAGAGGAATTTAAATGAAGGCTGATTGATTACTAAGTTATTCAGGACCAGAGGCCATCTTGGACAGGCTGGTATCACAAGGCCTACACTATCTAGTTAACTAATTCAGCATGAAAGGGAAAGCTGTCATGTGAATGCAGCAAAAAAATGTATATGCATATATGATTAACAATCACAAAAAAAAAAAAAAGTTACAATGGGCAGAATATTTCTTAGGTGATCAACTGATCAATACCATAATATCTAGAAGTTAACCAGATCAAACCATTGCAGTTAAGACCAAAACAGGGCATTGCCAAAGAACCAAAACCATCTCTCATTCAATTAGTTAAAAACTCAGTCAAAAATCAGCGAAGCACACTAGAATCAAAATAATGAATCATAGCCAAGCCTTTAACCCTTTCGTTACTAACCCGGCCGTAGCCGGCCGAAAATTTTTTGGTTCAAAGTACCAACCCGGCCATACCCGGCCGTTAGAACCCATTGTTATTTAAATGTAAATTTGAGCCCAAATCTCGTTGGTACATTCGTTAAAACATGTGATTTCACATTGTAAATAGTTAAGTTATAGTATCCAACAGTGCTTGAAGTGATATCTCAACTCAGTGAATTTTGGGAGATTTTTTTCCACATGTTTTTCGGCTTCGATTTTTCTTCAACTTTGAAAATGGATAGGAGTTTCGTGTTATCAAGCATTGATTCCGAATTTAAAGCTTTGTCAACGGAAAATAGGAAGATATCGAGAAAAAGAATGAAATAGGTACTAAAGCACGTGGTGTACAAAATAATGAATATTTTTTTATTCGAAAATGAAAGCAGCACTTTCCGAAGAAACAAAGCGGCGAAGACGATTTTACATCGGAATGAAGTAAAAAAACTTTTAAAATTTTTCTGAGGAGATAAAGTTTATCTATAGCCTTTCTTAGGAAGTGAAATCATTAGACTTTTATTTTTTTCAGTATGCTAGTTTGAAGCAATCACTTCGGAAACAAACTTACGCAGATTGTAAACAAACCCAAAATCGGGGTTCAAAATTTGGGAAATTTGTGAAGCAAATACTGGGTACTGTTGTGGATTTAGTTTTTATACAGGGAAACTAATGTTAGTCAGCATGGCTTAGGGTACGATGTGGTCTGGAAGTTATTGTTTGAAGCGATCAATGTGGAAACACACTTACGCAAATTGTAAACAAACCTAAAATCGGGGTTCAAAGTTTGGGAAATTTGTGAAGCAAATACTGGATACTGCGTGGATTTAGTTTTTATACAGGAAAAATAATGTTAGTCAGCATGGCCTAGGGAACGATGTGGTCTGGAATTTATCACTTCCATACCATAACCAGGGCCATATATTATTTTTTGACCGATTTCTTTTGTTCGGTCAAACTTACGGTGGATTCCAATATTTCAGTTTATTCCACCTTTATGGTACACCTGTTGTGCATTAAATTCAACTGATGATCTAGTGATGTGCACAATTCTTCTTTATCAAAATTTTGTTGCATACCCATTTGAATATTAGCTGATGATTCATTTTCTATGGTGATGTTTAAACAAAATTTTAATATTTTTACCTTTTGCTCAATTTACCTGGATTTACCTGTAATCAAAGTCACTTTGAGACAAAAGTTATCCAATAGAATTGATAAGAACCCTTTCTTTAATTATGTTCCAAATATCACATTAATATGTTGATAAGTAAAAAAGTTACAGTTATTTAATGAAACAAGCCTAAATTCATGATTATTTTAGAATTTAATTGAAACTCATGAGGGGTGTATTTCGGTCAGAAATATAGTAACGAAAGGGTTAAGTCATCATATTTGACCAATTCAATGACACCAAACGAAAATTTTTTATAACCCTTATACAGTACACCCAAAATTCTTTGATTATGTTCTTCAGTTTCATAGACTAATTATTATAAACATTTTGGTTGATACAGTTGGATCAACTAAATACATTCATCTTACTATAATGGGCATTATGTCCATTTGTCTGTCTGTTCCCTTTCCATGGCTGGACCATGGTTACAATGCTTTTCAAGATTATGAAAGAGGTAATCAGGAAGGTTTATAAGAAAAATGTGAAAAAGTATGATTATTTAGTGGATATTGAGTTTTGTATTAATAAATCACCTTTGATTTTTTCTGTAAAAAAATCTAACGACGAGGATTAACTCTAGATTTCCCCACCATATATTTGGCGAATTTAGGGGGTTTAGATTTGCAATACTATCCCTGTATTTCCCATTGTAGATGGGCAGATTTGCTATCTTACTATAATGGGCATTATGCCCACCTGTCTGTCTTTGTTCCCTCTTCACAGCCAGACAGCTGGACTAATGGTTACGATATTTTGAGCGATTACTAAGACAGTTGCCAGGAAGGTTTTTAGCATTAAAAAATCATAGAGTATGATTATTTGATGGATATCGATTTTTGAATTGATAAACTACCTTGCATTTTTATTAAATATTCACTGACCACGAGCAACTCTGGATTTTCATATTCTATTGCAGCTATATGACGTGTTTGTGACTAAGTGATGTGATGACAATTCACTCCTGCACTGAAATAGGCTCCCAGCCTCTGTATTATGAATGGTTTTGCGGACCACAAGGTACAGGGCCAGACCTTATTGTGAAGGTGTATTTTTTCAATAAGCTAAACCTGGTCAAAAGTCAGTGAAGCACATTAGAATCAGAATCAGTCATAGCCCAGTGCTTAAGTCATCATATTTGACCACATAATTCAATAACATCCAAATGATTTACATGTTCTTTCATTCTACAGTTTTATCTATAGTTCATGGCCCCATCATAGACACGAAGGGGGTTGTGAGGATGGTTAATAGCAAAAATAAAATGGAAAGTGTGATTATTTAGTGGTTATTGAAATGTATCAGTCTTGAGAAGGATTCGGAATGGCTAATCAAAGCGGCTGTTGTCAATCAATGTTGTCAGTTTTGTCAATCAAAATAAACCACGTTACCAGAACATCCAGACATTATTTGAAAACAACAATGACAGATAAATCTTAGTTTGATTTTTTGCAACCCTAATGATTCTGCTTGCACATTCACAGTAAACAAGGCACAGGGCCAGACTTTATTGTGAAGGTGTATTTTTACCCACTCCAATGTTTACACAGCCAGTTATACGTCACTAGGAGTAGTGACTTCAGTAATTTGACCAAACAGAAAATATTGTCTACAAAGAAGTTTTGTAATCATTGATATTACTGAAAGGAATACAATTCATAATTTAAATAAGGAAATTTGTGAACTTTGAATGTATAAGAGTATTAACAAGTGTAAGATAGTGTAAATAACTAAAATAAAAGTATATCTAAATAACATTCTTTTCTTAATAAATTTTTATGTAGTGGCCAAAGGAAGCTCTGGCTTTTGTTAGGAGTGGTCCACAAAACCATTCATAATACAGAAGCTGGGAGCCTATTTCAGTTCGGGAGTGAATCATTATCACATGTCACTTAGTCACAAACACATCATATAGCTGCAATAGAATGCTGTATCACCAACAATGTGATTTCTCTAAGACATCACCCAGCAATTTATCAAGTCCATTTACACATTTCTCAATACATACTGCTGTTATGACTTCTCTCCCTCATTTTATGCCTCCATCGTAGATAGGTAGATTTGCTAGTGGTTGTTAATATTCACTCAAATGAACTCAGTATATCCTACTGGCTTTTAAAGAAAAACAATTTTCAGCAAAGAATCTCAAATAATGTAAAGCTATTAAATTTATTACAATAAACTTTTACCAGTCTGCAGTTTCACACAACATCAAAAAGAATCACAAGAAACTCCAATAAACTGTAGATGACCAAACTTTGTAACACTTCATTCAACTAATCATTTTTTATATGAATACTTGATAAAAGATCAAAAACCTGAACCCATATACCAGCAGTTGGTGAATCTAAATACTGCTGAGTGATACATATAAAACCTTTGTTTCTGACATTGATTCAATGAATTCTTTTTCCTTTATTGGTGTGAACCAATTCCCTACAGGCTGAGCTTCTGTTATATGACGACACTGGACATCTAGTATCTGATAAAAGCATAAGTTGGAATGTATAGTTAAGTCACCATTGGCCATACTATATCTAATATGGCAATACATAAACATTCTCTGGGCAATCTGCTGCACTGCCATTAACACTCATATTTAAGCTGATAGAAGGGCTACAGTAGACATATATAGCCATAACTTCAAATCTCATCCTGCCCACTGTAAGAGTGGTGTCATTCAACAAGATAAACCTGGTCAAAAGTCAGTGAAGCACATTAGAATCAGAATCAGTCATAGCCCAGTGCTTAAGTCATCATATTTGACCACATAATTCAGTAACATCCAAATAATTTACATGTTCTTTCATTCTACAGTTTTAAATAAATGCTCTTCACATGACATACACTATTATTATTAAGCAAATAAGAGACTGAAATAATATGGCTATATATGCAAAACTCCAAACTACTCAACTGATAGCATGCCAAGAGTTCCTAAACCCCAGATCTCTTTGGACATTTGATCTTCATGGCCTTATAAAGATATTCACTGGGCAATATCGGCAATGCTATCATTAACACAACCATACATTTGGATTAACAAAAATACTGCAGGTGCAGGTCACCAAAGCAGTCCTTGCAATAACCAGGGGTCAAAAAGTCTATAGTTTCAGGTGATAAAATGTCAATTGGTTTCAAAATCTGACTTTGCCTCTAAGCTGATAAATGCAAAGAGGTTGTCTCAGATATAGGTTAGTTTGAAAGAATAAGCAAAGTGCAAACACAGACCGCCAAGCTATTTATTGATTCATTAGTTTCGTTCATATTTTCTTTAGATGACTCAGACTATTATCTCTTAATCAAATTATCAAAACCAACTAGCTGTAGTGAAATTGAAAGAAACTTGTCAAAAATCAGTGAAGCACGCTAGAATCAGTAAATCATAGCCCAGTGCTTAAGTCATCATATTTGACCAAGTAATTCAATAACACCCAAATATTCTTCTACAACCCATGACTAACGGGTTTGTACATCATATTTGATATCCCTTTTGTGCTCATCTAAACATATACAAACACACACATTCTGCAACCTCTAATAGGTCAATTCTTTCCTGTGTCTACTATTAGTCACTTAGCTATACAAATTAGATCAGATTACTTCAGGAAGTGGTCATAAAGCAGAAAGCATATTTAAGCTGACAGAAGGGCTACAGTAGACATATATAGCCATAACTTCAAATCTCATCCTGCCCACTGTAAGAGTGGTGTCATTCAATAAGCTAAACCTGGTCAAAAGTCAGTGAAGCACATTAGAATCAGAATCAGTCATAGCCCAGTGCTTAAGTCATCATATTTGACCACATAATTCAGTAACATCCAAATAATTTACATGTTCTTTCATTCTACAGTTTTAAATAAATGCTCTTCACATGACATACACTATTATTATTAAGCAAATAAGAGACTGAAATAATATGGCTATATATGCAAAACTCCAAACTACTCAACTGATAGCATGCCAAGAGTTCCTAAACCCCAGATCTCTTTGGACATTTGATCTTCATGGCCTTATAAAGATATTCACTGGGCAATATCAGCAATGCTATCATTAACACAACCATACATTTGGATTAACAAAAATACTGCAGGTGCAGGTCACCAAAGCAGTCCTTGCAATAACCAGGGGTCAAAAAGTCTATAGTTTCAGGTGATAAAATGTCAATTGGTTTCAAAATCTGACTTTGCCTCTAAGCTGATAAATGCAAAGAGGTTGTCTCAGATATAGGTTAGTTTGAAAGAATAAGCAAAGTGCAAACACAGACCACCAAGCTATTTATTGATTCATTAGTTTCGTTCATATTTTCTTTAGACGACTCAGACTATTATCTCTTAATCAAATTATCAAAACCAACTAGCTGTAGTGAAATTGAAAGAAACTTGTCAAAAATCAGTGAAGCACGCTAGAATCAGTAAATCATAGCCCAGTGCTTTAAGTCATCATATTTGACCAAATAATTCAATAACACCCAAATATTCTTCTACAACCCATGACTAACAGGTTTGTACATCATATTTGATATCCCTTTTGTGCTCATCTAAACATATACAAACACACACATTCTGCAACCTCTAATAGGTCAATTCTTTCCTGTGTCTACTATTAGTCACTTAGCAATACAAATTAGATCAGATTACTTCAGGAAACGGTCATAAAGCAGAAAAATTTCCTGCAATAAAGAATATAATTCTGCAAGGAACCTGTTCAATGTAATTTCATGGTACAGTTAATGTTGTAATATAACTCGACCTTTTAGTTGTATCAGCCAAAATCATAAATACAATTCAGATTTCTTTTTTCAAATGTAATGCTTATATATTTACATTTCTGAATTAATCACACATTATCTTATATTTTTGAGAATTCGATGTGATTATTAATTTTTAGATCAATGCCCAGGGCAATAGCAGATGGAAACTGAAAGAAGCCTGTCGTATATATGTATGTTTGTCCCCCTAGCATTGCTTGACAACCGATGCTGGTGTGTTTACGTCCCCGTCACTTAGCGGTTCAGCAAAAGAGACTGATAGAATAAGTACTGGGCTTACAAAGAATAAGTCCCGGGGCCGATTTGCTCGACTAAAGGCGGTGCTCCAGCATGGCCGCAGTCAAATGACTGAAACAAGTAAAAGAGTAAGAATGATTCAGGTAAGGTGTGTGAGGCTGGATCTGGCCAGTTTAACCCTTTCGTTACTAACCCAGCCGAAAAATTCTTTGGTTTATAATACCAACCCGGCCGTGAGAACCTATTGATATTTAAATGTAAATTTGAACCCAAATCTCATTGGTACATTCGTTAAAACATGCGATTTCACTTTGTAAATAGTTAGCTTATAGTATCCGACATTGCTTGACGTGATATCTCAACTCAGTGAATTTTGGGAGATTTTTCTCCACATTTTTTTCGGCATCGATTTTTCTTCAACTTTGAAAATGGATAGGAGTTTCATGTTATCAAGCATTGATTCCGAATTTAAAGCTTTTCCAACGGAAAATAGGGAGATATCGAGAAAAAGAATGCATGAGGTCTTAAAGCACGTGGTGTACAAAATAATGAATAGGATTTTTTTTATCCGAAAATGAAAGCGATTCTGAAGAAACAAATCAGCAATGGCGACAGCGAAGACGATTTTACATAGGAATGAAGTAAAAAAACTTTAAAAATGTTTTTATTAGTAATTTTTCTGAGATAAAGTTTATCTATAGTCTATGTGAAACCATTAGACTTTTATTTTTTTCAGTATGCTAGTTTGAAGCGATCACTTCGAAAACAAATTTACGCAGATTGTAAACAAACACAAAATGGGGGTTCAAAGTTTGGAAAATTTGTGAAGCAAATACTGGCTACTGTTGTGGATTTAGTTTTTATACAGGGAAACTAATGTTAGTCAGCATGGACCACAAGGTACAAGGCCAGACCTTATCGTGAAGGTGTATTTTTTCAATAAGCTAAACCTGGTCAAAAGTCAGTGAAGCACATTAGAATCAAAATCAGTCATAGCCCAGTGCTTAAGTCATCATATTTGACCACATAATTCAATAACATCCAAATGATTTACATGTTCTTTCATTCTACAGTTTTATCTATAGTTCATGGCCCCATCATAGACACGAAGGGGGTTGTGAGGATGGTTAATAGCAAAAATAAAATGGAAAGTGTGATTATTTAGTGGTTATTGAAATGTATCAGTCTTGAGAAGGATTCGGAATGGCTAATCAAAGCAGCTGTTGTCAATCAATTAGGGTATGACGTGGTCTGGAAGTTATTGTTTGAAGAAATCAATGCGGAAACAAACTTACGCAGAATGTAAACAAACACAAAATGGGGGTTCAAATTTCGGAAAATTTGTGAAGCAAATACTGGGTATTGCGTGGATTTAGTTTTTATACAGGGAAAATAATGTTAGTCAGCATGGCCTAGGGAATGATGTGGTCTGGAATTTATCACTTCCATACCATAACCAGGGCCGTATATTATTTTTTGACTGGTTTCTTTAGTTCGGTCAAACTTGCGGTGGATTTCAGTATATTCCACCTTTATGGTACACCTGTTGTGCATTAAATACAACTGATAATCTAGTGATGTGCACAATTCTTCTTTATCAAAATTTTGTTGCATACCCATTTGAATATTAGCTGATGATTCATTTTCTATGGTGATGTTTAAACAAAATTTTAATATTTTTACCTTTTGCTCAATTTACCTGGATTTACCTGTAATCAAAGTCACTTTGAGACAAAAGTTATCCAATAGAATTGATTAAGAACCCTTTCTTTAATTATGTTCCAAATATCACATTAATATGTTGATAAGTAAAAAAGTTACAGTTATTTAATGAAACAAGCCTAAATTCATGATTATTTTAGAATTTAATTGAAACTCATGAGGGGTGTATTTTGGTCAGAAATATAGTAACGAAAGGGTTAAATGCTAATGTGTTAAAGCATACAGAAGGCAATTAATTCTCAGTTATCTGACCAATATGTTGGATGTAATTGATCTTAAAGAGAGATAAAGCAAATTAAGCCAGCCCATGAACAATTTGAACAAAAAACTTCAATGAACAAGACTAGATGCCCTTCAGTTATTAAAAGTTAAACCTATGGTTTCTACTACTTACAACATATACAAGGAATGATTAATTTATGTGAAGCTAGCTCTTCTGTTCCACAGTTTCATATATCAAAAACTTTCAGAAACCATAAACACCTAATTCAACAATATTTCACATAAAATATCAAATAGATACACAATAATAACATCAGCCCACCAATAATGCAGAAAATATGAAGAAATGAAATTAGAATCAAGTGTTCACTCACAGCTTGGTGCTAAGACATCATATTCGATAGACACCTACATTATAGCATATCAAACCTTCTACAAACTCTATCTAATCTAACCTGTTTGTTTATACTCATCAAAAATCCAACTCCTACAGCAGATACAAATATTAAGTCATAAGCCATCTAAAGGAATTAATTTCACAGACTGGCATATCTGAGCAAAGAACATCACAATACATTTAGAAGACAATTTCAAATTAATTATCAACTATAGGTGCCCAAGTTTACTGCCAGAATATGACACTTGAATTAATTTGTTAGATGTACAATTTACTAATGAACAAAAACTGAAGGACAAGAGGATGGCAAATCTAAATATTGTACAAGTAGTATGTTCACAATATTGGTACAGTGATTAATCGTTATTGCTGTGAAACCTAATCCCCACAGAATGAGGACATAATACACTTAGCTGCAATGTACAATGGTATTCATGACTTCAGATCTCACATTGGTCAATGAGGTGTCAAATGGAGACATAGCTGCAAGTCACCAATGTAGTCCATGAATTAATCTGAGGTTAACATCTCAAGTGATACAATACTGACTGGATTGATTGATTGATTGGAAAGAACGAGCAGAAAAATTTAGATCCCCAAGCAATTTCTCATGTCAAATTATCAAAATAAAATAGCTGTAGTAACAAATATTTAAAAAAACTTGTCAAAATCAGTGAAGCACACTAGAATCAGACATTTAGTCATAGCCCAGTGCTTAAATCATCATATTTGACAACTAATAGCTAAATATATTTTTACAATACATAACTATGTATGTATGTGTGTGTGTGTGTGTGTGTATATATATTTGTTTTGTTGTTTTGTTTTGTTTGTTTGTTTTTCCAGTTTCAGCTCTTGAGCTGTGGCCATGCTGGGGCACCGCCATTGTGGTGAAAGAGTACAGCAGGGATCACCACCCCCTGCCAGAGCCTCGTAGAGCTTTTAGGTGTTTTCGCTCAATAAACACACACAACGCCCAGTCTGAGAATCGAAACCTCGATCCTGCGACCGCGAGTCCGCTGCCCTAACCACTAGGCCATTGCGCCTCTACATATATATATATATATATATATATAATTTTAACATCTACTTTTCGATTCTTGCATGGGCCAAATGAGACTGCTACAGTAGAATATTCATGGCTTGAGTCCTTCTTGATGCCAAACATTACCTATTTCCAAGCAAGGTAATAATCCCTCAATCTATCAACAAACTCAGACATGCTTTTGGGAGGAACAACATGGCAAAGTTTATATAAAGTGAAGCTTTTCTTTATAATCAGTGCACAAATATAAAAAAAATGGGGAATAGGCACTCAGTCATGCACATAAGTGTGTATATATATTATTTATGGGTATGCACACACGTTTATAACTGATCTGGGATAACACACTATGCTCAACTGTGAACCAATGTTACACTGATCTGTGATAATACAGATCAATAACCAATTGAAGATTCAGCTTGTATCATAAAAACATGTCCCAGTGATAGCCCATGATATTCAGCTACCTAATATTCACTGATCATTGCTTGTCTTTACATGAATGTGTTACAAGGTTACATATTTTTACATGGATTCATGTAGCTGAACCCGTCAACATTGGACAGGTGGAAAGAAAAATACAAAAGTACCTAATCCTAACAAATGAAAGATGAGTGTATTCTCTTCACGAGAAATTGGAGATGATCAAGAAAATGTAACATTGAATGCATCACTGCTGAGGGCTGCAAGTTTGTTGTCAATGGACCTACCATTTATTCCAGCGTGGAGATGATTTATTCATCACTGTGCTATTTAGAACCAAACCACAGTGATAAACAAGAATCGGTGTGTGTGTTTGTGTACACACAAATATATGCATAATTTCAATGTCCACTTTTCATGCTTATATACATTAGATGGAATTCCATCAAACGATTTTCTGGATGCACTTTTTCACATGGCTGGAAAACTTTACACAAATAACTGGAAATGCAGACAATACCACCTGTATGGTGGTAACACTCATTTTTAACCACAGAACCCTGTTTGCACTAATATCTATGGTCTTGTCCAATACTAACTGCATTTATTACCTACATTTCTCTTTATGTTTTCGCTTAAATATAATGTAATTAACAATTATACATGCACAACACTATTTCTAGTACCAAGTGACAACTTACATTAAAGAGTGTATTTCATTAGTAATGAAATAATCATTAATTACTAACATGAAATTTAGAGACTTAGGCAAGTTGGATCCTGTCTAACCATCCAACTTATGCCAGCACAGAAGTGGACATAAAAACCATCTTTACTTCATAACACAACACAACCATTCCACATCTGGTGTAACTCTGAATTAGTCAAATATAAAAATTCAGTCCGAGATCAATGAACCTTGCTCTTTTCAGAAGATAGTCACAGTTCAGTGCTTAATTCATTGTAATTGACTGATTAGTAGTATACTGAAATATTTATGTTCCCAACATTGGTATAGTGATTAATTCTCATTGCTGTGAAACATAATCCCCACCAAATGAGGACATAGTACACTTAGCTACAATGTACAATGGTATTCATGACTTCAGATCTCACATTGGTCTATCATTTTAATGTCCACTTTTAATGCTTCCATGGAATTCCATTAAAAAGACTTTCTATGGCTGGAGAACTTTTCAAAGAAAACTGGAAATGTAGACTACCACCTGTATGGTGGTAACACTCACAGAACCCTGTTTGCACTGATATTTATGGTTTCATCAGTAATCAGCTAATCAATAATTACTAACATGAAATTTAGAGACTTAGGCAAGTTGGATCCTGCCTCACCATCCAGCTTATGCCAACACGGAAGTGGACATAAAAACAATAATGATGACATCAAAACCATCTTTATTTCACAACACAACACAGAAACAACCATTCCACATCTGGTGTAACATTGAATTAGTCAAATATAAAAATTCAGTCCAAGATCAATAAACCTTGCAGTTTTCAGAAGATAGTCATGGTTCAGTGCTTAATTCATTGTAATTGACTGATCAGTAGTATATTGAAATATTTATGTTCCCGATATTGGTACAGTGATTAATTCTTATTGCTGTGAAACCTAATCTCCACAGAATGAGGGCATAATACACTTAGCTACAATGTACAATGGTATTCATGACTTCAGATCTCACATTGGTCTCTGAAGTATCAAATGAAATCATAGCTGCAGGTCACCAATGTAGTCCATGAATTAAGCTCAAGTGATAAAATACTGACTGAATTGATTGATTGATTGGAAAGAATGAGCAGATATACAAAAGATAACACACAGGTGGAAAGAAAAATACAAAAGTACCTAATCCTAACAAATGAAATAGATGAGTGTACTCTCTTCACAAGAAATTGGAGATGATCAAGAAAATGTAACATTGAATGCTTCACTGCTGAGAGCTGCAAGTTTGCTGTCAATTGACCTACCATTTATTCCAGCATGGAGATGATTTATTCATCACTGTGCTATTTAGAACCAAACCACAGTGATAAACAAGAATCGGTGTGTGTGTTTGTGTACACACAAATATATGCATAATTTCAATGTCCACTTTTCATACTTATATGGAATTCCATCAAAAGACTTTCTATAGCTGGAGAACTTTTCACAGAAAACTGGAAATGCAGACTACCATCTGTATGGTGGTAACACTCGCTTAACCACAGAACCCTGTTTGCACTGATATTTAGGGCTTCATTAGTAATCAGCTAATCAATAATTACTGACACGAAATTTAGAGACTTAGGCAAGTTAGATCCTGTCTAACCATGCAGTTTATGCCAGCACAGAAGTGGACATGAAAACAATGAGGACGACATCTATACATCACAACACAGAAACAACCATTCCACATCTGGTGTAACTTTGAATAAGTCAACTATAAAAATGCAGGCCGAGATCAAAGAACCTTGCTCTTTTCAGAAGATAGTCACAGTTCAGTGCTTAATTCATTGTAATTGACTGATTAGTAGTATACTGAAATATTTATGTTCCCGATATTGGTACAGTGATTAATTCTTATTGCTGTGAAACCTAATCCCCACAGAATGAGGACATAATACACTTAGCTACAATGTACAATGGTATTCATGACTTCAGATCTCACATTGGTCAATGAGGTGTCAAATGGAGACATAGCTGCAAGTCACCAACGTAGTCCATGAATTAATCTGAAGTTAACATCTCAAGTGATACAATACTGTCTGAATTGATTGATTGGAAATAATGAGCAGAAAAATTTAGATCTCCAAGCAATTTATAAATTCATTGCTTGAACACATGTCAGATTATCGAAATAAAATAGTTGTAGTAACAAATATTAAAAAAAACTTGTCAAAATCAGTGAAGCACACTAGAATCAGACATTTAGTCATAGCCCAGTGCTTAAATCATCATATTTGACATGTAATTGCTAAATATATTTTTACTATACATAACTGTGTATTTGTAAGTTTCAGGTGTGGAAACAAGGATTAGAATCGAAGGGCCTTAGAGTCAACCTAGCTAAAACCAAAGTCCTAATAAGTAATAATAATAATGTTCGTCCTTCGGGTTCGAAGGGCCTTAGAGTCAACCTAGCCAAAACCAAAGTCCTAATAAGTAGAAAGGCAGGCAAACCACAAATCCCTTCAGGTAGTTGGCCCTGCTCGATCTGTAGAAAAGGCATAGGTAGAAACTCTATAAGATGTACCCAGTGCAAGCTATGGACGCATAAGAGGTGCAGCAATATCAAAAGAAGGCTAACTGGGAAAATAGTTTTTATATGTGGCAGATGCTCAGGAGCAATAAACACCTGAAAATGTGCAGAGAACAACTTCCGCCATATTCCAGGGACAAAAACTAGAAGTAGTTGATAACTGATCTGGGATAACACACTATGCTCAACTGTGAACCATGTTACACAGATCTGTGATAATACAGATCAATAAGCAATTGAAGATTCTGCTTGTCCCAGTGATAACCCATGATATTCAGCTCCCCAACATTCACTGCAGAAATTAATGAGCCTTGCTCTTTTCAGAAGATAGTTACAGTTCAGTGCTTAATTGTAATTGACTGGTTATCATATTTCCATAACTATTTAAACACAAACCACAGTGTAAACCTACTCAGTACATACTGTCAACCGACCCTTTCTGCTGACTTATGGAACCAGTAAGATCAGGATAAAGAAACTGAAAACAACCACCAAGATCAATGCGACACTGACTATTAAACTTGTAAAATACACTTGCATCTTATTGTATGAAATGTGAAAACATACCTGTTTCTAACACATTTGTGACACCTCGAACCTCCATATGCTCGGGATACCTTCTTGTGTCGTCGGGACATAGACATCCATTTAATGGGTCTGGCTGGAGTGATCTGAATTGAACAAATGAAACAAAAGTTACCACAAATTTTTAGACATTAAAATCTTGTTGCATGAATTATGTGGCTTGTCTCCCCATCATAGGTATTTGTGACAACATGCTAGCTAGTAAGTCCTCACAAGATATCATGGAATTTTATACTGCCTTATAAAATTTTAAATTGCTGGGTACAGCTATGTGTAGTTAAGAAGCTCACTTTGCAACCATGTGTTTTCAGGTTCAGTCCCACTGCACAGCACCTTGGGCAAGTTTCTTGTAAGAGAATTTGGTACACAGAAATTGAGGGAGCCCATCATATGTATGTGTTTGTCCCCAACCACTTAACCTGTTGATGGTTTGTTTATGCCCCTTAACTTAGCAGTTCAGTAAGAGACCAATAAAATAGTACAAGACTTTAAAAAGAATAAGTATTGAGATTGATTTGTTCAACCAAACTCTTCAAGGCAGTGCTTTAGCATGGCCACATTCCTTTGAAACAAGTGGAAGATGGAAATTCATTAAATCACACAGAAAAACAGCCTACAATTCTTATTAACTTTTGGTGTACAATTTTAACAGCCAGTGTTTCTGTGGCTGACATTTTCAAAAATGCTACTGACTGGATTTTGACAAAGATTTTAACCATTTTGTTAGTATATTTCCATTGAAACACACTACCTTTGAATTAAACTGGCCATATCCAACCCAAACTAATTAGACCCAACCTCTCATACCTATTCTACAATGTCATTCTAAGAAATAACAATTACATCATCAAAATCTTGAAGCTACAAGATAATGTATGATTAATTCAAAACAAGGTGAATAAATAAGCACTACATTTGACTGAGTAATATGAATGCTAAAGGATTAATTATGAAAATAAGAGTTTGAATAATTGTCATTAAATGGATGTTTGGAATATAATGGTGTCAAAAGCAGTAAAAATGAGAAAGAAGAAATAGAAATTGAGATGAACCTCTTGTAGGCATTTTGACACAAATTGAATAGAAGACAGATTTTTTGAAGAAATACTCTTCCCAATAAACATATAAAAAATTTCTGTCCAAAGTTCCATGCAGTGGGACTGAACGTGGAACCATGTAGTTGGGAGTCCAGTATCAATCAAAAAAATTCTAGGACTTTTACAAGTATTTTTTTAGATATACTGTAGGATACTTTTAAAGATGCTTATAATATGCATAAGAGTTCCCAGTGATTAAGCTATAAAGAATGTTTCAAATTTAAACTATATTCCAATAAAACTAATGAAAATTGCTGTCAGAGTGGACAGCTTGTTTCTTATCTAGATCAGTGATTCTCAATGAAATCCATTCTACTGGACATAGCACATTAAGAACCATTGAGAGGATAGCGAGTAAATTTATATTAGGGTGGAAATATGAATGGGAGTAATGAATAAAGTTATATAGGAGTTCTGGAAAGCTACTCAAGCATGATATAGAATCATTCTTACTTCTATCATAGGTGCTTTTATTGTACTAATGAACAATGCCTGCTATATTATGCTTATTTTAACCAAATTAGCAAAGAATGTACTTTACATAAAAGATAATAGCAGTCATGTCTTTAATTCAAATATACTAAATTTATTTGCAACAGGAATCACAAGTAATAGACAATGTCTACTATATTTATCCATATATGAATAATGTACCTAATAAACTCATTCAAGTTATTTACATTCAATAATTACAGCCACCACCTTAATTACATGAGTGGTAAAGGATAGGGACAGTAGTTAGTATCTAATTTACACAAGTCTTCTGTAAATGGTCAAGAAACTATGATCTAACGAAGTAGGCAACCTACATCTTTATAGAACTGTTTTTTATTAGTTTTCAGTCTTATGGGAAAATGAAAAAGGCATTGTGTACAAACACTTTATCAGGGAAAATACACATATCAACTTACTCCTCTCAAAGGTTCCTTGCAATCACCACATCGAGGTATGGTACCGAGTTTTTTTACGTAAAGATATACAAGTTTACCACCTGAAAAAAAAAAAAAATTATAAACAAGATATATAAACAATATAACCAAGATGTTCACATATCTAATGATGGAATGGTGAATAAATCTTTCTATTGACAAAAATGTCACTGAATTAGTGTAAATGTAAACATTTTAGTAGGTTTGTTATCATCAGTCTTATTTTCATATTCCGTATGTGTGTATTGTTCTGGACTATTTACCTCCATAATATTTAAATATTGAAATAAGAACACAAGTAGCAATACTGAATTTGGTCATTTGTGTATCAAGGTCTCATCCTAATTGTAAATGTGGTGTTCCTTGAAGACAACCAAAACAGAACATTGGGTGTATAAGTGTAATAAAGTCACTAAGGTATGATTCAAGGGAAACTTGGTTGCTATTTCTAGCAGGTCGAACATTCAAAAAGAGTTCTCATTGACTTGTCTTGCTAATTATTTTCCTAAATCAAAACCTCGATACTTTGAAAGACCATCTGCACTACTAGTCAGATTTTTTTCTATAACAGGTTCCAAAATCTCTAATAGACTATCAGCTCTTTCACTACAAACTAATATTTGATACAAAACAAAGAATAACACACTTACCAGGGGTCTTGGAGCTGTTTTTGTTCATCATCACAGAAAAGAAATAAAAATATGTGTTAATTTACAGCCATTTCACAAATATGAACATTTAACAAAATTATCTTTCAGTTAAGTTTGTTTAAAATGCAACACCAGAGATACCACCAACCCAACTTGATTCTTTCCTATGAGGCTATCTTATAACCAGATATAAGTTTGTGTGGTAAAGAGGTTCATTTTGCAACTGCACAGTTTTGGATTCAGTCCCAGTGTGGCAACTTGAACAAGTTTAAAACTCTTTAACTGCATCATCATACTGACCAATACCTTGTAAATGAATCTGGTAACCAGAAACTGTATTAAACCCAACATGTACATTCTATGCCTAAAAAGAAAAAGGCTGAGTTACAAATGATGCTGACATTTCTCTGAACAAATTGTCTAGTATTTGAGCTTTTAAAGACAAGTGGGATAAAGACTCCCTTACTTGGAAAACAGCTTAAGAGTTAGTATCTGGCTGCAAAACCATGCCTGAAATAACATGCATTCATCTAGCATGGAAAGTGTACAAAAGCAATATACAACTATATGTTTGTGTGTGGTAATCAGTCAGAGGAAAATTTAGAAATTTCTCTTCAATCGGGATTTTATGTATATAAAATAAATTTGTTAGCTAGTAAAGAAGAATAATGTGTGGTGTGCAAGCAATCACTTTACCAATGCAACAGGGTAAATTTATGTGATGAGGGGTTACAGGGAAATGATGTTTTGATCAATTTATGTAATCATTCTTCTAATTGGTTTCCTCTGAACAGAAGAAACAAAAATTATTCATCAATATATTGTTATACTAAAAATTATTATGAAGCAATAAATAAACAAATACAGTGGAAAAGCTATTTACAGATATTAGATAAATTAACACTTAAAGCACAACAGGCTATGATCATGGCCATCAGGCACAGGTCGACAGGCCACGATTGTGGCCCAGATAGTTGCATTTAATTTATGGGCGTTTGTTGGGGTCTAATGTTACTCAAACACTCCAATACACCCCAGAATGCAAGAGGACTAATAGTTCAACTAATGACTTTTCAGATGATATAAAACTTAAGGTATTTTAACTATTTTTCTTGTGCGCATGGTAGTCTCATTTTCATAAAATGTGCTCAGCTGTCCATGCTATGTAAGTGCAAATCCCAATGCTTTTGGGGTTAAAAGTCAGTGAAGTTAAGTTAACATGGTGTTATCTCTCTCTATGTTTTCCCTTAGATTACACTTAAATTAAATAATTTGATTACAGAAAAAAAAGCATTAAATTAATGAAGTAAAATTACTGGTGATTTAGCTTTACATTGTAATTTATCTTCCAATTTCCCTTATCACTCAAACAGAAGAAAATGACCAAAGTTTATAATGTTTGGCTTATGACCATAAAGTCATACATAGTAACCTCACTTGTATATCATTTATGTTGTGTCTGACCAAAACACTAAGACAGGAAGTATATCAAATGTAAAATCTATCTCATTTATGCAGACATGATAGACACAAAGCAAAAAATGCTCAGAAGTTTGAAAGAGACATTTAAAATACTTACACCTTCCTTCGGTTAGACTTGGTATTGTAAGACAGTCGACGTCTGAATGTAAGTCTTTGAGTCATCTAGAAATTAGAAAGAGTCTGATTAAAGTTCTACCAAAGAGGATGTTGGAGAAATACATATGAACTTTAATCTGTTATATGAACACTAGAAAGTGAGATGAAATTTGAAGAAAAACAAGACACATGAACAATTAATTAAAATCCACTCACTGCACACAAATGGATTACAATTAGTTGCTGCTTACTGTTCATTCGATAAAATACCTTGACAAAACTACAAAAGTGTAAAAGTTTGTCACCTCCCCTGATTTTGTTTCCCCATAACTTTCTTAAAAATGCACATTTTGAAAATGGAATTTTTCTAAATACATTTTAAACGGTGTCGATTACGATAATATCGTAAAAAAATTGTAAAATTCATTTTTCTTTACTGTAGTTGTTTCACATAATTCTTCTACTCTAGACTGTTTCCTCATAACTTTCGTTAGAAACATCATTCTCCCTTCTCACAAGTTTTTTTCAGAATGCAGAATTTTTTTTTTATGTATATTACAATTAAAGTATTTTAAACTTTTACATATCTCAATAATCATCTATTAAGATACTAAACGTTATGGATAAGGTGGTGGTAATCAGTTTTTTTTTTTTTAGAGTCAGAGGAAAATTTAGAAATTTCTCTTCAATCGGGATTTTATGTATATAAAATAAATGTTAGCTAGTAAAGAAGAATAATGTGTGGCGTGCAAGCATCACTTTACCAATGCAACGAGGTAAATTTATGTGATGAGGGGTTACAGGGAAATGATGTTTTGATCAATTTATGTAATCATACTTCTAATTGGTTTCCTCTGAACAGAAGAAACAAAAATCATTCATCAATATATTGTTATACTAAAAATTATTATGAAGCAATAAATAAACTTTTTTCTGTAAGACAAAAAGTCTATAGAACAAGATAAACTGCTTTCTAGTAATTAAATTTTCTACTTCCGTCCAAATTATGTCAGTAGGGATAACTTGAATGTTTTTTCACGCAGATCGAACTATCCCGTAGAGGCATCCACGTTGGCTTTTAAATTAAAAATATAACTCAGACACATGGTATATTTCTAATACACACCGCCGGTGAGGAGAAACTCAATAACGCCACCTTTCTAATTTCAAATCCTGATACGGTTGTTGGGGGTCTTTGGTGATTTTTAATTTTTTTTAATTTCAAGAAGCACACACTAGAAAATATCTAAAGATTGGGTTGAAATATCTAAAGATAAGCCCGGGTTTGAAACTTGTTTACTAAGCTACTTTTAAGTTTTCTGGCAAATATCTAAGAATTTTAGGGTCAAAATTAAAGATAGCTCGAAACTATTTTTCATACAGAATTTAGAACCTAAATTGACGACTGGACATCAAGGTATACACGTTTTATAGTCTTTATAGAGAACAGCGTGGTTCAAATGTGCATGTCTGTGGTTATATGATTTATGATCAGCTATACTATCTCATTAAGCATTTTTGTTTATACCTTATTTTAGCTTATAATATCTTATTTTAAATGAGATCAAATCTATTAGAAATTAGTGAATATGATTGATAGAATAACTTTTAAAAAAGTAAATGTGTGAGTGCTTTCAGGATCGTTGGAGGAGACATGCTTCGAAACACGAACAATCTATTGTGACAAACAGGGAAATACATTTATAAAAAAAATAGCCCCAAACATAATAGAACGAATAACAAATAAAACAAGATCATTTATAAGTTTGAAAAATGAAGAATTCTTACGATGTTGATGGATTAAAAAGCTGGCGATGTAGAAATCACTGCTTCCACCTTAATGTCGCTGGTGAGAAAGAGGCTAAGCGGAAGTAGAAAGCGCCGTCTACTCGTTGTCACCTCGAACAACATGACTTCGTTGTTGGAGTCTTATCAACAGCAATATTCCACATTAACTGCTGATATAACTCATCTCATTGGAAAAATAACTCTTTCACATGGAGGTAAATCAATTCATTTTATCAGATCCTTTTTCAATTTCCGAATTTTCACAGCTATTTTTGGCTCTAATGTGTTCATAAAACCAATGTTTTCTCGAGTCAGCTGCCAGTTGAACTGATCGCCTTGACTATAATTAATATATAAAATGTAACGTAATTCACTTGTGCCACCTCGACAGTATGTTATCTTTCCTTTCGCCTGGTTTTACGGAGATTTCTCACTGTCTTAAGATTGTCAGATCATAAATATAACTTCACAAGTATTGTTTTGAAAATATAACTTCTCAAGTGTTTAACAAAAAATATAACTTCACAACACTCACACACACCTGTTTAATTTTTGCTCTTTTCCTCCGGTTGCGTCAACTGTAAATACTAGCAACAATTATATGCTGATTTTGTTTTTGTTTTTAACAGTTGAGAAACAAGGCCATGTACGTCAAGTGGAGAAGCTGTTCGATGAGGCCTCGGAATTGGTAAGTAATTTTTAATTAACCAATTAGTGATACCATATATTAAAACATTAATTATAAATCGCTACAAAGGGTGCATCTGTATGTTGCCAAAATACTTGGGTTTTTTATATATATATATATATATAATACTCATATTCTGTAAATGAAATTTCCATTGGTAGAACCCTTGGCCGTCTTTTGACAGTTACACGCCTTCTTTCGCTCTTAAATATATATATATATATATATATTATATATATATATATATATATATATATATATATATATTACATTACATATAAGAGGAATGACCACTAGGTTGATTCCTATATGCTAAATGTAGACCCCATATAATCTGACCACTAAGAAAAAATTGTTCTCTTTGATCGGTAGCCACTACACACATTTTTTTTCTCTTGTTTCTTTCTGTGTTCTTTTGTGGAAGAGCGTAGGCTCGAAACGTTAAAGACTTTTTCAATTCCCGAGCGTTATACTAATACATCTGTTTGTTTTCTACACCACCTGTCTTCGTATTTTGCTTTGTTTTTTCGTGAATTTTCCCCCTATATATATGTGTGTGTGTTTTGTTTATTTTTATGTTACAAAAACACAATGATCAGGATCTGATAAGTATTTATCATTCCTCGCGTAAACATCATTATCCTTCCGAACCAGAGTTTCGTTCATTTAGTCAGCTGTATACTTCCGGTACTTATTCTATGACAAATTTACACTTGTTCGAAGCTGATTTCGTTGCTCCTCCAAGATAATGTTTTATAAGTTTTGGGAATTTCATTGCAGCCGAAATATAAATTCAGTGTTTTCCGATATCGTATGGCAGAAATATAATGTGCCTGTTTGGTTATTAATGCATTTCAACAACCACCATCACGTTATTCTGTCACTACTGTTTGTGTTGGAATTTTCGGGGAAGCTACAAGAATATTGTGGAGTTAAAGCAGAAAAGTCAATTGGGCAACGGTATTTGCCCACTAAATTCTAGGTCGTGAGGTCGAATCTATTGCAAGAATTTTATCGTGCACTTGTGCTGAATGCTTCAGTCCATGTACTGTTTTGAAATAGATCCTCTGGGATCAGTGGCGGCTCATAGATAAAATTAGTGGGGATGCTGTTTCAGAAATTTTTTAGCCGTTGTTTTAATATTGTGTAAAAGGAAACAAACATTTAAAAAGAAAATTTATACATAAACTTAATCAGTTCGAGTTTTAGCCACTGCCTGGTAGTGTGTTTAATTTGTTCACAGAACACCGCCGCGAATTCCCCCTTGTCTTTTCAGAAATCTCCCCTTAATCACAAAATAAGGAGAGGAAATCTGCCCTCTTTTTCAAATCCTGGCAGCAACACTGTCTGGAAGCAGGATAATAATCTAATTCTACACTTTATTACATTCAAGAATATAAACACATTTTTAAACACAACATATGCAGTGTCAAAAAGAAACACTACCTTTCACCAGCACACCAGGGTCGGCACTGCGTGAACAACAGTGCTCTCTCTCTCTCTCCCTAGCATGAAGCTTCCTATCTCGGACATGTGAACATATGCAGAACTGTGAACCGCACAGTTCTATATAAGGATATTTGTATCTTTTTCATAAACTAGGGGATGGCTACTGACATTAAGCTTAAGCATTATATAATGTACCAGTATAAAGAAAGAATTAAAGAAAAATAGGACTCATTATATTGAATGTTATCGATAATATAGAGTGGAAATAGGGTGTACTGCAATTCTGCAGTGCCTATACACGAGCCGCCACTGTCTGGAATGTTAACTATGATTGACAGTTCTCTTCTCCAGAGGAAGAACCATCAGCTTCTCACAGTTCCTGGAAGCCTGTGTATGAAAACACTATGTAGGTTTACATAAAAATTGATATTTCACATACTGATGTATAATTTTATCAATACAACCTAGGTTCAGCAACTATAAGATTGAATTCAAACCTTACTATCACAGCCACTTTCTTGTACACTTGAGTAATGAATATAACTCTGGTTACTGAAGAATTAAGTGCATTGTTTAACTCCCACTTCATGATTGATAAGCTGTAGGAAAGGCATCCAGTTACAAAAGTAGCTGCACTTGCAAAGACCATCTTACTCTTGCAACAAATGAATATAGAACTGTAAAAAAAAAAAGATAACAGTAACAAACTCTACTGCATCCTGTATATAACTTCAGTTTCTGAGATATATTCACTTGAAAGAGAGATAGCAAGAGCCCTTCAGTTGTCTTTGTGTTCCTTCCTTCTCAAGCCATGCTTGGCTCTTAAGGGCCGGTTTCCTTGGCGTATAGGTTCCCCATCTGGACGGGATGCCAGTCCATCGCAGGTGAGCTGCAAGATGGAGGAGGAAAGAGCGAGAGAAAGTTGTGGCCAAAGAGTCAGCAGAAGTTTACCATTACCTTCTGCCAGAGCCGCGTGGAGCTTAGGTGTTTCGCTCCTAAACACAGACATCACCAGGTCTGAGATTTGAACCTGCGATCCCTCGACTGCGAGTCCACTGCTCTAACCACTAGTTCATGTGCCTCCACTCAGTTGTCTTTGCTGGATGTGTGGATAGTCTGAGATTGCCCAATAGGTGCTAATCCTGTACTCTCTTAAATTGTGTTTTATTATCTCAAAATTAATCACTGTAAGATATAGGACTCTTTTGTATGGTCTGTGTTATACACTTCAGCAAATATTATAATGATGATGATGATGAAATTATTGTATACAGTGCTCAGGTGCACCACAAATTGTCAAAAGTGTGTATAAAGCATTTGCAGTAATGTACAAATGTCTGGGAAGTGAAAAGCGTAAGAGTCAGATACATGCTTGCATGTGTATTGAGAGGAGAAAATGAGGTGTAGTGTTGGCGAATCTCAGGAAGCATGGAAGTTTTGAAGGATGCAGTTCTCCAGCAACTAACAACTGATGCCGGCAGTTTGTTCCATACTTCAGCAACTCTTAGCGTGAAAAATTGTTTCCGAAAGTCATTGGAGCTGTGCTGTTTTCTGACTTTGTAAGCATGTCCATGGGTGTTAAAATAATAATGAAATTATTGTATACAGTGCTCAGGTGCACCACAACTTGTCAAAAGTGCATATAGAGCATATGCAGTAATGTACAAATGTCTGGGGAGTGAACAGTGTATGAGTCAGCTACATGCTTGCGTGTGTATGGAGGGGAGAAAATCAGGTGTAGTGCTGGCAAATCTCAGGAAGCATGGAAGTTTTGAAGGAAGCAGTGCTCCAACAACTAACAACTGATGCCAGCAGTTTGTTCCATACTTCAGCAACTCTTAGCGTGAAAAGATGTTTTTGAAAGTCATGGGAGCTGTGCTGTTTTCTGACTTTGTAAACATGTCCACAGGTGTTAAACAGGTGGAGTTTGAAAAGGTGCTCAGAGTTAGGAGTTGGGAGGCTTAAAATATGATAGAGGGTCAGGCATAGATGTCTTGTTATAGAAGAGATACATGGCTACCCAGCATTATATAAGAGTGGGTTGGAGTAAAGGCAATGAGGATGGTGGTGATGAAATGTATGAGATAGATGAAAGTATAGGAAAAAATACTGGCAAAGAATTGGGAAGTATGAGATGTGTTACCTTGGTTGGCATATAAATAATTTAAAAGTGTCCACTGGACTGATAACTAATATAATTTGGATGTGACTGCTGAAGTGGTATATAAAATTGGTTGTGTCAACTGGACTGTCAAATAGCATGTTTGAATGTGACAGATAGCAAATCTTGATTGATAAATAACATGTGTATTTGGAAGTTTCTACTGGATTGACAAACAGCAAGTTTGAATATGTCCTCAAGACTAATTGATAGCATATTTGAATATCTCCATGAAAAAATGCAATATTTGAAGGTATCTGTTAGCAATTGCTGCATTTGAGAAAATGTGCTGACAAATATTAAACGTATTTGAATATCATCTCTGTCCAAATACAATAGTTGTCAGTCTCCATTGACAAACATGATAGGTGAGACTCTGCTTTTCTCTGTCTGTCTCTCTCTCTCTCTCTTGCTCACAACCCTCTTTCATTCACCCCCATACAATGCAACATCTGGTGTATATTTGTGTGTGTGTGTGTATATATATATATGTGTGTGTGAAACAGTCATTAATTCTTTTTATATGTCCTAGATTTAAGAACAGACTCATTGTATACATTGCTTTACACTCAACAAAATCTTTTATTATAGAATGAATAGAATTTATTTGGTTTAAAATTAGGTACATCCTCCAATTAAAGTGTAAAAGCTATATTAGGTTATTCATAAATAGGTTACTTGTAAAAGGATGTGTACCCCTGTCTCATTTTAATTAATTGTCTGTACAAGTGTGATTAAATTTTTTTTTCATCTAAACTGGACACTTATACATGCTCTTCCTACCAGTAACCAAACTGGTTCCTGTTTGACAGATGGGCAGACAAGAATAACCAGCATAATGGTTGTAGCAGTGGTTGAACTTATGACTATATGGTCAGCTAGTTAACTCCTTGACTTTAGGCTGCACTATGTGTTACTATTGAAAATATATAAAATACCTCTTCAGAATATTTCTGCTGCTCATATTTGAAATTTTGTTGCCTGATTGTAATATTCAAGGGCTGATGTGCTTCTGTTTTATATTCTGGATGGAGGTGAAGGGGACAGTGGTGGAAATAGTACATAATGTTAGTTTGTAGTTTCTTGTTCCAAGAATCATTATTTGTGAGAGAAAATTTCAGTTACATACAATAATTTTAATATTTAATGAGGTAACTCCAAAACAGCAGTAGTAAACTATGCTTTTTGAAATATAAATTAACCAAAGGTAAAATCTAGAAGCACAAACAGACTTGTGAGATAGTAAAGAAATCATTATGTCATCCTGTTGACCTGTTAAAAATAGAAGCCAAATCTTCCTCAAATCACATTTTATTTCTCTTAAAAAATGAGATACATTGGCACAATAGGTGCAGGCATGGCTGTGTGGTTAAGCAGTTCATTTCCCAACTACATGGTTCCATGTTCAGTTCTATTGCATGACCCCTATAACAAGTGTCTTCTGCTATAGCCCTAGACCAACCTGAACTTTGTAAGTGGATTTGGTAGGCAGAATTTGAAAGAAGCCCATCATCTCTATATGTCATCTATCTGTCTACGCACACACAGAGATAAATGTGTGTGTGTATGACTCCTTGTCTTGATATCAATCAATAGATATAAATGAGTGTCACTATTATATAAGCAATGTAAAGTGGTGAGCTGGAAGAATTGTTAGCACGCTGGACGAAATGCTTAGTGGTATTTCATCCATTGCTACGTTCTGAGTTCAAATTGTGCTGAGGTCAACTTTGCCTTTCATCTTTTTGGGGCCAATAAAATAAGTACCAGTGAAACGCTGGGGTCGATGTAATTGACTAGTCACTCCCTCCAAAATTTCTGGCTTTGTACCTTTAATAAAGAGAATCGTTACACAAGCAGTGTAAAGATATGTCCAGCTATGGGGGGAAATATTACCTTGCTTGGAAGCAGATGAGGGTTGATGACAGGGCAGTTGTAGAAAATATGCCTTAATAAATCCTGTTTGAACCATGCACGCATGGGAAAATGGACATTAAAATGATGATAATGACATTGGTTAAATGCTAGATGAATTATTTCTGGGTGAAAGAGACAAAATGTTTACAAATTGTATACTTGTGGCTATAGGTCTGTTAAATCAGAGTTGACCTTGGATTAAATATTGATTGGAAGCGAAGAAACATTTTGGGGCAAAATTCTATGCTTCTTTTCTCCCAGTAGGATATAGTCATACATCAGGGGCACCAACTATTTCTTGTTTTCCACAGTTCTGATTAACCAGCTGGTAATTAGTGGCAGTCTACATCAATAAAAGGCAAGAAGTAGGTTGTTGAGAAAAGAAATATTGGTTAGGACCCACTTTTTGTCAGGGAAATATCCTTCAGAGGATATCCTTCATTGTTAGGTTCTTTTATATTTGTGTAACTAAAATATTTGCTAATTACCATATTTACCAGTGTATAAGACATGCTTTCATTTTTGTTTTTGTATTATTTTAAAAATCTATCCAAAAATTTCTCTGCGTCAAATGCAGCTGTATTATGGATGGGAGACAGTGTCATAGGCTAGGGAGCTGGACAACTAGGTACAATAATTATTACTAATAATAGAATATTAGTTTCAAGTTTTGGCACAAGGCCAGCAAGTTTGGAGCTGGGGGTAAGCTGATTATGTCAACCCCAGTGCTTGACCTGGTACTTATTTTATCAACCCCAAAAGAATGAAAGGCAAAGTCAGCCTCAGCAGAATTTGAACTCAGAACAAAAAGACCGACAGAATGTTGCTAAGCATTTTGCCTGGCATGCTAATGATTCTGCCAGCTTGCTGCTTTAACTAATAATACAATGTTGAAACTAAGCCAAATTATTGTGAACTGTTAGCACAACCATATGAAAGATTGCTTACAGTATGTGGAGAGGTTGCATCATCTCGTCATTCGCTCATTGTGAATAGCTGACAGGCAGATGAAAATTGAACATTTCTCCTTCCTTCACATACATCACCTACACCTGACCTACATTGTTTAATGATTCTGTTACCTTTTAAAGCCATTTTTTATTCATTTAAATGAAAAATCATCCTTTGGCTTTTAAATTGGCCATATTTGGCCTAAAATATTCTATCTGTTTTATGTTCAAACTGACTAGATCCAACCTGTCACACATACCCCACAATGTCATTCTAAAAATAAACACTCACATCATTGAAATCTTGAAGCTATGAGCATTACACTTGACCGAATAATCTGAATGCTAAAGGGTTAAAGGAGCATTAAGTTTTCATCTGCCTGTCAGGTATTTGCAACAAGTGAATAACAAAAATAAACCAAAGCTGTGATGCACCACCCTGGTGGCCTATCACAGTTACACAAAACATCACAACCAATAAATTACAAATTTTACGTCCTGTATGACAATTCTCTTGACCAAAATATAAACAACTATACAATGAATATGAAAGAAGATAAAGTTGAAATACAGTACTTCCATAACGTATTATATTTATGATAGATTTATGGTTTTACTCTTTATTGCAGCAGCCACATAAAAAGCACTGGTGCTAGTGCCACTTAAAAATCACTGGTGATGGTGCCACATAAAAAGCACCCAGTACACTCTGGAGTGATTGGTGTAAGGAAAGGCATCCAGCTGTAGAAACCAAGCCAAAACAGACTATGGAACCTAGTGCAGCATTTGGCCTTACCGGTTTCTGTCAAGCTATCCAACTCATGCCAGCATGGAAAATGGACATTAAATGATGATGATGATGATGATTCCAGTCCATTGTTACAGTATTGAATGTACATGCACAGAATCTTACAAAATATACTTGTAAAATAGGAGTGTGACTTTTATACACTGGCAAATACAGTAACTCTGCAGTCAGTTTAATTTTTTTTTTTTTCTGTAAAATACAGTTGATCTATTCAAAATTAAAAGCTATTCATTGGTAACAAAGATGATTTTTATGTTGTTTTTTGTTTTCATAGCTGGAACAGATGGACCTGGAGGTGAAGGAACAACCAAGCAAGGACAGGCAAAAGTATCAAACAAGAGTACGAAGCTACAAAACAGAACTTTCAAAACTTCAAACAGATGTGGTGAGTTGCAATATTTTTTTCTAATTCTTTTATTCTTTTACTTGTTTCAGTCACTTGACTGCAGCCATGCTGCAGCACCGCCTTTGTTCAAACAAATTGACCCCAGGACTTATTCTTTGTAAGCTTAGTACTTATTCTATTGGGCTCTTTTGCTGAACCACTAAGTTACGGGGGCATAAACACACTAGAATCAGTTGTCAAGTGATGGTGAGGGGGACAAACACAAACACACACATATGTATATATGACAGGCTTCTTTCAGTTTCCATCAACCAAATCCACTCACAAGGCTTTGGTCGGCCCAAGGTTATAGTAGAAGACACTTCCCCTAGGTGTCATGCATTGGGACTGAACCCAGAACCATGTTCACGCTGGTATGCAAGCTACTTATCACACAGCTACTCCTGCATGTCGAAGTATGATGGTTGATGCAAAATAGCTGAGAGGATGGAAAAGTGAATATTAAAATTATGTACTGCATTGTAATGTTTTGTCCTACCCATATATGCATAGAGGACTCACTCATACACCAGGAATTCTAGATTGGTCTAGATTTATATTCAGATAAAATTGAGCACTAGTTTCTTGTTGCAGGGCACTGTTCCTGTTCAGTGCTGTGTGATACATTTCAGAACAATCTAATAACGTGTTTAAAAGTGCAACAATGTAATGAACTATTTCAAAGAGATCCTGATAATTGTTCTTTTGCAGTGTTCTACCAGCATTATTTCAAAGTGGCAAGCTGTGATAGTAATTGAGGTTTCCATGTCAAATAGTTGAATGTATTTAATCTATATTTGTCCAACATCATCAACATAATCCATGGGCTTTCTTTCACTTGTATTCAACTGAAAACACTTGCCACTGAACCTTCTTACCACTGAGATAGATTAATATAAGACTATACTGGGTGTTCATAAATTACCTTTACAATTTGAAAAATTCAGAAAAATGAAATGAAAAGCAAAGATGACTCAGCAGAGTTTATTGAAAAACATAGGCAAACAAATCAAGTTTTATTAGAAACATCAAAACACTCCCACATGGTTCCACATGGGCTCCATTACTTGCAAAGAAGTTGATTGACGGACCTTGACTTTCCTGAAGACTTCAGTAAAATTGTGCTATCAAAAGTGATTTATTGTTGGTTTGTGTTATTGTCTATTGTATCTTTTGACATCTGTCATTATTTTTTGTATCTGAACCTATCATTGTTGAATTTGTTGCAGAGACGTGCTAAACTGGGACTTGACAGTAAAGATGACTGCATGCTTGATGATCATCATGATGCTGAGGATCAGGTAAAGTAAACAATTTAGTTTCAAAATAGCCATATTGCCTCAAGTATTGCAGTTTATATATGATATACATTGTATCAAATATTTTGTTTTCCAGCATACAAGTTGGCACAATATATAGTGTAAACCTTCAGCCATTGGCATTATCTTTCCACTTCCTGCTGCATTCCACATGGAATTTTTGGTCCTCCAAAGTTGTATTTGGTGTATAAGCCAACCTACCTTTTTGGTGTGGGCTGTAAATTTTGGTCTGAAAATTATGACTTGTATGCTAGAAAATATGGTATCTATGATGGAATAAGCAATATTAAAGATGGACGAATGATATTGAAAATACTTGTAAAATTAGAATATTATATGTTATAGAAATATGAGGAAAACCTGGTCAAAAATGGAGTTATCTGTTAGTTTTGATTTCTTTCCATCTAAGCTCACGATAAAAATGTACTGAGTGGTCTGAAGGTTTTGTCACTCTCTACTGAAAAGTAATAAGAACAACAGAAGAACAATATAAAAATCTTTTCTACTCTAGGCACAAGGCCTGAAATTTTGGGGGAGGGGGCCAATCGATTAGATTGACCCAGTATGCAACTGGTACCTAATTTATCAATCCCGAAAGGATGAAAGGCAAAGTCAACCTCAGCTGAATTTGAACTCAGAATGTAAAGACGGACGAAATACCACTAAGCATTTTGCCCGGCATGCTAACATTTCAGCCAACTTGCCACCTAAAAGGAAATTATCTGAACGTCTGAGCATGAGTCATGCAGAGATGGTCTAAGCTACACAGTCAAGCATTCAGATAGGAACAATATAATATTATCAAATATGTACTGGTTTTAGTATATTCACTTTCATTGACACTGCCACACATCGAGAAGGTCTGTATGAACATCAACAGCTTTGTAAAATATCACACAGGACATGGCTCCGCATTATTTTGTTCCACAAAAATGGTGTTCATACAGACCTCGATGACAGTGTTAGTGTCAACAAAAGGGAATGTACTAAAACCAACACATGTTTTTGATATTATTATTATATTGTTCCTCTACTGTTCTTAGTGGGTGACAGGACTTTTGGATCACCCTGTATGTCCTAAGATATGAGAATTGTGGAAGACACTTGTTGCTTCATGTAATACAAAGTTGATCAGTTTGGAAGATATATATGAGGTTTCATCATCATCACTTAATGTGCATGTTCCATACTATCATGGGTTTGATAGTTTGACAGAATCCACAAGATCAGAGGATTACATTGTGCTCCAGTGTCTACTTTGGCATGGTTTCTATGGCTGGTTGCTCTTCTCAATGCCAACCACTTTATAGTGTGTACCAGGTGCTCTTTTGTGCCACTGGCACAAATGCAGTCACCATGCAGCTTGCGGGACTACAAAACCCTGGGTGGGATGGGGAGCAGCATTCAAAGAGGTGGGAGGAGGGCAGGGCAGGCAAGTTCTTGTAGAGGGGCTACATAGTTATTCACCATAAAGAGAGAGTGAGAATGATTTGTAGGAGCTGCGAGTCCAGGTGTCTCCTCAAGGTATGAGGTGAGTAGAAGTGTGTTGGGACAGTGGAACTAGAAGTGTGGATGGGGGTTTGCAGGAGATGGGAGGTAGGTAGGTAATAGCTTCAAAGACTAAGTCGAATTGAAGGGTGGATGTAGGGAGTGACGAATGATCAGTGGCGCATGAGTTGGGGATGGTAGACGGGTGTTGAAGAGAGTGGGGGAGAGTGGCAGGGCAGTCATGGTGATACAGTTTGGAGGTGAGAAATTAGGAAGTCGGAATGCTTATGTCATTCCTATGAGAATCTGTTGAATTAATGAAGCAGTTACCATGGTTATTTAGGATTTCTAATACAAGGCCACAGATTTGTAGGGGCTGGGGATAATCAGTTGGCTCTTCAAATATATGATTGTTACTTATTTATCAACTCTGGTGGGAAGAAAATCAAAGCTTTGAATATTACGAAGAAACCAATAATAAAATTGATTGACTTACTCTTGCACATGATTGGTACTTAGTTTATTGATAGGCAGTAGGAAGAAAAGCAGAATCAACCTCTAATGAGATCTGAACCCAAAATGTATGAAAAGGGCTAAGATATTTATTTATTTATTGCCCACAAGGGCTAAACATAGAGGGGACAAACAAGGATAGGCAAAGAGATTAAGTTGATTACATTGACCCCAGTGCGTAACTGGTACTTAATTTATCGACCCCAAAAGGATGAGAAGCAAAGTCAACCTCGGCAGAATTTGAATTCAGAACGTAAAGACAGATGAAATACTGCTAAGCATTTCGCCCAGTGGGCTAACGATTCTACCAGCTCGCCACCTTAATGGACTAAGATATTTCTATGCTGTAATTACTTGTACCTCTTATCTAATTTAGTCAGAATATTGATTTCA
Source organism: Octopus sinensis (assembly GCF_006345805.1). NCBI lineage: Eukaryota > Metazoa > Mollusca > Cephalopoda > Octopoda > Octopodidae > Octopus > Octopus sinensis. Next base: position 89,506,984 of record NC_043001.1, on the reverse strand, counting down.
AATTTTGGCACAAGACCAGCAAGTTCAGAGAAGTGGGGTTAAGTCGATTACATAAGCCCCTGTGCTCAACTGGTACTTATTTTATTAACCTTGTAAGGACGAAAGGCAAAGTTGGGCTTGGTGAGATTTTATAACGAGAATGTAAAAACAGATGAAATTTCACTAAATATTTTGCCCAGCTTGCTAACAATTCTGCCAACTCACTGCCTTGTTTAGTCAGAATATTAATAGAAGTTTACTTCATGGATGTTTTGTAGCGAACTCGGTTGCTGGAGAATACAGAACGGTTGGAAAGATCTGGACGGAAACTAGATCATGGATATCACACTGCTGTGGAAACAGGTAATTGTATTTATCCTCTTTTTGCATTTAATAAGAAGTTTCTGCTCTTAGCCTTTAATGACTCATTGTGTCTTCTGCATTGTGTAATGCAGCCAAACTAATGGGACCTTTACCTTTTGACCTACAGATTTAAAAAATAATTTTTTGTAACTAAACACTTTCTGACACTGGTAGAATGTGTCATATAAAACATTTTTTACTCTTAGCATTTTTGAGAAAAACTTATATTTATGAAGTTATTTCACGTTAAATTTGTAGTATTTCAGTAATTTCAACCAATCAAGACCCTAACCTTAAAACCCTAACCCTAAAACCTTACAGCTAAAACCAGTACAAACACACGAACGATGTCATAAATAACAGTGACAAACGAAAAATACACCACCAATAGTTGTTGTTGACAAACAACAGCAGTAATTTTATTCAGCTAAATACACATCATTGATTGGTTGAAATTACCGAAATAGGACTATTTTAATGTGAAATAACTTCGTAAATATAAGTTTTTCTCAAAAATGCTAAGAGTAAAAAATGTTTTATATGACAGATTCTTCCAGTGTCCGAAGTTTGAAAATGTTTATTTACAAAAAATTATTTTTTAAATCTGCCAGTCAAAAGGTAAAGATCCAACTACTGGTTAATGTCCACTGTCAGTGTAGAACTACTTGGAGACTCATGAATATATCTATTGCACAATGGCCAAACAAGAGTCTATTTGGTTAGAAATAACAACAAAATCTCTCTCAAATCATAGTCTGCTAGCACTTAAAAAGTAGACTTTAGATAATACAGCATAGCCATGTGGTTAGGAAGCTTGTTTTGCAGCCACATGGTTTCAAGTTAAATTTCTTTGCATGTACCTTTTACTATAGCCCTAAGCCAACCATGCCTTGTAAAAGAATTTGGCAGATGGAAACTGTGTGGAAACCTATCATGTCATCATCATCACCATTTAATGTCTGTTTAAATCAGTGGTTCTCAACCATTTTTTGCCTATGGACTCCTTAGATTCCTATTTTATTCTACTGGACTCCCATGTTTAAAAAAATTCTATTGTATTTTTATGATTAAATATTAATAGGAATTGTATTTAAAAAATTGTTAAAATATTTTGTGTATTGCCAAAGTATAACAAATTTCTGGAAAAATAAATTTCTATAACAAAATCTCATATGAACCTCAGTTGAGAACCACTGGTTCATGTCATGAGGATTATGCATAACGGGCTTCCACACAGTTTCCATCTACCAAATTCACTATGTACGTATTATATGTGTTTGTGTTTGTCTCCAATCCACTGCTTGATAACTGGTGTTACTTTGTTTACATCCTGGTAACCTTGCAGTAGAGCAAGAGAACTTGATAGAATAACAACCAGACTTTTAAAAAAATGTATTGGGGTCAGTTTGTTTCATTAAATTCTTCATGACAGTGCCCCAGCATAGCCACAGTCCAGTGATTGAAACAAGTAAAAGAATAGGAAAAAGTACATTTAGGACAGTGATTTCCCAGCTTTTTTTAGTTTTACTGCTTTTTAAAGTTTAATAGGTTCAAATTATTCCAGTATCGAAATATGTAACTTATAAAGAACAAATGCACGATTCTGGTACAAGTCAGTACTTATTATATAGTGTTACTGTAAAATCAATCTTGATGAAATGGACAAAGTGTTTTGTCAATGCCAGATTTTAGATGCGTGGTTTAGACTTTGCATTATTGTTTGTCAGTGTTTAACTTCTAAAACATTTCTTTGTTATAGATGAATTCCAGCCATATTCTTCCAAACTACATTGTTACCCAACAATGTAGCCCTCTCATTCCCACTTCATCTTGACTCTAACAGAGCCCATAGCTATGTTTTGAAAACATTAAAAAAATATTAAAATCATTTTATTTAATGAAGACATTTTTTTTTCTGTGATAAGTTTTGCCAAAGTGTGAATGTTATATATATATATATATATATATATCTTTATTTTTTAGAACAAATTGGATCTGCCATTCTAGAAAATCTTCATTCACAGCGCCAGACTATAAACAGATCAAGAGGAAGGGTATGTTACAACATTAACAGCTAACCATTGTCAAATAACTTTTGTTTGAAATCTTACCAGTAATACTATGGAAAAAACTTCTCTTACTTTTCACACCATCATCATCATCATCATCCTCAGCAGTAGTCTCAGATATTAACTACTGGTCTCTCATACGTTCAACCACCTGGAATGGTAAATTCCCTACCCAAAAATGTATTATTTATTATAGTTATATCATTGCTGTCCATGTTGGCATGGGTTGGATGAGTTTTTACTGCTTTCTTGAATGGATCAGAGGACCACATCTCATTTAAAGGCTTCATTTTGACTTGGTTTCTAAGACTGGATGCCCTTCTTAGCATACAATATCTCACATTATGCACCAATTTTCCATGTTGGTACATGTTAGATGGTTTGACAGGATCTGATGAATCAGAGAACCCTATTGTGCTCCAATGCCTGCTTTGGTATCGCTTCTACAACTGGATGACGTTGCTAATGCTTATTATTTTACAGAAAGGTATTAGTTTCCTTTGGTCAGATATGTTTTTATGGAAGTGTAGAAGTGGACAACCATGTGAGTGGATTTATTAGACAGAAACTGAAATACACCCATTGTTTATGTCTATATATTTTTGTATTTCTTTGTCTATACATCACATGATGGTTGTAGACAAGATCGGTGTCATACAGCATTTGTATGGCAGTGATGCTCATATCCAATCTTTCATGAAAACCTGTCCAGCCATGGGGAAATGTTCCTTTGCTTGGAAACAGGTGAATGTTGGTGATAGGAAGATCATCCAGCTGTAAAAAATCTGCCTCAGCAAATTCCTTCTGATCTATACAGACCTGGAAAAGATGATGGTGATGATATATAGATAGATAGATAACATCAGTTTCAAATTTTGGCACAAGGTCAGCAATTTCCGGAGAGAGGCTAAGTTGATTAAATTGACTCTAGTGCTCAACTGGTACTTATTTTTATTGGCCTCGAAGGGATAAAAGGTAAAGTTGAGTCCTGCAGCATTTGAACCCAAAACATGGATGAAATGAGGCTAAACATTTTGCCCAGCTTGCTAAGGATTCTACCAACTTGTCGCCTTAAATAGATAGATAGATAATATTGATATGTATATATATATTTCTTGTCAGTGAGTTAGTCAATTAAAGAGGGACAGTGTTCATGATCTTTGCAAGCCCTCCTGTGTGAGATTGATACAGTTGATGTTGTATGTAGACCTACATGACAACATAAGTGGCAAGGGAACCTAGGATTTAACAGAATGAATTTCAGTTAAGTCACCCAATGCCAATGTGGCAGTGTTAAACTAGCATTAAACATGCTAGGTCTCCCATCCAATCTGTCTCAGCTATAAATACTTTATCTGAATGGAAAAAAAAATTACTGGTTTCTCCACTCCCTACTTAATTATATTGTCAGTTGTAGGAAAGAACTCCATCTTTAAAAAAATTTGTTCCAACAATGACCGTTCCAAATATACATACAGACAGACAGACAAAGCAGATTGATGTAAATCTGAAACTTGTTTCTTCTACTCTAAAATTCTTGAGATTTCTACTGCTTTGTTAATTTCAGGTTGATGAGATGAATACAGCTCTTGGGAAGAGTTCACGTTTGTTGACTGGTATGATGAAGAGGTAAGGTATTTCTATCAGTAAACACTTACTTTCATATATATATATATGGCGATGATGTGTGTGTAATCATTTTCATAATTGTCATTTTAATGATTACTTTTCCATTCTTGTGGGTCAGATAAAATTCTTTGAAGTAAATTTTCTTTGGCTGGATACCCTTCCTCTCGCCTACCCTCATCTATTTTTTAGAAACATATTTCTCTTTGTCCTTCAAACATGAACAGCAAAGTGGCCACAGTTGCAAAAAAAATTGCACTATTTGTATGACAGTGACTTACCTTTACAATTAGAATGTAATGACAGGACAGCATGCACCCATATGTACATACTCACATTTTTCTTTGCCATTTATCAAGCTGTTAAAATAACAAGATGGTTAGTTAACTGCATTCAAAGTAGTTGATGTTTGAATGCGCGCGTGCATATAGAAATAGAAAAAGATAGAGAAAAACACAGGGGAGGTAATCAAACCCTCAGCAACCATCACCAGTGTTTTACAAGTATCAAAATTATGTAAACCAGACCAGAATGGTTTATGATGTGTCTGGTGGTCTGTCTTTAATTTCCATTAAAAGGAATTTTTTAAAATGTAGACATAAAGGAAAACTCTCTTTCCTTTAATTTACAGTCATTAGAGGTTCTTAAGTTTTAAAAAACACAAGAACCTCTTGTGACTGAGATGTAATTGACTATCCTCCTCCCTCAAAACTTTGTGAAAATTAGAAAGGATTATTACTATTATTATTATTCCTCCGAGGTCCTTTCAGGGTCAATAAATTAAGTACTAGTTATGTTCTGGGGTTGATCCAGAAATTTTGGCAAGCTGGCAGAAACGTTAGCACGCCGGGTGAAAAGCTTAGTGGTATTTCATCTGTTTCACATTCTGAGTTCAAATTCCACCAAGGTTGACTTTGCCTTTCATCCATTTGGGGTCAATAAATTAAGTACCAGTTACGTTCTGGGGTCAATCTAATTGACTGGCCCCTTCTCCAAAAATTTCAGGCCTTATACCTAGAGTAGAAAAGAATAAATTAAATACTAGTGAAACATTGGGGTCAATGTAATCGGTTAGTCCCCTCCCCCAACATTTCAGGCCTTGTGCTTTTAGTAGAAAGGATTATTTTTATTATCATCATCATCATTATTTTAAGGCAGTGAGTTGACAGAGTCGTTGGCATGCTGGGCAAAATGCTTTGTAGCATTTCATCTGTCTTTACATTCTGAGTTCAAATTCCGCCAAGGTTGACTTTGCCTTTCATCCTTTCAGGGTCGATAAAATAAGTACCAGTTGGACACTGGAGGTCAATATAATCGACTCATTCCCTCCCACAAAATTGCTGCCCTTGTGGTAAAATTATTATGAGCTGACCAAATTGTTAGATTGTCAGACAAAATGCTTTACATTCTGAGTTCAAATTCCATTAGTGTAGACTTTGTTTTTCATCTTTCTAGGCTCAGTAAAATATGTGGCCTGTACCAATATTAGCAATAATTATTTTTAGACAAGTGCCTGGAAGAGTTGGTGCTTAAATCCTGTTGAGATCAACTTTGCCATTCATCCCTTTCTGAGGTTTGATAAAATATACACTAGTCAAGTTCTGGGATTTCTATCTCCATGACCAAAACTTATGACCTCATCACAAGGAAAAAAATTATTATTATAATTGTTGTTGTTTGTTTGTCAGTAAATTAACTGTCATTTCCTTTCTACCTTCAGGATCATCCACAACCGTATTATGCTTGTTGTTATTGGACTAATTATGGTAATCAGCATCTGTGTAGCACTATACCTAATTGTGCGACGGTCTTCTTGAGAAACCTCTTGACATACCATTCTCTACAACAACCGCTCTTTCTTCATCAATATTCTATGAGAATCTGCCTGCATTATATATTTATATACACACTTTCTCCAAAATATATATATACATGTATATATATAGTTTGTGTATGTGATCTACATGCTGTTACAGCATCGTCTCGAATTCCTCATCTGCTGAACCTCTGATATCTGACCTTTCCTTAGAGCCCCTCACCTCTTATATCTTTTTATTCTCTTTATATGAAGCTGGGAAAATCAAAGGACCATGTACCACCCTTACAAATGAACAGACTTTACTATGATTGTGTACTTCACCTGTAATCCTCCTTCTATCTCCCCTATCTAATTTAAATACCCTTTATTTAATTATTTATTAATTAGGAATTGTTTGCTTTTTACTAATAAAACTTAACCCTGAATTTGTCCTTCCTGTCTGGACCTCACTGACAGCAAGAGCAGAAGTCCAAAAGCAACCAGGACATTTCAAACCATTTGATATTGCTATTTGATTGTGTGCCCTAATCCCTGTTGCTGAGGAAAACAAGGTGACATTAATCCCTCTCTACTCCCAACATGGCCAAATAGATGTTTTCATTGTTTTAAAAGCTGAGAGTTCAAACCACTACAATGGTTTCAATATATTTCTAAGTATGACACTTTATTTTATGTTGTCTTAGTTTGCCATAACCCCTGAATGGATATATTCTAGATTATCTGGGGAACATCAGCTGTGATAGGCCGGTGTTCTTCCAGCTCAAAGATTTATCCTACATCTACTGAACTTCATGAAATTAGAGCTAGGTACTGGTCCTTAAATATTTTTCTTTCCCCAGATTTTAAGGATTATTTACTTGGCATATTACTATACTATTCCTTAAAAATGAGATGGCCAAGTGGAGAAGCCATTGGAGTGTGCTCTTAGGTTACAAGTTGAAATTTACTAAAGGTGACTTGTGTTTTCTAATCAGAACACTTTAGTTTATATTACCAGAGTTTACCTGGCTGTCAGGAATATGTAGCAACTCATCTGTGAATGTGATAGATTGGTGATACTTATTTGACTCTAATCCACTAACACAGAAACTGGAAGTATCATTCCAGTAGCAATAGATCTCTGGGTTTTTTTTTCAAACTATTTAGTGTTATTCCGGAGTGTGAACAACTCTCTTTGTTAAAAGGTTTATATTAGGAAACATTCGCACAATTTATCTAATGACTCTTATTCAACATTTTCAGTGGTAGAGGGGATGTGTTCAAATCAAGTTTCATCAACTGTATCATTTGGGCCATGATAAAAATCAACAGTGAAACAACTGTTAAAAAAAAAGTTGAGGATACGGTCCTTCAACGGAAGTGTTGTTGGTGGTTTATACATTCACTATGGTGCAAATAAATATTTTAAAATCAGTATTAAGCAGTAATTCATAAAGATTTCATTAATAAATATTATTATCAATGTGCTTACATCAACATATCTGATACCTGAGATACAAGTCCAATAACTGTTCTTCAATTAACAGTCATATTTTCTTTTCAAAGCATTGAATGTGAAACTACAGAAGTTAACTCCATATTTCATGACAATGAGTAATGTTGATTTAACCCTTTTGGTACAAACCTGCCTGGACCATCCTGGTTCTATGATAAAAGCTCCATGTTTTAAAGTGATCTAAATTAAAATTTTCCATCAAAATTTTGTAAATTCAAGTTCCAAACATCAGCTTAATAATTGCAAAATTATTTTACTAAATTCTTCATTATTTTCGAAATTAATTGAAACAAAAGCAGTGCATTTCAACAGATGGTAACAAAAGGGTTAAGTACACTGAAGAATTTTTCAATAAAATCTTTCGTTAATATTCAATATGAAAAAATAATTATATGTTCCTCTGTATTTTTTTATCAAATGGCACTAGAACTTCAAGCCGTACTCTACTCCCCCAAATCTCATTTACTTCAATATTTGTTATACAAAATTACAGTAGGTAGCAGTTATATTACTGGGTAACTACTAACCACAAGATCATGTGTTTAAACACTGTGGCAGTCATTATTTGCTCCCTGTTTGAATACCATTCATTAATGCTGCTTCAAGCTGTTTTCAATTAAAGCATAGTTATCCACCAAGCTGTAAGCAAAAAATTTACATCATATATTTTAATTTTTAAGAAAATAATAAAAAAGAAAAAGAAAAGCCTATCTAACCCATTTTTCAACACAGAAATAGACTGAAAAAAAAAAAAAACAGTAAATAAGAAATAATATCTATTGCCATTTAAACATGGCTGTTCCATAGGAACTGATATTACTGCTATTTTTAACCCTAGGAAAACACCTCCAGCTGGTTATTCAATGCAATCTGTACTCAATATATATTGCAAGCAGGGGAGTGGACCCCCACCATCCTCTAGCCACAAGACCATCAGGCCGTACAGTTTCAACCTCTTTGTGGGTCATCTTTGGTAGTGGACACTCATCCACTAGAAATAGCAGTAGTTCACTCCTGCTCACAATATATAGAAATCAAGTGACATGCAGTCATTGATTTTACAAGCAAATTAGCTAATTAAAAAATCTTTATAAATATATATATAATATATGGCACATGATTGAGTTAAGATGCTAAACTAGACTGCTAACAATAGGATTTGTAGTTCTAGTTGTGCTTTATTGAGCTCTGTGTGAATGACTAACCATTGTGCTTCTTTTAGTCTATCAAGTTGATACCATAAATTATGTTCCCTACTAAATGACCGAGTCATTTGGTCTAAGAAAGATATCTACTTATAATAAGAATTGCTGCAAATTCACAAAATACTTTATTGCTATACTAGTAACATGGCAGGATGAGATGTAAAATAAAAGAAAGAAAAAAATTAGTTCTCGGCTTTCCCAGACTGGTGAGATTGATACAGTTGGTACCCATATCCATACTTGCATATCAATGTCCTCAAGAAAAATGTGGGTGCAGAGAAAATCTGCTGTCAAGTTCAAAGTGAAGCCACATCAAAAGCAACCAACATTTTAAGTAATGTTTTTTTCTTAAACTGAAGTGAAATAGAATATAAATTCAATTGTTTTTAAAAACTGCTTCCCATTATTTCTTTTTAATGCTTACTTGGATGTGATGGATTTTGAAATTTTCAATATTTTTTTTTTCTTGTGTAATTTTGTAACTTTATATCAGAGGCTGATTAGTCACTATTTTTCTCCTGCTGACCCTAACCTAATCCATTGTGAAATAAAAGTAGTGCTGGTAATCAGATAAAAAAAAAAACAGACAAATATTTTAACATGATGATGATGATGATGATGATGGTAGTCTTTCAAAGTCTGAGAAAGGCAGTTCTGCAATTTCTTGGTGAACAACCTGCAGGAATGATTGTGCTGTACATTAGCATCACTCCCTCTGTCTGAACAGGTGCATGGTGTACCACACGCCAGGTGTTAAAGTGATCACAGAACAAAGTGAAATGGAGTGTTTTGCTCAAGAACACAATGAACCTCCTGGTTCAAGAATTGACACTGATGTCAAGATCACGAGTATAACACCCCAACCACTATGCTCTATGGCCTCTCAGTATTTTAGCATAATATATTATCGACCCAATATAAAAAGGTATGGGAGAGTTTGACTCACCAGCTTAATATTTACAGCTATGTGTGTTTGTTTTCTCCATTATTAAACTTCTATTTAAGACTTCTTATAAGTTTATTTTCAGTTTTTACTTGTTAATGAGTCATTAAAATTTAAATCCAATTCATGAGGTTGGATTTGCAGTCAAATGAGAAGTGTTATAGCTGAGACAATACATTCATTATAGTGACAATAAATATTCTAAAACAAGTATTAAGCATTGTACATGATAAATTTAGTGAGATGTACCATATTTTCTGGCATACAAGTCAAATTTTTTAGATTAATATTTACAGCTGAAAAAAGGGACTTTGAAGGACCAAAATTTCCTTGTGAAATTTTGAAAGTTAGTAATGATGTTTAAATGTTTATACTTTATACTACATTGATTTATATGTTGGAAAATACAGTATTTAAATTAGGTAATGCCCACTGAGGCCTAGCTCTCCGTCAGTTATGAGGACAAGTGTGCCAGTTGATGTGATCAGCCAAATAGCCTGCTCCTGAAATTAACTTGCAAGTGGCTGAGTGCTCCACAGACATGTACCTTAATGTATTTAGGGAGATTTAGCATGATACAAAATGTAACAAAGTTGGCCCTTTAAATTTCAGGTATAACTCATTCTTGCCAGGTGGATCAGAGAGAAATTAAAGTCTCTTGCTCAAAGACACAATGGAATTGTTCAAGGATCGACTAATGTACAGTGTAGAACAGAAATAAAGAGTATTTCTTAGCATTGGTTTTCAGAAATTTTAGTTTCTTTGTACCCTCTCTCTCTTTCAGTATATCATTATCATCCATTTTCCATGCTGGCATGAGTTGGACGGTTTGACTGAAAATTAGTTAGCTGGGGAACTGCACTAGGTTTCAGTCTGATTTGGCATGGGTCTTAACATGCAAGTGGCTGAGTACTCCAAAGACCTTAATGTAGTTCTCAACGATTCTGCATGACACACAATGTGACAATGCTGGTCTTTTGAAATACATGTACTACTCATTTTTACCAGCTGAGTGGACTGGAGTAACATGAAATAAAATGTCTTGCCCAAGGACACAATGTCGGAATTGAACTCCTGACTTTACAATCATGAACCGAATGCCCTAACCACTAAGCTACAAACTTTCATTTGGAAAATACATATGCTGATGGTGATTAAGCTCAGAAATAGTCAAATGAGTGGTCTTTACTGAAGAGGCTATAAAGATAACCGAAACTGAATGTTCAGTATAGGAAATTCTTGATCCGGTGTTTTTGGGTGATTACAGCCCCATGAGCATATATGTATACAATTATGTACTTTTACTACAACATTAGAGCATTTTAGCTCTTATTTCTAGCAATGTAGGTGTCTTGACACTATCAGTCATGTTTAGTGACAATCATTTTTCCTTCATAGTAACACCTTGTGCACGGCTGTTTATATTTTTATCTATCTATATATATAATGATATATAATGAAATTATTGTATACAGTGCTCAGGTGCACCACAACTTGTCAGAAAGTGCATATAAAGTACATGCAGTAATGTAGAAATGTCTGGAAAGCGAACAATGTATGAGTCAGATACATGCTTGTGTGTGTATGGAGGGGAGAAAATCAAGTGTAGTGTTGGCGAATCTCAGGAAGCATGGAAGTTTTGAAGGATGCAGTGCTCCGACAACTAACAACCGATGCCGGCAGTTTGTTCCATGCTTCAGCAACTCTCAGCGTGAAAAAATGTTTCCTGAAGGCATGGGAGCTGTGCTGTTTTCTTACTTTGTAAATGTGTCCACGGGTGATAGATGGGTGGAGTTTGAAGAGGTGCTCATAGTTATTGTTTATACGATGGTTGATAATTTTATGGGTGTCTGCCAAGTCAGCTGCCAGACGTCGGAGTTTCAATGTGTCCATGCCCAAGGAAGTAAGGCGTTCAGGATATGGCAAATGCCTGATGGAGGGTATTCTTTTGGTTGCACGTCGCTGAACAGCTTCCAGACGATTGATATCCTGGGCAAGATAGGGGTTCCAGACCGGTGATGCAAATTCCAGGTGAGGTCTTACCATAGCTATATAAAGCCGCAGATAGATAGCCGGAGAGCGGCTCACAAAGGATTTGGTGAGTGATGCCAAGACACCCTCAGCCTTCTTGACAATTTTAGCGATGTGTTTTGTCCAACGCAAATCACTGTCGACAATAACACCCAGGTCACGTTCACATGAAGACTTTTTGAGACTAGTGTTGTGGAGGGAGTAGGTGGACGCTGGGTTTGAGAGAGAGCAGTTGTACACTGTCAACTTAACGTGACAGTCCCATAGAGGGAATTACACCACTGCTATTTAGCCCTAGGAAGCATCAACGCTGCCTGTCAGCCTTGACACATTTCCTGTGTCCTTAAGTTAACAAAGGGGATACAAGCACCCCCAACAGCTAGGCCCGCATCTAGAGACATGTTTCTGAGTCTTGCTCATCATCAGTCTGGATGTGGGCCTAGCTGTTGGAGGTTCTTGTTTCCCCTTTGTAATCATAAGGACACAGGAAATGTGTCAAGGCCGACAAGAAGCGTTGATGCTTCCTAGGGCTAAATAGCGGTGGTGTAATTCCCTTTACGGGACTGTCACGTTATGTTGACAGTGTACAACAGCTCTATCGTTCCACCACCGCTCATATCTCTCTGAGATATCTAGAAATTTAATATTTCTAATATATATATATATAAAACAGAATTTGTGTGTGTGTGCCTATGTTCCTTATGAATTCAAAAACTGAGTTGCCAATTTTGACATCTTTCAGCTACCAAATAAAGTTTTTTTTTTTTTTGCACAACTTTTTTACTATAAAAATAACATTGAAAACAAGGTTGGCTTCAACAATATGTCATATAATGAGAAAATGTTTAAAATACATGGAGTTTTACCAGGGAACGAAACTTCAAAGATATACTGTCAATTTTATTAGTATTATTTAATATATAATCTTTTAATGTGAAGTATGTTTGACTGTTTTTTTTAGCCCAAAGTTGCCTCTGATGTAGCAGACCTGTTGCATTTTTTTTTTCTTCCTGAAATACAGTAAATCTTTCTTTTGATGAAAGGGTGTGTTTTAAGAGAGATTTGGCTGTTAGTTGTAGTTACATCATCATCATTGTTCGACCGTGGTCGAGACAATGGAATTTACCATGCTACGCCAGACTTCACGGTCCATCATGGCATTACGGAGGTCCTGTTGCTGGATGCCTGTATCCCTGGAGATTACATCAGGGTAGGAGAGTGTGCGCCCTCTGGTATTGCGAGTAGATGGCTTCCAGAGGAGAAGAGTAGAAATTACTTCTTTTTCAGCTCTACAACAATGTCCAGCAAACTGGACTCTCCTACCTTTCACAAGAGATGATACAGGTGGTAGTTTCCCATATATTTGCATTTTGGTTGGATGGCGCTTCCACGAGAGATTTTGAGCTCTCATAAGGAGGCGAGTGTAGGTTCCATCCAACCGCCTCTCAAGCTTCTTTGATAACGTCCAGGTTTCTGAGCCATATAGTAGAATTGGTTCGACTGTGGCTTTGAAGATTTCAAGTTTGAAGTCTCTACTTAGATTTGATGACCAGATCTTATGCATGTCATTACAGGCTGACCAGGCCATACCCTTTCTAGTTAGAAAGTCTTTTCCAGTTGATGATATGTATGACCCAAGATATTTATAATCAGAAACCATATTTAAGGGCGCATTGTTGAGAGTATGGATGATGCAATCACTGTTGGACAGGCACTTGTTTATGTATAAAAGGCGATTTATCCCTCGTCACCAACTATAGGGGTATATCTCTAATGTCAATTGCTGCAAAACTGTACAACAAACTGATCCTAAATCGTCTTGTCCTTTTTGTTGAACCTTTGCTCCGAAAGAACCAAAATGGATTCAGACATGGGCGCTCAACACTGAGCCAGATACTATGCCTACACAGACTTATTGAAGAATCAAAAGCATTTAATCGCAATCTTGCAATGGTATTTGTAGACTTTTCTAAAGCGTTTGATTCTGTAGATAGGTATAAGGTGTTTGAAATCCTTAAGCTCTATGGGATACCAGACAAAATCATTTCTGCCATCAAGGTCCTCTACACAGATACGTCTTCAACCATCTTAATCCCTGACGGAGAAACATCATCTTTCTCAATCAAAGCCGGAATACTGCAGGGAGACACACTCGCCCCATTTCTTTTCATCATTGTTGTTGATTATGTGCTACGTATGTCAGTTGATACCATCTCTGGCAAGGGCTTTGAAATAAAACCAAGAAGAAGTTCCAGACACCCAGCTGAGTACTTGACAGACACTGACTTTGCTGACGATATCACTCTTATCAGTGATTCTCTCTCCAATGCCCAGTCTCTTTTACAATCTCTTGAACAAGCCTCAAATTGTGTAGGTCTTTACCTCAATGAGGCCAAAACTGAATACATAAACAAGTGCCTGTCCAACAGTGATTGCATCATCCATACTCTCAACAATGTGCCCTTAAATATGGTTGTAGTTACAAAGACACGTCTGTATTTTATTTTTCTTTCTGTGGTGAAAAAAGTACTTTTTCTCAGTTTTTCAAAGTTCACTGAGGCAGATTTTCTACAGCTGGATACCCTTCCTGCTATTAATACTCACCAGTCTCCAAGCAAGGTGATATTTTTCTGTATCCAGACATGTTTATGCAGAATGTTGGAAATGAATGGCACTGCTTGTATGACAGTAATACACATCTTATACAAGATCAAGAGAAGGAGACACACATATATATATACATACATATATATACACATACATATATAACAGGCTTTTTTTGGCTTCCATTTACTAAATTCACTCATGGTTCAAGGCTATAATGAAAGATGCTTACCTAAGGTGCCACGCAGTGGGACTGAACCTGAAAGTCATGTGGTTGGGAAGCAAACTTCTTAATGATACAGCCATGTAAGTGTCAGTAAAATCTGACATTGGACTGATGTCCAAATATATTCTTCAGTCCTACAGAAAAAAGTGAACTTAGCACTGAAAGCTAACTAAACACTTGCTTCCTATGCTATGCTTCTGCTTCTTACACCAGTGTATTGTGTCTAACATAATACAGACGACTAAGCGGACACAATGATGTGATGGTGGTAACATTTTGGCTGGCAGTGAGAAACCCTATGTTCATCAGGGATCTAACCACGCCCTTACATCAAAAAACTTACTGTTGTGGATGTTTGGGAAAACAACAAACTGCATGAATGAATTTGAGATGTTTATTATTATCGTTTAATTGTGTTTCACTTGTGGCTTGTTGGGATTGTTTTCAATGAGCCAGTCAGCAATATAAGTCTGAAATCATAAATCAATAAAAGATTAGTGTAATATATTGATTGTTTCATTATTATTTTAATAAGCAAAAATGGTAAAGCATGGTACTTATTAAAACATATTATATATATGTATATATACGATGGACTTCATTCAGTTTCCGTCTACCAAATCCACTCACAAGGCTTTGATCAGCCTGAGGCTATAGTAGAAGACACTTATCCAAGATGCCAAGCAGTGTGACTGAACCAGGAAGTTGGAAAGCAAGCATCTTAAGAATGTATGTATTATTAAGTGAAAAGAAAGAATGAAATGAAATATGCTACTTACTATAGGATCTATGGGTTTCGCCTTACACAATTGTGTCAGTCCTTTTAATAAGGTTGGGTTTATATGTTTTGACATATAATTATCCATTGCTTCAGGAGACAGCAAATTGTCAGGAATGCCTGTAGAAAAATTCTTATATTTATAACAGTCAGCCTAATCAATGTGGAAATCTCTTTAGAATGGTGAAATAAAATAAGAACATCTCACCATAACACATGAAATACTATTATGCATGGTATAAAACAGAACAAACAAAAACAATATGAGAAATCCCTAATGATATAAAATTAACATCATTAAAATCAATCATATGTAACGTTTATATAATGTTAGTGTATACATATCTGTTTATCCGATATTCAAAAACAAAAATGGAAAAAGAGGAACAAAAATAGAAAAAGGAAAAGAAATATAAATTGTGACAGTACAAAAATTGGGAAAAAATAGTTAGATGGAGTTGTAATAGAGAGGGAGTGAGAGAGATACTAAGAAAGATGAGAATGCACCATTATATATATATATATGAGAATACATTGCTTAAGCAGTAACATGAAATAAACATTGTAATGAAGTTTTATGGATTTTAGATAGACAGACATAATGTAAGAATATATTTGTGAAATAAAGGAACTGTAATGCAGGGAATAAAATACGGTTCACTGACCTCTCGTTGTTGGTTGTCCAGCTGCGTTAAGTCTAAACATGTGCCCTACCCCTCTCACCTGCTACTATCAATCCCTGCTCACTCGCTTGTCCACTCACATCTGTTCACTACCACTGCCCCAGACCAAAAGAGGACGATGTTAGTCTTGCTTCCCTTACAGCCTCTCTCTCACTTCCTGTCCTGGTGGGGCTCGATGTCACAGCCCTTTCCTTCCTATTCATTTCGTCCCCACAATATCATAGTGACATAAAACATACTCTGGTTTGTATTTTTATGGCACTGAGGCACTTGGTTAGTAGAAAGTTAACAGTATTTACAAAGAAAGCAGTAACCACAGTACTCAGAACATTGTTGATTATATACAAATAGATTTCAGTTTCTGGCTACCAAATCCACCCACGAGGCTTTAGTTGGTTTGGGGCTATAGTAGAAGACACTTGCCCAAGGTGTAGTGCAGTGAGACTGAACCCAAAGTCACATGAAATCATGAATGGGAAGTAGGTTTCTTAACCATACACACATTTGTTGTTGTTTGTTCCTTCTTAAGCCATGCTTGGCTCATAAGGGATGGTTTCCTTGGTGTATAGGTTCCCCAGCTGGACAAGATGCCGGTCTGTTACAGGTGAGCTACTAGATGCAGGAGGAAAGAATGAGAGAAAGTTGTGGCAAGAGAGTCAGCAGAAGTTTGCCATTACCTTTTGCTGGAGGCATACGGAGCTTAGGTGTTTCACTCATAAACACACACATCACCCAGTCTGAGATTCGAACCTGTGATCCCTTGACCATGAGTCCACTGCTCTAACCACTTGGCCATGTGCCTCCACTACGCACATATTTATTAAATACTAATATAGATGCAGGTGTGGTTGTGTGGTCAGAAGTTTGCTTCCTAACCACATGGTTCCCGATTCAGTGGTGTTTTTTGCTACAGCCCTGGACCCACCAAAGCCTTGTGAATGGACTTGATAAATGGAAACTGAAAGAAGCCCATTGTATATATATGTATGTGTGTGTTTGTGCTCCACTGCCACTTGGAAACCAGCTTTGGTGTGTTTATCTCCCTGTAACTTAACAGTTTGGCAAAAGAGACCAATAGAACAGTGCCAAGTTTTTAAAAAAAATTAAGTACTAAGGTTGATTCATTTGACTAAAATTCTTCAACGTGGTGTCCCAGCATGGCCACAACCTAATGACTGTGACAAGTAAAAGAATAAAAAATGAAAGACACATTTTCACAATATATACTAATGCCGTCACAGTATATCATTGTGATATATCTTTCCAGTATGTCTTCATGGTATCTCTTCATAGTATATCTTTACAATATATCTTTTCCATATATCTTTTAAATATACTGTCATAGAATATTCTCACAAATGTTTAGCTTGACTGAGTATAGAACCTCGTCTGAGCAGGCCTAAATCAAATGCATTCTAGCCATTAGCCTCTCATCTTTGTTTTGAATAGGGAAGGAATGTAAGTCTTCATTATGTAATAGAATTATAAGGTGACAAGCTGGCAGAAACATTAGCACACCGGGTGAAATGCTTAGCAGTATTTCATCTGCTGCTACATTCTGAGTTCAAATTCCGCTGAGGTCGACTTTGCCTTTCATCCTTTCAGGGTTGATTAAATAAGTACCAGTTATGCACTGGAGTCAATATAATCGACTTAATCCCTTTGTCTGTCCTTCTTTGTCCTCTCTGTGTTTAGCCCCTTGTAGGTAGTAAAGAAATAGGTATTTCATCTGTCTTTATGTTCTGAGTTCAAATTTCGCCAAGGTTGACTTTGCCTTTCATCCTTGCGGGGTGAATAAATTAAGTACCAGTTGCGTACTAGGGTTGATCTAATTGACTGACCCCTCCCCCAAAATTTCAGGCCTTGTGCCTAGAGTAGAAAATATTATTTAATAAAATTATGTAAATCTTAGTGTGGATATACTGTAGAAAGCCAAAAACTGCAGTATTTGTCTCAAGAAAGCATCTCATATAGATGTATAGCGCTAAAAATCACAGGAATATATCAGTAGTGGACACAAAGTGTCCAGCAGCAACAGTGGAATTGCTAAATCTACATTTCTGCGTCTTTGAGCATGCCTCTGCTGATATAGAAAAAAATTGATTAACAAATCACTGGTGTTGCAAATAGCTGGCAAGCTAGGAAAATATTTGCTATTGGCAACAGAAGCAGTATTAGTTCAAAATAGCATTCTGTATACCTACCTTACTTAATGGGGATATACTGCAGAAAGCCAGACAAATATCTAGTGTGCCATGCCCATCCTAAAGATGGCAAGTTGTGATTTCTAGCAGGCTGAATGATTATGTACTCATGCTCCTATTCACATGTTTACACAATACATCTTCAGAGTAAGAAATCAAGATTTGGTGCAAGTTCAATGGGTGGCGTTCAGAGCCCTTACAATCATACTTCACTCATAGCAAGAAAAAAAGAGAGAGAAAAAACAAATCCACAAAAAGAAGCAACTTACTATCTGGAAAAAAGAATTTTATTTCTTTCTCAGCACATGTCATGTTCTCACTGCCATGGACAGCATTTTGCATGTCATCAGTGCCATAGACTGCACGGATGCTAGGGAGCAGAATAAAAGGTTATGTAATTATCAACTATCATTCTACACATGAAGAAATTATTCAAAAACAAAAGGAGGTTTGGTGAGGCAATGGCTAAACCATCACGAAATTACACTCATCATCATTTTTTTAACATTCAGGCATGGTGCAGACATGGCTGCATGATAAAAGGCTTGCTTCTCAATTACATGGTTCTGGGTTCAGTCCCACTGCGTGGCAGCTTGGGCAAGTAACTTCTACTTAGCCTTGGGCTGACCAAAGCCTTGTGAGTGGATTTGGTAGACAGAAACTAAAAGATGCCTGTTGTGTGTGTGTGTGTGTGTATATGTTCCCCACCACCACTGCTTGACAACCAGCATTGGTGTGTTTACATCCCTATAACTTAGAAGTTTGGCAAAAGGGAACAATAGAATAAATACCAGGCTTTAAAAAAAATAGTACTGAGGTCAACTCATTGAACTAAAAGTTTTTCAGGGTGGTACCCCAGCATGGCCACAGTCTAATAACTGAAACAAGTAAAAGATAAAAGATCCACTTTTCAATGCTTGCACAAGTCAGACAAAATTTACTGAGGCAGATATTCTACAGCTGTTACCAACCCTCACCTGGTTCCAAAGAAGGTTGTATTTCCCCATGGCCAGACATATATTTTGTAGAAGACTGGAAACAAACAACATCACTTGTATGACAGTGATGCTTGTTTACAATCATCACATGATGGCAAACAAGGATATACAAACACACACACACATACATATATATATACAACTATATGGACATGTGTGTATATGTGTGTGTGTGTATATATATATACATCATCATCATCATTATCATATCATCATTTAATCATCTCCCATACTGGCATGGGTTGGGTGGTTTGACAGGGGCTGGCCAGATAGAAGACTACACCAGACTTCTGTGTCTGTTTTGGTATGGTTTTTTACAGTTGAATGCCCTTTCTAACACCAACCACTCTGTAGAGTGGATTGAGTGCTTTTCACATGGCACCAGCACAGGTGAGGTCAGTTTTGGCATGGTTTTTATAGCTGGATGCTGTTCAAAATGCCAACCATTTCACAGTGTAGATTTGATGCTGTTCATTTCCAGTCTTTCACAAAATATGTCTGGCTATGCAGAAACATTACCATATTTGGAAACAGGTAAGGGTTGGCAACAGGAAGGACATCCAGCTGTAGAATATCTGCCTCCAAATACAGTCTGACCTGTGCAAGCATTGAAAAGTCTATCTTTTATTTGTTTCAGTCACTAGACTGCAGTCATGCTGGGGCACCACCCTGAAAATTCCTTGCCTTGCAAGTTACTTGGTGGCCCTGCTGGTGATGGTGCCACACAAATGATGGGCGTCTTTCCTTTTCCATCTGCTGAACCCATTCACAAGGCTTTGGTCACCTTGAGGTTATAATAGAGAACACTTGCCCAAGGAGCCACACAGTCAGACTGAACTCAGAACAACATGGTTGGGAAACAAGCTTCTTAACTACACAGCCAATATCTGTTAGAAATAGAAACCAAATCTCCTTCAAATGACATCCTACTATTTTTTTTAATGTGGTCCAAGACACACTATATCTAAATAAAGAGAGAAAGATCACAGCTGGAACATGTAGAGCTGACCAAGGACCAAACCACAACATGAGATTGTTAACAGAGCTTGTAGTTGGTCCCTTAACCTCCCTTAAATCACAGCCTATTGTCTTAAAAAAAATTCAAGAACACATGGATTAAATATTTCTATATACACTAAACCTGAATAAAAATGGGATGGTCACAGCTGGTTCATCAGCTGAATACTGAAAAGTCAATATAGAACAATGGGCATTGTTGGTCGATCAACTCTCAACCTGCAATTAAATCAATACTAAACTGGAGTTAAACAACAACAACAACAACAACAGCAGCAACAGCAGCAGCAAGAGTAACTATGATACTATTGTTAAGAAGAATAGGTTTTTATAAGGTCTTGCGTAAGAGCTGATTTAATTGACAAGGCAAAATCTGGTGATGGTTTCCATTAGCAACAATTTGTTGATAAGAAAGGTTTGTGGAAGAGTCCAATAATTTCAATTGTTATGAGAAAGAAATGATGATAATAATATATATGTGTATGATAATATATATGTGTATGTATGTGTGTGAGTGTGTAAGCCCCACTTTCTTGGCATTTTTTCTTCACGTCTAATGTCTCTTTTCTTATTCACTTCCTCTAACTCACTTTTCTCCATGAACATTATTATTCTTTTCATGAGGATCTCTGTTGTTTTTTTTCTTTTTATTAATAAACATATTTAAAATAGAGTAGTTGTATACTGTCAACTTAATGTGACAGTCCCATGAAGGGAATCACACCACTGCTATATATTTAGCCCTAGGAAGCATCAATGCTTCCTGTTGGCCTTGACACATTTCCTGTGTCCTTATGTTTACAAAGGGGAGACAAGCACCCCCACCCAGCTAAGCCTGCATCCAGAGACTAGTTTCTGAGTCTTTGCTCGTCATCAGTCTGGAGTAGCATGGCCTGCTAGCTGGAGTTGCTTTTTAGGGCTAAATAGCAGTGCTGTCATTCCCTTCATGGGACTGTCACATTAGGTTGACAGAATACAACTACTCTATCATACCACTACTACTTATATCTCTCTGAGATATTTAGAAATGTAATATTTCTATTTTTGTAATCAGTGGATTTATTTCACTAGAATTCTTATATGTTTACAAGAGCTAGATAGGCATCTCCAACTAGCAGGCCATGCTACTCCAGACTGATGATGAGCAAATACTCAGAAACTAGTCTCTGGTTGCAGGCTTTGCTGGGTGGGGGTACTTGTCTCCCCCTTGTAAATATAAGGACACAGGAAATATGATGCTTCCTAGGGCTAAATAACAGTGGTGCGATTCCCTTCATGGGACTGTCACATTAAGTTGACAGTATACAACTACTCTATCGTACCACCACTGCTTATATCTCTTTGAGATATTTAGAAATGTAATATTCATATTTAAAATAAGAAGCAGAAAAGCATAAATTTCATACATAGTTCATCATTTAATTTTGCTCAATAGTTGTTTCGGCAGCATAAATATCATTAATTTCATGATTATGCAACCAAGACATATAATTAATTTAAATTAAATGAATTTGAAAGTAATGTTTACCTAAAGCATTATGTAGTACTGCTGATGATCTGTGTAAACATTGCTTTTAAATTAATTTAATTTACATAAATTAATTATGTATCTTAACTCTGTAATTATGGATTTAATGATGCTCATGCTAATGAAACAGTTGTTGAGTATAATTATATCATTAAGGAAGGGCA
Source organism: Octopus sinensis (assembly GCF_006345805.1). Lineage (NCBI taxonomy): Eukaryota > Metazoa > Mollusca > Cephalopoda > Octopoda > Octopodidae > Octopus > Octopus sinensis. The sequence continues at coordinate 89,485,252 of NC_043001.1, read as the reverse complement.
TCCAGCTGTAGAAACTCTGCCAGATCAGATTGGAGTCTGGTGCAGCCATCTGATTCGCCAAACCTCAGTCAAATCGTCCAACCCATGCTAGCATGGAAAGTGGACGTTAAACGATGATGATATATGTGAAATTTATGCTTTTCTGCTTTTTATTCTAAATATGTTGTGGTAAAAGATTGTTTTAGCTGATTATATATATAGATAGAAGTTGATTCTATTTCGATTTACTGCAATGTAATAACATTGGAGTTCAACAACGTTATTAATTGGGCTCTTAATTACTATGAATTCATTTTATTTTTTTTATGTATATATCAACTCTCTTGGTACAGATATATTTTAAAGGAATTATGAAGTTTGGATAACCCAAATTTGAAATAGATGATTCCTTTGAAAGGGTGAGTCAGGCAAAAAGGAAAATCACACCAAAGAGATGTGGGTGAACTCTACAGTGCAATTCACAATAGGAAACAGTAAGGGTAAATTTTCAGGCAAGCAAAAATGATGACATTTTCAGAAAATTGACTGAGCCACCATGAAATGTGACTTTCTTATCAAAATCCAACAACAAATGATAATAAAATTAATAATAATAATAATAATCCTTTCTATTATAGGCACAAGGCCTGAAATTTTGGGGGAGGAGTAAGTCAATTACATTGAACCCAGTGCTTGATTGACACTTATTTCATTGACCCCAAAGGGATGAAAGGCAAAGTCAACCTTGGTGGAATTTGAACTTAGAACACAAAGATGCTTAGCAGCATTTTGTCCAGCATGCTAATGATTGTGCCAGCAACAACAAAATAGCTAGGGTATAGAAAATGAAGAAGGTGAAGATAGTGCTAATTATAGTTGAGTCCTTGGGGACAGTATCAGAAGGCATCAAGAGGAATATGAAGTTAAATTGGAATAGAGTGCCCAGTAGAACTTCTACAAAAGGTTTGCCTCCTTGGCACAGCCAGAATAATCAGGAAAATATTAGATAGCTGAAAGGAACAGATAGCATAGTGTTGTAGGCTAGAGGCAGTGAAACTGCTACACATGCAAGACTCCAGGGGTTCCAACAAAACCTCAGTTAAAAAACAATAATAATAGTTATAATAAGGGGCACTCAGACCAGTAACAACCAAGTTCAAGAAATATATCAGAAAAATCGGAATTGACATGAGAGCAGAGCAAACCTCCAAAATTGCTCTGCTGCTGACAGCTAGGATTTTGAGATTGGTACTTGGATGTTGAATGTCTTCCACGGTAATTAACAACCTAGTATCAAAACTTATAATGTGTGAAAAGAGACCCCATGAGACACCTGACAAATGGCTGCTGTCCACTCTCACAAAATCAATCAGAGCAAACAAGACTGAGCGCTCTGAGAAGTAAAACAATAATAATAATACTTTCTTTATTAACCACTAAGATCAACAACAACAACAGCAAAAACAACAACAACAACAATAACAATGGTAATAATAATTTGTTTTATAGACCACAAGGGCCTAAAACATTTAGGACAATATTAAGTAATGAAATGAATAATAATATTAATAATAATAATAGTTTCTACCTGTCTGGATAGGTTTCTCGTGCATTGAATGTATTTGTAGGCCCCATCAGCTCCTCCCAAGTGGTGATAGCATTGTCCCTTGCTATTATAAGGCAGATAATGGGTCCCTGGCTCATATATTCCACCAGTTTGGTGAAGAACATCTTACCAAAATGTTCGCTATAGAAGTCGCTGGCTTGTTCTGGTGTCATGTGAACACGGCGTCTCTGAAATAAATAGTTGAGATAATAGTCTCTGATTTAGGCATATGGCCAGCAATTTTGAAGGGAGAAGATTAGTCAATTCTACTAACACCAGTATATGACTGCTACTTTACTTTATTGACACCAAAGGGAAGGCGCGTAGCTTAGTGGTTAGGGTAATTGGTTCATGATCGTGAGTTCGATTCCCAGACGTGTTGTATCTGTGAGCAGAACACTTTATTTCATGTTGCTCCAGTCTACTCAGCTCGCAAAAATAAGTTGTACCTGTAATTCAAAAGGGCTGGCCTTGTCACATTCTGTATCATGCTGAATCTCCCTAAGATCTATGTTAAGAGTAATTGTGCTGTAGACATTGATTTTATGAGCTGGCTGTTTTGTGGATCGGATCAACTGGAACTCTTGTCGTCATAACTGACAGAGTGCCAGTCAAGGGAAGAAAGACAAAGCTGGCCTCAGTAGGATTTGAAATACTGTAAAGGATTTTTTTCTGACTCTGTAACTTTTGCTAGTTTGTCACATTAGTTAATCCTTTCGTTACCAACCCGGCTGAAACCGGCTCTGGCTCTGAGTACAAATGTTTTGTTTTCATAAGATTTTAATTAAAATCTTCCACCAAACCTTAGTCACACTTTATGTTCCTAACACCTGCTGAATGATAACTAAGTTATTTTACTAAATTCTTTGTTATAATTAAAGTAATTGAAAGAAACATAGAGCATCTCAAAATAAATACAGTAACAGAAGGGTTAAGGTTGATATGGCTTCTTGAGCAGGTAGTTGGTGATACATGTATGTTGGGTGGGCAGTGTGTAACATTTCCTTTAATAAGTTGATTAGGAGAGGAGAGGAGAGGCAGTACCATGCTCTATAACTTGTATTACTACCTCTCTCTCACTCAGGTGACACTGATGCTGCTGCAGCTCAAAATATGCATCTAAAGATCAATGTGTGTAAAAAAAATCATAGATAGGAAGAGAACTAGAGTTGTAATCCAAGCTTTCCAACACTCAAGTGGTGGTGTTAAACATGAGGGTTATTTATATGCTAAAGAGGAGGTTACATGTTGATAAAATTCATTATCATCCTCATTGTCATCTTTTAATATATGATGTAAATTTTGCCATTTTTATTATATTGTGTACTATTTGGTTATCTGAGTTTTATAGTCACTTAAAGACTCCGCCGGTTACGACGACGAGGGTCCCAGCTGATACGATCAACGGAACAGCTTGCTCGTGAAATTAACGTGCAAATGGCTGAGCATTCCACAGACACGTGTACCCTTAACGTAGTTCTCGGGGATAATCAGCGTGACACAGAGAGTGACAAGGCTGACCCTTTGAAATACAAGTACAACTCATTTTTGCCAGCTGAGTGGACTGGAGCAACGTGAAATAAAGTGTCTTGCTCAAGGACACAACGCGTCGCCGGGAATCGAACTCACAACCTTACGATCATGAGCCGAATGCCCTAACCACTAAGCCACGCGCCCTCACTATTTATAGTCACTACAAGGAATGCGTCACTACAAATATATGTCTTACATGCTGGCTCTAGTATCTGCTTTGACATGTTCTCTATAGCTGCATGCCCTTCCTAATGCCAACCACTTTACAGAATGTATTGGGTGCTTTTTCATGGCACCAGCACTAGTGAGGTCGCCATGTGACTTACAAAACTATGATCTCCTTTGACAGACTGGGCTGCAGTAGAGAGGGAAACAGATTTGTGCTAGGTGATGAGGGGTTCAAGTATAAGAAAGGGCCAAAACAGAACAGCCTTCTTACTGTAGAGGAGCTAAATAGCTTGACATACCCATTTCTTCTTGATTTGTCACTACCTCTCTCAGGCCTTGAATTAATCACTTTGTGTCTCTATAAGGATCATCAAAATACTGACTGAAACTATTAAAACTATTGCTATCACCACCATCATCACCATTGTCTTCATTATTTCTCCATCATTGACAACATCACAGTCAATACCACAGCATGAGCTAATAATGGAGCTTCTACATAGTCATTCAACCTTCATGAATCAGCTGGTAAATCTCTTCTTAAAATATATCCTGCTATCTAAAAAAATCCAGTGGCACCCTCAATAATATAGTACTGGTCGTATAAAAAAGACAAGATGGTCTTGCCTGAAATGCCTTTGACATAGAAACGGGGGGCGGGGGAGCCTGTAAGTGATCGCTCGACCTGCAAGAAATAGTAGTCAAATCTTTAAATCTAAACTCTACCACCTTAAATAAAGAAGCAGGGGCGGACCCAGATGGAGGGTTGTGGGATACGTGCCCTCCTCAAGAAAAGAAGTGTGCCTTTCTAAATAATGTTATTGCGCTCTTTTCTCCTAGAATTGTATTCCTTCTGACCTTGTGCCCTTTCTTCGAAAAATTCCTAGGATCGCGCCTGAGAAGGATACTTTAAACAAAGTGATCCACGATATAAAAACAACAGATAGTCACGGCTAAAATGTCTTAAATTATAGATCTGTTGGATAAGGGCTGACCTAGAATATGTACTGAAAAACTCCACCACCAATACCATCACTACCAAACATTAAAGTGGTAGGCAACCAAAAACAGAAGGAAGAGACTATCAACATATATGTGCAACATTTGAGGTACTTACATTGACAATAGTGAAACCTGTCCGTAGAATAATATCTTCTATAACATCAGCATATTTCACAGCTTCTGGTTTAATGATAGCTAAAGTTTTATCAACATAGGCTTTGGGATGACATCTTTTTACTTTTTCAGTCATTGCTGAAGTTTTATTTCAGTTATGGTTCTATATATTCAATAAACACTCACTCTCTCTCTCTCTCTCTCTCTCTCAAACTGTCCCTATCTTCCCTCTATATTTTTCTTTTTCATGATATTACTCAACACTCGCTCTCTTATTTTCCTTCATATCTTTCTCCTTTTCATTCTCTCCCCCTATTCCTCTCCCTCTCTTTCAAACCCTTTGTCTTTGTCTCTCTTTTTCTCCCCCTCTCTTTCTCCTCCGCTTTATCTTTCTCATTCTTTTACTAATCGTTCCCTTCTTTCCAACATTGTTGTGTTAGTAGTTGCTATGACAGCAATGACGTAGCAGCGAGCGAAAAATGTCAGTTGTGACTCTATCATAAATAAATGGACACCACCAACAGTAACAGCTACCATCCTGGGGCCGGTGTCTGAAATCAGGTGAAGTTCAATTATACATAATTATACCGTCTGTCTGCTTTTTCCTTATCTAATAACAACTTATCTTTGTTTTAATATTATTTTATAAATTCGAAGATTTAACTTTTCAGTTAAAATAATGATGATATGTCTGATAAAAAATATTTCAAATATTTTTTTACTTCAATAATATAAATCTGTATTTGAACTTTCTATCTCTTACTTTGGACATATTTCATCATAAATTGATACGTATTTTAAATTTTGTTAGCATAGTTTATATATAGTTTCCTTAATTGAAACAAACTCACCAAGTTAACCGAATATGGTGTTACAACACCAAATACACAGATTTTAGTTTAAATTACAGTAGCATTTATTGCTAAATTAATGAAGTTATTGTTTAACTTTACGATAGTCTTGATCCAACAAACATATGATCAAAGACATTCCAGATGTCACTGTCCCGTGTTTTGAGACTGTAGGATGAGGAGGCATAACTACAGTTTGGCACCCCACCCCTGTTATGCTGGATGTGATTTGAGGGAAATTAAGTTATTTCTACCAGGTGATCATTACTCATTCTATCAAGTCTGTTACAGCCCTGTAAAATAACAGACGATAATGAACTTTTGGATGTCAAGCTGGAATACCTAGAAGTAAAAGCATTTGATTCTGACTATTAAAAAAATCGAAATTAGATTTAAATTTATGCAACAAAAAAAATCGTTTTTAACTATGTATATTGTACAAAATTAAATATATATGCAATATTTATAATGGACAATTATTATTATAAATATTCAAAAGTAAACAGGAAGAAAATGCAGAAATAAAAAGAATAAAAGAAAAAAGAAATCAGTAAAAAGATGCAAATGTTTCTGAGGTAAATCCTGTCAAAGTTAACTTTGTCTTTCATTTTGCACCCTGGGGGACAATAAAATAAAGTACCAGTTAAGTACTGAGAACGATGGTATCGACCAACCCCTTTCCTAAAAATTGCCGGCTTTGTGCCTAAATCAGAAACTATTTATCCAATGCAACTAGTAACAGTCTGTGTCGTCGGCAAATAGTGAAAACCAAATAGTGAAAAGTTTGTGAAGTGGAATAAACTATGTTGTTATGAAGGAAAAGAAGACATTTCGTGGGGAAAAACAAATCTTTGTAGAAGAGAGATGCAATGTTTTCCTCACACCAAAATTATTTTGTTTTACTCTTATGAACTTTCCGTAAATATTGACGTAATTAATGTCATTGATCTGGTAATTTATTTTGTTACGTCTATGGAGAGTCATCATGCCACTATAATTAACACACACACACTGGTTCAATTCCTCTCATTTATTAAATAACCAATTTTTTTTGTCAAAGCTCTTTCGTTGCATTTTTTTGCAACCGTCTCAGTGACTATCGACTCTGTCCGTTCATTTTGTTACATTTTTAGGGTATCCTCCACTTTAACGATCCTAAATTCCATCTGCATGTGTTTCATTGTTGGTCCCCAGTTCTTTGGGAAGTAAATAACAACAAAATATACATAAATACATGTATACATATTTAGGGCCAATTTTGAATTTAGGAACGTAAAAGCGCAGATACCCCATTATATCGTTTGGTCATGAATTTGTTGTGGCAGCGATGGACCCTATGTTCCAGGAAGACATTTCTACCGACACCGGTTCACTTAGGGACCTGGTTAATTAAGTTGTAAACTTTTGTTAATTGTGTATCTAAGTCGGGAATTAATGACGTTTCACTGATGTTCGTGTCTTTAAAAATTCGTCAGAAAGGAAACAAAAGGAACAATATCTCTACACAAAGTTTTAGGAAATTATAACTTGTTGATTTACATCGGCCTACCTTTTCTGCATATTAGAAGGGAACTTTTATAACGAATGTTCTAATATCTAACAAGTTTATTCTGTAATTAGTTTGTTGTCTGTGACTCGACATCCTTTATTGGTAATCGATTCCCAGTTTCCATGGCTCCTAATCTTGTCCTGTATGTTCCTTCAATAATTTATACGAATGGCCTCTTGTTGATCGATGGAATTCTCACATATCTTTGTTGAGATTGATTTACATTGTTGATGCTATTGTGAAAAATCTGACGTTAGTCTCATAAATCTGTAGCATAAGTAATGGAAATCGATTACATGATCAGTGTAATTAGTTCCCTGTGAGGTGTGACGACGATGCGGTTTCAATTCATGGTTAGTATTCCTTCATTTATCAAAAGAAACCAGTAATTCGGATGGATTCTTTGCTCGCTGCATTTGTTTAGAGGTTCGAAATTTAAAATTTAAGATGTTTCAAATCATTTTCTGTGTTTATATAATTGTATTTATTTTGTCAGAATTTAAATTGAACGAAAGTCATTGAAAAAATAAACTAAGGTTTTAAAAATGAAATTGAAAACTTAAAAATTTCATTTCTTTTGTTTTGATTGATTGGTACAGGGAATTTCCCTTGTGAAATTTCCTAGAAATTTTTTTTTTTTTTTAGTATTTTGTTTTTATATTCAAATTTATAAGTTTGTCAAAAGTTGAAAACGAAGAATCAACATCTGTAATGAAATTTTATAATTAAAAATGTTTTTTAAAATTGGTTTGCCTTAAACGGACGAAATTTTTTTTTAACAACTAATCAATTAAATTGTAAAAAATGAGATATGTGAAATACAATTTAAGTTTTCAAAAATGCATCTTTTTACTACAAAATTGTGCGCGGTGGGGGTAGGTGCGAAGTTTCTTTAGAACTTTTTTTTTTTTGTACCACGAATCGGAGGATCACGAGCATAATAAAAGACAATAAAGTTCATAATATATAATTTAATTATTACATATATAATGCAAAAAATACTCCACAGAAAGCAATAGTCAATAAAATAGAAATTAAACTTTAAAATTTATTCTTTCTATGCGGTTCAGTTCGAAATGATTCATGCCCCGGTGATTAGTGACCCCCTGATGTAGATGATAATGTTTAACATTTACACAATACCTCATATTTTGTAGGGTGTGGAGCACTGTTGTTGGAAATAACTTTGTATTTGACTGACAGTTATTTATTTTAGGAACTTTGCCTTTCGTTTCTCTGGATTAAATTTCATACAGTAGTTTGGTCTCTGACCCCTGAAACTGGTGAAAATCGTCATCTGATGAGAGACCTCAGCCCAAATGTTTGCAACAGGGTGGCCCCTGCCAAAGGCACCGAAGTACTATGTACTGGTGTTAAACTAGACAATAGATTAATTCAACTATATCCTTGTGCCAGACTGAAGCAGTAGAGTAGCAGACAATGGCTTATATTTAGGTTTGTCTTTCATGTTCTAAGTTTAAATCCCACCAAATTCAACCCTAAAGGATCAATAAAATAACTACTGGTAAAGTTTAATCACCTTATACCTCTTCCCAAAATTTGGGTCTTGTGTTATTATTTAAAGTAAAGTGGCAAGCTGGCAGAATTGTTTCCATGCTGGACAAAATATTTAGCAGCAGTTTTTCTGGCTTTACATTCTAAGTTCAAACTCCGTTAAGCTCAGCTTTACCTTTCATACTTTTCAGGTCAATAAATTAAGTACCATTTGAGCACTGGAATTGATGTAATTGACTTATCCCCACTCCTAAATAAATTGCTGGCCTTGTGCGAAGATGTGAAACTATTATTAATATTGAAATTTATGTAATTATTCTACTAAATTTCTTTTAACTATTTCAGCCACAAGTCAGCAGGATGGTCACACGTAAGTAAATATTTTTATATATTTTTAAAATTTTATTTTCAACTCAATGAGGAAGGATAGCATCTACAGTCATTTCAGGCCATTTGAGACTAGGTGTTGGTGATAATTAAGTGCAATTAGTATGATTTATGTTCAAGTTGAATTATTAGGGATTAACTGTGAGTGAGAAAATACATCTTAAGAGAGTTCCAGAGAGAGATAACTCTCAAGATGTACAGAATAAAAAAAAGTGTTTAATACTAAGTTAGTAAAGTGGGACATGCCAGATGCAAAATGATAAAATTAGATCTGTATTAAATGGGATAAGATACAGATGGTATATAGTCAACAACTTCAGTGATGTAGAGACCATGCATTTAGTTACATTCCCTTTTATATTGTGTTCAGATCCTTCTGGGATCAATTCTGATTTTCATCTCTCTGTGATCCATAAATTAAGTAGTGATAAGATGCTTATATAAGTACCTTATAAAGTGCTGGCATGGATGTGTGATTAAGGAGTTCACTTAGCAACCACATTTTCAGGTTCAATTCCACTGCAAAGCATCTTAGACAAATGTCTTATACTATAACTCCAAGTTAACTAATTGACCAAAGCCTTGTGGGTGGATTTGATAGACAGAAACTGAAAGAAGTCCATTATATATATATATATATAGTGTAAGTATGTTTGATTCTTCATGTCTTGATATTGCATGATAGGTGTAGATGAGTGTCCCCCTCATACAAGTGCATCCTTTATTTCCAATCTTCTGTGAAAACATGTACAGTTATGGGGGAAGCACTACCTTGCCTGGAAACAGGTAAGGGTTTGGTGACAAGGGCATCCAGCCATAGAAAATCAGCCACAACAAAATTTTTTCTGACCCATGCAAGCATGGAAGCATAGACATTAAAACCGATGCTGATGAATATACTTGAGTACATTAAATTGACTAGACCCATCCCTTAAATTTGTTGTCTTGTGTTGAAGTTAGAAATTATCGCCATCATTATCATCCTCTTCATTATTATTATTATTCTTGATTTTCAGGACCTAAGACTGCTAGAAGACCTTTGGTAAGTAACATCAATAACATTAATTTGTTCTTATTTCCCTGTTGTACATTAGATACACTGAGAGGTCGTTACTGTCTAGTTAGTAGTATGACTAGTAATCTTTTGATGCAGGGCCATGCTTTTAGTATCAATGCAAATACAGCTAGACAATTCATGTGGCTCAGCATGATATGAACATAAAATAAATAGTTTTAAATTTGAGACTTTTGAATGTATTTTTTTTCATAGTTACACATATCATTCTGCTATAACGTTGGCTGTAGCACTTTACAGTTTGGTATATCAAAACAAGTCTACTAATGTGTCATGTCTAAAAGTTTACCACACAATGCCTGTAACAACATTTAAACTTATTACTTGTTATAAACTGAGTATCGTTTGTCCATTTCCTTAATAAAGACAAGGAACATTATCCAGATGCACTGAGCAACACTGAGTGGCTTAAATGAATGTTTGTTACTTTTTTTTACTGTCACATGCTGTCTAGTCACTTGTGACAGTGACAGAGTTAAAACAATTTTCTTTATCATCATCATTATCGTTTAACTTCCGTGGGGTCTGGGAAGCCAGGAGGCTGCACCAGGCTCCAATCTGATCTGGCAATGTTTCTACAGCTGGATGCCCATCCTAACGCCAACCACTCCGTGCGTGTAGTGGGTGCTTTTTATGTGCCACCGGCACAGATACCAGGGGAGGCTGGCTACGGCCACGATCGGTTGGTGCTTTTTACGGAAGCCAGTCAAGGCGGCGCTGGCATCAGCCACGTTCAGATGGTGCTTTTTACATGCCACCAGCACAGGTATCACAACTACAATTTCCATTTGATTTTTTGATTTTGCAATTTTCTTGTTAGCAATAATCAGTATCTTCATTATCGTTGTTGTCATCTCCACCATCACCATTAATGGTATAATAATCGCCTTGTTCAGCAATCATGAAATTAGACAGCTCTGTATGACAGCATCATTTTACTTATACATGTAATTTAATGTTGGTGCTTTACCATTTTTGGTCATATTATTCATTGTGTATTGGGTAATGATTACAAGACGATAATCTTTTTCTGAATCATCTTGACCCATCAAAGAACATAGAAAAGATTGACACCAATTTAGAGTTTTAAGTTGGTGGTGGTGTTTCCAGTTATCTCAATCAAGTTCTGTACTGTTTAATGTTGTTGACTAAGCTTCTATTGTCACCCACCCAAGATATCACCCTATTTCTAATTATGTTATATTTTGATAGGACAATGATAAACCTAAGCCAAGTATCAGGTACGTAAATATTTTCCTTTCATACCTTAATCTTATCTTTTATTTCTTTGTCTACAAAAGTTCTTCCCTATAGCTTAAGTCTCCTCTGGAAGCTCCTTCCTGCATACACTCTCTGCAAAAATCAGTCTAAACACAAGTTGCATCAACTTCAGCTGTCCAGAAGGATCTCAAGAGCTATAGATTCTGCACCTCTTATTCAGACTAAACTTTATATAAATTTACTATTCCCTCTTACTTTTAGAGTTAATGTTTTTGACATTACATACCTTTGACATTCAGCCAAAAAATATTACTCATTACAATAAACACTTAATTAGAATGCTTCCCTCCATGCATACACTGTACTTTTTTTCCTACTTTTTTAATCTCTTTCTAGTTATTTCCCTTCATTATAACAGTCTAGTGTTTCTACTCCCACCAGTGCATTATATTGTAGTGATGCTACTGTGTAGGGTTCAGCGCGCATGCGCAGAATGGGACTACTTCCGGGTGGCCACCGGAATTCTTCCCCATGCGCATGTGCGGGAAACGATCCCTAAGGCCCGCCAAACTCGATTCATTCTCTCTGGCCGTCAGCCAACGTGAACAGACGTGCATTTGGTAGACTCTGATAACCTTACCGACTTAGCCGCGAACGACATCGAACCACTTCAACCAACGAACAAGAAGCTGTACATCAGAAGGCTGTCGTTTTCCCATCAGATATATGTACACCATCGCAATTAATAAACAAACTGCTGTCTTTCACCGATAACCTGACTTCGTCTGTTATGTCTTACTAAATTGTATGTGACGGGATCGGATCGACACCCTTTCAGTGATACCGATACCAGATCCTGTTACAATATTTTCAATTCCTTTTCATTTAGCAGTGAAGATTTCTATGCAAACATGGCTGCAGTAGCTGAAGAAGAATCTGACTTAAGCTTATCAGATGTTGATGCTGACCAATTGGCTAAGTCATTGGCTGTAAGTCCACCTTGTTAACCCTTTTGATAGTATTGTTATTGAGTAGCCTCAGTATGACACAAAAGTTTCAATTGAAGTATGATTTAAGCCGTTATATTTTTTTCGCTGCTTTTGCCAATTCCTATGACTGTCTGTCACCATCCAATTCCATTATGAATTTGAATTGGAAGCTTGGGTCAAAGTGATTACACAACCATGAATGCTTTGCAGAGCTTCAAGCTCTTGATAGAGCTTGATGATCCTGACCATTAATCTTCTAGGATTTCTTCGCTCAGCATCAATGTAAGAAGCACCATTGGCTCAATTGAGCTTTTCCACTACCACTTCACAATCCACTATGCTGCAGTCCCATGACTTCGACATATCCTTGGCAGGGTGGCTGAATGGGTGCCTGTTACTATGCATGGGACAGTCATCACTCCATAAGATATTTTCAAATTACCCGCATACCCAAATTTGTAATATAACTGTCACCATTTTGTCTGAAGGTTTATGGTAGTGTTATAGAGTAGCCTCAGTCAATTCTGCTAAAGTAGAGGTTTGATACAGGGGTAATAAATCAAAATATTGAATCTTTGATACATATAACTGTTACCATCTTATCTTTACTATGGTTGTGATAGCTTTTGATGAGTGAAACATTTAACACTCATTCTTGGAAATTTAGAAGGAAAATTACTATTACATCAGTCTGGTCATATAGCTTGAAGGTTACAATGTTAGACTGCCAAACCAAATGGTAAGAAGTTAAAATCTAAGAACAGATGTTATTTTTAACTTAAGTACATTATTTTCCTTAGTATGTTTTGGTTAAACTTTTGGAAAATGATGGAGACAAATGCATAAATTTTTTTATGTCTATCTTTTTCATCACAAATTTGCTCATTTTCATGAATTATTGGAACAGTTTTAGGGATGGATAGCCACCTAACAACACTCAACCATGAAACTGAAATAGTACAGTTGCCCAACCCCTCAAATGCCTTAGCTTTAGAGCTATTCAACTCCTTAACCACAAAGTTTTCCAATCCATTATACAAACAGTTAGTATCAAACGAAAGTATCAAGTCTCTTAGCCTTGTAGCTATCTAACCCTGAACATTACAGATTCTAGGTCTTTGTAATAAGATAAAACAAAGTTGTTTTCAAGATGGTTATTTATTTATTGTAGGATTTGGATGACATGGATGCAGATCTATTTGGTGGGCGGAAGAAAGACTCTGACAGCAAGGCACCACAGAAATCAAGTTCAGCAGGTACTTCAGAGTCCCACCATCCTCCTAGCAGAGATGGGAGCCAAGATCAAGAAGCAACACAACAGACAAATGATGAACCACCAAAAACAGCTTCAACATTGAAGAATCAAGAATCAAAATGTAAATCACTTTCGAAGTTGTTTTCTTTTTTATCATTTTTTTGCACATGTGTACACGTGTGAGTGTGTATATGAAAATGGTATAAGTTTTTTTCCTAACACCACAAATTAGATTCCTTCAATTACACTATCACTGGCCACAACCATGATATCACTTGTCATGTCTTCTCAAGTACAGCAAATCACCAGATGTCTCAGTCTCATCACGTCCATGAAGAAGTAAATGATTTTTAATTCATTGAGCAAACTTATATGTTTATTGCCTAATTAGACAGGCACTATTTTCACTGACATTCAGGCTCAACAAGTCCAGTGTATTTACTAAGCATAATGTTACTAATCATTTATGCTGAAAGATCAACTCAATAAAAGAAAATAAATATATGAAAAGCTCATAGGCAGGCCAAGATACTCTCATAGAATATGACCAAATGAAATTTATTTTTCAGCATTATCTCTTTGTGGTCCACACACTTCCTTGGATCACATTGGTGAATAAGCTTTCATCCTGTTGCTCAAAAAAGTTATCAACAACAGATATGATGTCATTATCACTATGATAATGGTTCCCAGCTAAGTGTTTTTTCATGTTGGGAACATATCATTGTCAGATGGGGCCAAATCAGGAAAATGGGGATGGTGATCTTCAACAAAGCATGAGTTGACCCACATTGCAGTACTAACCCCACGTCTGGGACAGTGTTATTGCTATACATACAACCACTATATATATACATACATACATACATACATACATACATACATACATACATACATACATACATACATGCATGCATACATACATACATACTACATACATACATACATACATACATCATACATACATACATACATACATACATACATACATACATACATACATACATACATACATACATGCATGCATGCATGCATGCATGCATGCATGCATGTCGGTACTGAAAAGTTTCTGGCTTTGGGTAAAAGAAAATATAGGAGGATCAGTTAATTATGATTTTATTCAACATATTCCCCTCTCAGACTCACATACTTATTGTAGTGGTCCTTCAGTTTTTCTAAGCTCTGTAAAAGAAGTTGGAAGGTTGAGCCTCCAACCAGACCGTTCACAATACCCTTAAAACCAGGAACTTTTCAGCATCTCCTCATAATTTGTGTGTATATGTAGATATATATATATATATTTATGTGTGTGTACACATGTTATCTTTTGTTGTTGAACATTTTGAAACCTTGGTTTGAAATTATCCCTTGATCAGTTTGTTGCATTTGTTTTTGGTTTACTTCAAGAATGGCTTCACTGAATGACAAATTAACAAACCTGATTGATCAATTATTTCCAGTTAACGACGACATAGACTTGACTGGGTTGTTATCTGATGATGACAGCCTTCTTCAATCTATGGACAAGAAAGAGATTACTACTAAATTAGCCTCAGATACAACAACAAAACCCGGTTCTACAGATGTACCTCCACCTCCAACAAAGACAACTACACTTAACCCATCTCCAAATACTCCCAGTATATCGAAAGTGAAAGAAACTAAAGGTAAAGTAAATATATTTTAAGTCTCTAACAATCTAAGGGGAAAATGATGGAGTTTTCTCTATTGTCTTTCATGTTTGTGTTCAGGCGCTTGCATGTGTGAGTTTGAATATCTGCATTTATGTGCATATTTCTTTTTTCATCTTTTTGAGCAGAAAAGGCAGTGCTCATGCATGACACTTTATATATATATATACACAAAGGGCTTCCATCTACCAAATCTACTCACAAGGCTTTGGTCAGCCCTAGGCTATAGTAGAAGACACTCACCCATTGTGCCAAATAGTGGAACTGAACCAGAAACTATGTGGGAAGAAAACTTCTTAACCACACAGACGCGCCTGTTGGGACAGAGGTTTCTATGTCCAGGATACCCTTCCTGGGGGCAGCCCACACCTGTTTCCATGCGAGGTAATGATCTCGCTATTTTATTATAACAGCTAGTAGAACCCTAAGCAAGAAATATAAACTGCATTGTGGTCAGGAAATAGCAGGGGAACTGGGGGTGTGGGAGTTTTAGTGAAGGAAGAAATCTGTGAGAAGATGGTGGAGGTAAGGAGAAAGAGTGACAGAGTGACAACAGTAGCATTAGCATTTCAGGAAGAAGTGGTAAGGGTGATTTGTGGGTATGGTCCACAGAAAATGGAAGAGGGATCATTGAGAAAGAGCAGTTCTTTGATGAAATGGCGAATGAGTGGGACTTATAAAAGGTAGATGAATTGGTTTGGGGTATGGGTGATTTTAATGGACATGTTGGGAAATGGATCCAGGGCTTTGAGAGTGTGCATGGGGAAAATGGAATTGGGGAGAGAAATATGGAAGGAAGGATCCTGTTGGAGTTTTGTGATGAGAAAGAGTTGTGTGTGGCAAATACATGGTTTAGGAAAACAGAAAAGGAAGGTGACTTTCAGCACAGTAGGGGATGAGATAGAGATTGATTTTGTGTCGGTTGGCAAACAAAAAAGAAAATATCTGAGAGATATGAAGGCAATACCAAGGGAGTTGGAGCACAGGTTGGTGGTTGCTGACTTGAATAAAAGGAAAGTTAAAAAACGTGTGAGAAAGGGAATGGTTGAGAGGGGAAAGGTGTGGAAACTGAAGGAAGAAGAAACAAGAGCACGGTTTGAGGAGAGAGTTGGGGAGTTGGTAAGCATTGATGCACCGGCTTTGTGGAAGTCTTTTAAAGAAGGGGTACTAAAGGTATGTGATGAAATGTGTGGAAGGACGAAGGGTAGGAGAGATCAAAGAAATATGTGGTGGTGGAATGAGGAGGTGAGGGATGCGATAGCGAGGAAAAAGGAGGCACACAAAGCTTTATGTAATTATAGGACTGAGAAAATCATGCAAAGAGGGTGGTTGTGAGATCTATGAGGAAGGAGGCTTAGGAGAGGTTGTGCAGGCTTAATGAGAACCCAGATAGGGTGTTTAGGTTTATTAAATCAATGAAAAATGATGGAAGGATGTTGAGGGAGGAATATGTGTGAGGGGGAATGATGGAAGGTTGAATTTTAGTGAGAAGGACAGGGGAAGAGTTTGGAAGGAGCATATGTAGGGATTTATGAATGAGGAGTATGAATGGGATCAGAGGATGGAAGTTACTGTGGTAAAGGGTGCCAGTGGAGAGGGTTAGTCAGGAAGAAGTAGTGGAGGCAATGAAGAAAATGAAAACAGGATAGGCAGCTGGTCCATCAGAAGTAAGTGTGGAAATGATAACTGCAAGTGGAGAGATAGGGATTGTTGTGATGATGGAGTTCTGACAGGGCATGCTTAATGGAAGAGAAATGCCAGATGATTGGGCACTAAGTGTGGTGATACCGATCTTCAAGAGGAAGGGGGATGTGATGAGTTGTGGGGCATATAGAGGAGTGAAGTTATTGGAGCATGCAATGAAGATAGTGGAAAGGGTGTTGGAGAAGAGAATTCAGAAAGGGGTGGATGTGGATGAGATGCAATTTCGTTTTATGCCAGGCAGGGGGACAATAGATGAGGGGGTAAAGACAAGAGTGACAATTGGATCAGAGCAGTCGGAGGAGTTTGCGGTGAAGGTTGGTGTGCATCCGGGATCTGTGTTGTCACCATTATTGTGTGCAATAGTGGTTGATGTGGTGACGGAGAGTGCAAGAGAGGTACTATTAATGGAGATACTATATGCAGATGACTTTGTTCTGATGAGTGACTTTAGTTTTGTACTTTTGGCTTAAATATTTAGAAATATACTTAAGTAGATTACATCTGATGTACTGAAATTTTAACTGTCTTTGTGTACCATAGTACAGTAGAATCCACAACTTCTCAAACAATCTCTGAAAATTAATAAATTTGACAACTGATCCAGTTGGATCAACAGTATTAACAACAAAAGCTGGAGCTCAGCCCCTAAAATCGAGGGAATACACTACAAGGGTTACTAATTTTCGAGTGTATTTTATACCAACAAGTATTTGGTTAGTATTCAACTAATTCAGTTCATGCAACAATAATTGAAATATCCAGTAAACATTTTTTTGTTTTTTCAAACTTTTCTAGGACCTGCTACCAAAAAGGCTGTGACATTTAACAATGAAGATGATATATTTGATGAGCTTGGTCTAAATGACAGTCCACAAGAAAATACTCAATCTTCAAAATCTAATCTTGATTATCTTTTTGGAAGATCTTCCCCAACTGAAACTTTTGGCGGTTCTAACGACAAAAAATCCCTGGTTGATGATCTTTTGAAGGGTAAACATATTACTAATTGTAAGTTTGTGTATAATTAATTATCTTTTATTCTGCTAGCTTGAACAACAGTAATCAATGCTTTATTATCAGTTAATTGCTATTGATTAGATTTCTTATCAACCTTACTGATAAGAGGATAGTGAGATAGGGGTGGGGTATTGTTGTTGTTCAAATTCATTAGAATGTTGATCAAAATACTTTGCAGTATTTGTTTCACCTCCTTACATCTTGGTGAAAGCACATAGCCCAGTGGTTAGGGTGTTGCATTCAGGATTGCAAACAAGATCATGGTTTTGATTCCTGGACTGGGTGGTGTGTTATGTACTAGTGTAAAACACTTTGTTTCCAGTCCACTCAACTGTAAATGAATAACCCTGTGACAGACTGGTGTCCTGTTCAGGGGAATACAGTGATCTAAGTCACTTATACACAATGGAAACGACTGCTAGTTTTGCTGCCTTAACAATATTAAAATAATAATAATATTAATTACAGAGATGTACTTGCATAGCAAGTGACCTGATCTGAGATCGTGTGCTGGAATGAAAACAATTGCAGTGTGGAAGGTGTTTATAAGCCATTTAAGAAAAACACAAAATCCGTTAGGTTCACTTCAACATTTAAATTTAATTTGTCAAAATATTACCATCGCTTTGAGATCACGACCTGTTCACTGAGAAAATTCCATGCTGCATCACAGAATTTTCTCAATGAACAGGTTGTGGTCTCAAAGCGACGAAAATATTTTGACAAATTAAATGTTGAAGTGAATCTAACAGATTTTGTGTTTTTCTTAAACGGCTTATAAACAACTTCCAACACTGCAATAATATTAATGTTTTCTCATTATGGCTGGCCTATTATATTAATGTTCTCTCATTATTACTGCCAGCATCAGAGCAGGGAAAGAACAAGGAAGAAGACTCCGTTTTTGGCTCATATGTACCTTCTGTCGCTGCATCATCATCCTCATTATCAACTACAAGGAGCGGAAGGTGAGCCACATTGATTGCTCTGCTCTCTCTCTCTCCCTCTCTCTCTGTCTCTCTCTCTCTCTCATGACACAACTTTCATCATTATCATTACCACCATTGTCATTGTTATCAATAACAGCAACATCACTTGAGCCCATGATGTAGCCTCTACATCTTAAATTAACCAAACTAGAAATAGCAGCCACATTGATCCAAACAATACTATCTTAAAAAATGAAACAAAAAGTCACACTGGATTATGTAGTACTTGTCATCATCATTATTACTACTTTCGTTATCACTTTCATCTTATCATCATCACCTTTATAAAACATCTTGCACTACAAGCCTTGCAGTTGTGCAATGAAATGATAGTATCTTTGTAGATGAAGTCCAAAGGACCTTTCAGAGCCATTTCTTATCTCTGATTCTATGGTAATTCACAGATGAAACATAAATCTTCCCATAGACAAAACACCTATTCATTGCAGTTATTTTCCTTCAAATTCCCATTTTGGCATAGGTAGGATGGTTTAACAAGACTCAATGGATTGGAGGTCCACATCTTGCTCAAATGTTTTTTTTTTTTGCATGGTTTCTAAGGCTGGATCCCCTTCCTAACACCAACTATTTTACAGAATGTATCAGGTACATATTTTTTTCTTGATACCAACACTATAGAGGTCACCTTGCCATCAGTAAGCCTAAAGAGCCTTCTCAGGCTCTTTATTGTCACAGCTTGAATTGATTACCAATCACTTTTCGTACAGAGTGCTTTATGTAGCACCAGTACTATTGAAAGCCATCTTTGTTGTTAAGATGGTGGGCCAGCAGAATCATTAGAGTACAAGAAAAAATATCTTGCAGCATTTGTACCAGTACTTTAGGTTTTGAATTCAAATTCAGCTGGGATCAACTTTGCCTTTCATCCCTCCAGGGTAAGTACTAGTTAGTTACTGGGATCAATGTAATCAGCTATATACCCCACACTCCAACAGGATCCACATTTTAGGCCTTGTACCTATGTTAGAAGCAATTATTGTTTATGTTGTTGTTATATTTCCAATTTTCTTTGTCTCATTGATAGAGTGCTTGATAAAAGTGAAAGTAAATCTTCCCTGTTGTCAGATAATTCATCCAAACGAAGAGGGTCCTTTCTAAAGACATCTCTGGATGATATTAACGATGATGATGATGATACCTTTGATTGGTTAATGGGAATAAGTAAAGAAAAGAGCTCAGTAAAATCTTCCACATCTCACGAAACAAAGAAGACAACGAAACCAACAGTAGAAGAAAAGAAGAGTAAAGAAATTGTTTTAGATGATGATGATGATGATGATGACTGGTTAGGAATTAAGAAGTCCACAACTGATACTGAATTAAATGAATCGCTCAAAACCGAGATCTCTCACCCAGCTAAACCAAGTTTGACTCTTAAAGATGTTCTTCCACTTAAGACAGAAACCCCTGGGAAAGTTGAAAAATCGAAGTCTGATGAAAGTTTTGAATTTAACATCACCCCAAAAGCAAGTGCCGTCCAAGGAAAATCGAGTGTTTTAACTAAATCAGAACCAACCATTCAACCAAGTGGGGGCCTGGAGAAATCAAGTGCCTTATCAAAATCTGAACCCTTTTTTTTTCAACATAATACAGTCCAAGAAAAACCTGAGGAAATAACGGTAAATGCTTGGTTATTTTATAAATATAGGCGTGGGTTATGACTGTGTAGTTGAGAAGCTTGCTTCCCAACTGTGTGATTTTGTGTTCAGTCCTACTGTATGGCACTTTGAACAAATGTCTTCTATTATATCCACCCCCCCCCAGGCCAACCAATGCCTTGTGAGTGAGTAGATTTGGTAGAAGGAAACTAAAAGAAGCTCATTGTATATGTGTGTGTGTCAGAGTTAATGTGTCCTTCTCTTAACATCACATGTTAATTGTAAGTGAGCATCACCACCACACAAGTGGTGTTATTTGCATCCAACCTTATGTGGAAACGTGTCTGGTAATGGTGAAATATTATCTTGCTTGCAAACTGGTTTAGTTAGCAACAGGAACAGCACCAGACAATAGAAAATTAGCTTCAATGAATTCCTTCTGACCCATGCTATCATGGGAAAGTGGATGTTAAACTGAGGCTGAACAAAGCTTTTATTATTGCACTGAGTTTAGATGGTTGAGTTGATGGCATACTGGGACAAATGATAAACTGTATTGGTAACTGAATACAAACACAATAATGATATCTTGTTGCCATCAGCTTGTGTCTGTTGCCAAGGCATTAAGCTCTGAAAAGTTCACTTGACCTAGCTCTAAGTATCTCCTACAGGGTTGTCATAGTCATAAATATATACTGTTGGCTAGTATAAACCATTCCTGTAGGAAACAGCAGCAGATACAAGTGATTTGTAAGCTTGTAATATGGGATTCAGTTTCTCCTAGTAACCTGTCCAGAGCAAGATCTATCTCTTGTATATTTAATGATTTTATGGTACAAACTGTTAACCCCTAATTTTTTTTTCTTTTTGACTTCCTAAAAAAGTCTTTTTAATATTTGATAAGATAAGCACATCGAAACCAGTTATATTTTAAATCACTTGCTGTAACAAAAATATTAAACAGTCTCTAAAATATACTTTTGTGCTTTTTCCAAATTTATTTACATTTTTAACCATATTTTTTGATTTGTATGGACTCCTTCAACTATATCATCATCATGATCATCATTGTCATTTAACATTCGCTTTCCATGCTGGTATGAGTTGGATGGTTTGACTGAGGTCTGGCAAGCCAGAAGGCTGAACCAGGCTTCGTGTGTGTGAGTGTATGTGTTTATGTGTGTGTATGTATGTGTGCATGTACATGTGTATGTGTGTATGTATATGTGTGTATATGTCTGTACATATATATATATATATATATATATTGTGTGTGTATATATATATATATGTGTGTGTATATATATATATATGTGTGTGTATATATATATATATATGTGTGTGTATATATATATATATATGTGTGTGTATATATATATATATGTGTGTGTATATATATATATATATGTGTGTGTATATATATATATATATGTGTGTGTATATATATATATATATGTGTGTATATATATATATATATATATATATATTATATATATATATATATGTATGTTTATATGTATGTATGTATATATATGTGTGTGTGTATATATGTGTGAGTATGTATGCATGTATAAAGACTGTGAAGGAAAACCTGAAGAAACTAGATATGAACAAAAGTGATTGGGAAAATGATGTTCTAGATCGGAACAAATGGAGAGGTGCTGTTAGGACTGGTTGCAATGCCTTGGAGGAAAAGAGGATTCAGCACTCTGAGCTTAATAGGGCTATTATATATGATCATGTTCTGTTATCAAAAGCAGGATATGTGTATCATATGAAGTCACATGAAAATCGAAATGCCCGGGTAGGTAATGATCTTGGACACCAACTGACTCTTAGGACTTGTGTTATATGTCACAAAACTTGTAAGACAGTATCTGGACTTAAAAGACATGCTAGTTCACAAAAACATTCCTTCAGAATCAGATTCCAAAGGGCAAAGATATAGAAGAAACTTGATTAATATCTGTCAATATATCTGTCTGCAGTATAGTAGGGTCAGTTGGGCACCGTTTGTGAGAAAAACAGCACCATGACATAATTCACTCTGCCAGAAATTTGGAAATAACATGCTGTACTGCTTGACATTCACGCTGGAAGCTCCAATACAAACAGATGGTGAACACACAGAACAACCATTGGCTTGCCATGTCCCCAAAACATGTACCAAGAGTGATGAAAATCAAACATCCAGTCAGCATCATGGTGTTTAGAGTGATCACTAGTGATGATGTTATGCCTCCATTCATCTTCCCACATAGCCTCAGATTTAACACAGAGGCTTACATCAAGTGACAACAGGACTCTGCACTATGCTACACAAGCAGGAGAACCTAGTCATGGCTCTCAGACAATTTCTGCAACCACATCACCCCTAACATCTGGCCACCTAACTCCCCAGACTGCAACCCTCTTGATTATTATGTGTTGGGGTGCAGTTGAACAAGAGACCAACAAAACTCCTTGTAACACTAAAGATGAACTGAAGGCATGGATTATGGCAACATTCACCAACAAGGAGACCGTCCAGAAGAGTTGCAGGAGATTCTAAAGTCATATGGAGGCCGTGGTTGAAGCCAATGTTGATTTTATTGAATAAATTTAATCTTTAGTATTTCAAGAAATTTTAATGTAATTTTGGTAAATATATCTGTTAAAATGAGATGTCAGTGTTATTTTCATTTTTGTGTAATTTAGAACACATTTTCACTGCACCCTGTATGTATGTATGTACATACATACGTATGTGTGTATGGTATGTATGTGTGTGTATGTATGTATATATACATGTGTGTGTATATGTATCATCATCATCATCGTTTAATGTCTGCTTTCCACGCTAGCATGGGTTGGATGATTTTGACTGAGGGCTGGCGAACCAGATGGTTGCACCAGTCTCCAATCTTGATTTGGCAGAGTTTCTACAGATAAATCAAGATTGGAGACTGGTGATGTATATACATATGTGTGTGTATATATGTGTACATAGATGTGTGTGTGTACGTATATATATGTATATGCAGTCTTAAAAGTTATTGTATTACACTGCTAACACAAAAGTAGGACACATTATTGACTTATAAACCTTTAATATCCTTGTTTGTATATTATGGTTGCCTAACAAAATACAGTGTCTCTTCCTTCAATTAATATATATGTACCATTTGTCAGGAATGTATTTAATATGTAAATTAGTTTATCCAGTAGTTTTACACTGCTAAGTTTAGTGGGTATTTAAGCAATGGATGTGGTGCTGATAAAAAGGCAATAATTCCTGAAATGTGCATATACACCCATTACCTCTTTTTCTATCTCCAATTACATTGTTTACATAGATGTATTCGTATATAAAATGTCATAACTTTCAGTCTATAGAAAATTTGTGAAGAGATAAACTTAAAAGTGATATATATATGTATATCTCATCATCGTCATCATTGCTTAACATCAACTTCCATGCTGGCATGGGTAGGACTATATGTATATAATTGATTTTCTTTTAACAGGTGAAATCTCCAAAGTTAGCAGCATCCGCATCAGCTGAGCCAGCAGTGAAACCCCCACATGTCACTAAAGAGGACCGACCTAAGCGCAGGGACAGCTACAGTACTTATCAAACTGCTGATAACCAAAATACCTCACAAGATTTCAAGCAACAAAGTATGCAGGTTCTTACAGAACTAAATGCTCCAAAACCTAGTTTTCACATTGTGCCAAACATTACTAAGGGACCCTTAGATGGTTCCTTAGCCACACTAGCCGAAGCTGAGATTAAGGTAATGCATGTGTGTGGGATGTGTTTACTTTTATACTTGCACACATATTACATGGTTGATTATACATTATACATGCAATCAATTATACATGCAGTACATATTTGCGTTTACATATACAACTCCTACATGCAGATGCACTTGTTTATGCATGGAAAAACAGGCACATAACTCTTATGACACCAACCCACTGATCATTACTTGTTCTATGATTCAAAATTCCTGTTTTAAAATGATCTACATTAAAATCTTTCTTCAAAATTTCATGTTCATTTATTCCAAGCACCAGCTTAATAATCCTTTTTACTATAGGCACAAAGCCTGAAATTTGGGGAGGAGGAGACTATTCGACTACATTGACCCCAGTCTGTAACTGGTACTTATTTAATCAATTCCGCAAGGATGAAAGGCAAAGTTGACCTCGGTGGAATTTGAACTCAGAACGTAGTGATGGGCGAAATACCACTAAGCATTTCATCCAGCATGCCAACAATTTTGCCAGCTTGCTGCCTATTTTACTAAATTCTTCGTTATTTTGAAAACTGAAACAAAGGTATTTTATTTCAGCATAAATATGGTAACGAAAGGCAATCTGGTGTTCTTGTTGTACCCTGTAATAGACAGGTCTTAAAAAGTGGGTGCATCAGGGTTCTTATAATATATAATTATATTCAGAGACGAGATGATTATTTATTTGTACAAATTCTTTTATTTAGTATTAGTCATGTTGTTAGAGATATATTCCATATTTCAACAGAAAAATGATGATAAAGGGTTAAATACTGTTTCCCAATATCACCTCTATTCACTGTACCATATTTCTGCACCCCTGTGTAACCTCCTATATATATTCTGTGTACCCCCAGTGTGGTCTGCTTCTATCTTCTGTGTTTATGTATCTCAATAGATACACCGTCTTCAAATAGAGAAGGAACATTTGACTATGTTAAATGAAACTATCCAGAAACGATGCAATGAAGAGATAAAAGCTGTTGAACAATCATATAAGTGAGTTACACACACTGACCTCTCTCTCTCTCTCTCTCTTTCTCTCTCTCTCTCTCTCTCTCTCTCTCCTTTCCATTCTTGTTAGATGTTCTGTCTCTTTTTCTTTTTCATTTTCATTCTTTCTCCCCGTTTTCATGTGCTTATCTTTCTCAGTTTCTCTCACCTCTCTTTTCTCTTTCAACCCTCTCCTCTCTTTCCCATCTTCCTCTCCTCTCTTTCTCCTCTTCTCTCCTCTCCCCCCTCCTCTTCTCTCCTCTCTTTCTCTGATGGTTGCCTGTGTGTATATGTATGTCTCCCCGTCTCTCTTAGTTTTTCTGTCTTTCTTGTTCTCCCTCTGATTATTATCTGCCTGTCTCCACCTTCCATCTTTGTCTCTTTGCTCTTAAAATGTTAAAGAAATGTAACATACTCAACCAAAGGACAACTGGAGATATTTAGAAGCATTTTTATTCCTTTCCAGATCCAGATTTCAGTTGATGGAGGATACCCAGCAGGAAAGAGAGGTTAGATTGAGGAAAGAAAATGAAGAACTCCTCAAACAAAATCTTGAAAAAATCTGTCGCCTTGAAGATGAGAAATCTGCTTTGATACAACGTCATTATGCAGCACTGGCAGTATTTGAAGAAGGGAAAGCTGCCGAGATGCAGCAACTACGTGAAGCCCATCGTCTAACTTTGCAGCAGGAAAGGCAAGATTTTACTGAGACAATCAACAGAGTGAAGGAAGCAAAGCTTCAAGAATTGGAAGCAATTAACAATTTCCAGTCAACAAACAGGTAAGATGGCCCATGAAAATCTCTTATATTTCTTTAACATCATTGCCTTTGTCACATAATAGACACCCAGTACACTATGTAAAGTGGTTGGCATTAGGAAAGGCATCCAGCTGTAGAAACCAAGCCAAAACAGATGACTGAAGCCTGGTGCAGCTCTCTGGCTGACCATCTCTGGTAAAACTGTCCAATTCATGCCAACATAGAAAACAAACAGTGTTGATGATAATGATGATGATGATGAATCCTGTCAGAATTCCTCTGTCTCTGTCTCTCTCAAAAATTTGGACTCTTATTCAACTATTATATAACTATACTTCATCACATAACCTCAACATAACTTCTACATCTACTACCATCACACAACCATGCTACGATCAATTTCCTCTGCTGTAGGTACCATTCACTAATATCATGTGGCCATAACGCCATAACCAACTTCTACTTTACTTATCATGCTCTACCATCTTTTGCCTACACCTGCCTATACTCTTACAATCATTACAGGCCATACCACTATCACCTCTACTGTAGATATCATCACATGTTTGCACCTTTCTCTATTATATTATATTCTACTACCATACGACCATATTACTTTTATCTTTCTTTACTCTTACTACCATCACATGTCTGAAACACCTTCACCAACTTTTACTCTTATTACTGTCCATTTCTGTTATAAGTCTATAACACCATCATCTACTTCTATTGTAGCTACCAGCCTCTACTATTACATATCTTTGTCTCTTACTTCTACCTTAGCTACCATCATAGGGCCAGGCCTAATTACCATCAACTGGCATCACGTGTGCTTCAGATTATCCACTATTATCTTTATAGATCTCTAAATATTGTGATGGAGAAAATGAATACAAATGCTGAAGAACTTGGTCAGTTTCAACAGAAGTTAGACAGATGGCAGAGTCAAGGGCTGGATGAGAGAGAAGTGTCAATGCGCAACCGTGATGAACAGCTGAAGATGTTGCAAGTAAGGTTGAACAGGCAGCAGGAAGAAAATGGACGTGAGAGACTACGACTGGAGGGCCTGATTGAAAGACTGGAGTGTCAACTTCACAGTCAGACCCAGCTGTTGGAGGACGAGAAATGGAAAGTGAAGCAAGAGGTGAACAAGTACCAGGCATTGCAGGTGTCTGTTGAGGCTGAGAAACGGTTGTGGGAAGAAGAGCAGGCCAGAGAGAAGGCTGGTCTTGATAAATGCAGGGTAAGTACACGTTTTTAATTAGTTGTATGTCAATCAACAGACACATATATTGTAGTGAAATGTGGTGAAAATATTGGTTCTTAACATAGACACAAGGCCACAAAATTTGGGATAAAGTGTATACAGTTAGTTAAATTAAACCCAGGATTTGACTGGAACTTGTTCTATTGACCCCAGAAGAATAAGAAACAAAATTAACTTTGACAGGATTTGAATTCTTTAATGTAACTAAATACTAAAAGATATTTTGTCTAATAGTTCATCACCTTTTATGATGATGATAATAATAATAATAATTTTTTTCTATCATAGACACAAGGTCTGAAATTTTGGGGAAGGAGCTAGTCGATTACATCAACTCCATTGCTTGACTGGTATTTATTTCATTGATCTCAAAAGTATCAAAGGCAAACTCAACCTTGAGAGAATTTGAACTCAGAACATAAAGACAGACAAAATGCCACTAACCATTTTGGTCAGAATGCAAATGCTTCTGCCAGCTCACCATGGTTTCAATTTTAGGCACAAGGTCAGCAATTTTAAAGGCAAATGGTAAGTCAATTACATTGACACCAGTGCTGAGCTTATTAGTCCTGAATGGATAAGGGTCAAAGTTAACCCCAGCAGAATATGAACTCAAAAAAGCCAAATAATGTTTGAAAGATGCTGCTTTGTTATATTTCAGATTTGTCAAATAGTTAATATATATGTACTTTAACTATTTGACAAATCTGAAATATAACAAAGCAGCATGTATATATGTACTTGTGTACATCATCATCATTTAACGTCCATTGTCCATGCTGGCATTGTGGATTGGATGGTTTGACCAGGGTTGGCTAGCTGGAAGGCTGCACCAGACTCCAGTCTGATTTGGCATGGCTTCTATGGTTGGATGCCCTTCCTAATGTCAACCACTCCGAGAGCATAATGAGTGCTTTTACATGCCACTGGCATGGATGCATGACACTAGTATCTGCCATGACTGCGGTTTTGCTCGGCTTGATGGGTCTTCTTCTCAAGCTTGACAATCCAAAGGTCTCGGTCATTGCCTCCGTGAGGCCAAACTCGAAAGAAGCTCAGCCACTTTGCCTTTGTGAGGCCCAACGCTCGAAAGGTACTTTTTACAGGTCTTCTTCTCAAGCATGACATAAGGTGCTCTTTATGGGTCTTCTTTTCAAGCATGACATAATGTCTTGGTTGTTGCCTCTGTGTGGCAAAACACTTGAAAGGAACTCGGCCACTCTGTGAAGCCCAGTGCTCAAAAGGTGTTTTTTACGTGCCACTGGCACAGTGCCAGTAACATGATACCAGCATCAGCCACGACTATGATTTCACTTGCCTTGACAGATCCTCTTAAGCACAGCACATCGCCAAAGGTCTTGGTTGCTAGTCATTGCCTCCATGAAGCCCAAACTTCAAAGATGATGCTTCACTACCTCGTTCCATATCTTCCTGAGTCTACCTCTACCACAGGTTCCCTCCACAGTTAGAGATTGGCACTTCTTTACACAGCTGTCCTCATCCATATGCATCACATGACTATACCAGTGCAGTCAACTCTCTTGCACACCACATCTGATGCCTCTTATTCCCAACTTTTTTTTCAAGATGCTTGCATTCTGACAGACATGCACATCCAGTGAAGCATACTGGCTTCATTTCTTTCAAGCCTGCGCATGTTCCCAGCTGTCACAGCCCATGTTTCACTGCCATCTGAGAGAGAGGCCCTTTGTTGCAAGCAGGGGTAGATGCTCTCTGAACTTTGCCCAGCCTAATCTTATTCTCACAGCTATGCTCTCAGAGCATCCACCTCTGCTACTAACTTGGTCACCTAGATAACAGAAGCTATCTGCTACCTCTAGCTTAATCCCCCTGGCAGTTGATGGAGTCTATTTTCTGTGCATATTCAGTGTTTATTGTACTTGTGCATCTTCTACATACAAAAGCTATTTTCCCCTTTAACCTTCCTCTGATATTGCTGCACCTTTTATGTGTCCAAAGCTTACATTGGGTGTATCTTATGGAGTTTCTACCTACGCCTTTTCCACAGATCAAGCAGGACCATCTACCTGAAGAGATTTGTAATTTTTCTGCCTTCTTACTTACTAAGACTTTGTTTTTTGCTAGGTTAACTCTAAGGCCCTTCAATTCTAGACCTTGCTTCCTTACCTAAAACTTCTCTAGTTGTGGTAGTGATTCAGCTATAAGGACAAGGTCTTCAGCATAGAGGAGCCCCCAGGGGCAGCCTATCTTAAATTCCTCTGTTATTGCCTGGAGGACAATGTTGAACAAGAGGGGGCTGAGGACCAATCCTTGGTGAACCCCTACTCGTACCCTGAATTCTTCACTACTCGTTGCCAACTCTCACCTTACTGATAGTGTCCCTGTACATGGTTTGTACAGCTCTCACCAACCACTTGTCTATCCCTGGTTTCTGTATTGACCACCAGATAAGGGATTGGAGGACCCTGCCAAAGGTTTTATCTTTGGCTATGTATTTCTCTTGCAGCTGCCTTACCAGAAATATAGCATCAGTTGTGCTTCTCCCTGGCACAAAACCAAACTGCATCTCATCTAGACTAACTCTCTCCCTAATTAGTCAGGCTATGACTCTGTAACTTTCATCACCTCATCCAACAATTTAATACCTCTATAATTATTTCTATCTAAGGCATCACCTTTACCTTTGTAGCAGTTGACTATGCTGCTATACCAGTCATTGGGTGTGACTCCTTCATGAACCACCTGATTTACAATGCGAGTGACTAGACCATAACCCACACCGTTAGATATTTTAAGCATCTCAGAAGTGATTTCTGATGGGCTGGGGGCTTTCCTTGTCTTCACATCCTTAATTGCTTTATCTACCAAGGTACTATCAATTCGGGTAGCTGGTTCCTCAATTGGGTCAACATTTGGCAGACTTTCCTCCTCTCATTTACTCTTTACATTCAGCAGTTTTTCATAATGGCATTTTCAAGCCTCTTTCTTTGCAAAATCATTAGATGCAAGTGCACCATCATCCATGTGGATACATTTCTCTCCCATGACATCACAATTTTCTCTCGCACATTGTCTTGCAATCCAAAACACTTCAGTTCTTTGGTGCTCATGTTTCTGAATACTGGAAAACTTATTTTTTGCTGGGCAAACTTTTTATTTTGGCTAGATATACCTGTCTCCTAGCTTCCCTTCTGGCTATCTGATACTGTTCTCTGTTACCCCTACTCTTTTAGGCCTGTTTCTTTGCTCTAATGGCTCTGTACAGCATCATTCCACCACATTTGGTCTGTGGCACTCAGCAAGCTGTCCCTCAAGAATTCCCTCTATGTCACAAGTCTGTAGCTCCTCCTCTCTCTCATCAAATTTCTCAACTAGGATGTCTCTAACTTGTGTACAGATGTATATGTATTTATGTATGATGTGGTGGATTGGAGGACAGATGAATGTCATAATGATGATGGTGGCAGTGATGGAAATGAAAAGATGATGTGATTTTGAAAAATGGTGATTGGGACGGTGGTTATTATCTAACCTCAGGCCAGTCCTGAACTAACAGATGTATGATCAAAGATGCTCCAAATATGACCATCTTTTACTCAGTCATAATATATATATATATATATATATAATTACATTATCTGATGTGTTTTCCATTTTTAAGACAACTGGGTGTGGCTTGTGAGACTTAATTGCTATTTCTGGCATACAAGCTTCCTCGTTGGTGATGGTTGGTTGCAGTTATGGGTGTTAAATATGGCTCTAATTCTGTGTATGTTTGTTCTATTGATGATAGAAAGATCTTTTGGAAGAACAGAAGAGACTAATGACACAATTAGTTGAGGAACGACGAGCTTTGGCTGAGGAGAAAATCCAAGCAGATGTGTCACAGAAATTGTGGAAAGAACGAGAACATCAAAATATTGTGAAGGCTGCCAAGGTAAAGTGGTAATCTTGACTGTCTACATTTCCTTGTTTTGTCTTAAAATTTTTCTTATATATCTACTTGTATATGGCTCTGTGGTTAAGAAGTCTGTTGCCCAACCTTGTGGGTTTGTATCCAGTTCTAGACGAAAACTCTCTATATATATATATCTCTTTTACTTGTTTCAGTCATTTGACTGCGGTCATGCTGGGGCACCACCTTTAGTCAAATAAAATCGACCCCAGGACTTATTCTTTGTAAGCCTAGTACTTATTCTATCGGTCTCTTTTTTTGCCGATCTGCTAAGTGACGGGGATGTAGACACACCAGCATCAGTTGTCAAGCATTGGTGGGGGGACAGACACAAACAACAAACACATACATACATATATATACATATAGATATATATACGACAAGCTTCTTTCAGTTTCTGTCTACTAAATCCACTCACAAAGCTTTGGTCAGCCCGATGCTATAGCAGAAGACACTTGCCCAAGGTGCCACGCAGTAGGACTGAACCGGGAACCATGTGGTTGGGAAGCAAGCTTCTTACCACACAGCCACTCCTGCACCTATAATACATACAGGCCACTCCTGCACCTATATATATATATATATATATATATTTTTATGTAAAAGACACCCATGCTGATGACATGTATGCCAGTGATACATAAAAGGCACTCATATTGGTGACACATTAAAGGTACCCAGTACACTGTCTAGAGTGGTTGGTGTTAGGAAGGGTGTCCAGCTGCAGAAACCATTCCAAAACAGACTGGTGCTGGTGCAACTCTCTGGCTTACCACCTCAAGTCAAACTGTTTAGCCCATGCCAGCATTGAAAATGGATATTAAATGATGATGATGATGATGATAAATATATATATATATGCACTTAGAGAGAGGGAGGGTTGCATAAAAATCCATGAGTCAAAAAAAAACAGGCACTCTCATTAATAGAGTGAACATATTTTTAACAAAATACAATATTATATTCTCATTATCAGCCTCTTGTGTTGTGTGTGTGCGTGTGTGTGCACACACACATAGTTGATTGTTTTTGCTGTTGCTTACAGATTGAAACTGAGTTTGATGTGACAATGAAGGCCCTTTCTGAAGAAAACGAAAAATGTGCCAAACAGAAAGAGATTTTAGAGACAGAACAGAGGATGTTGGAAAAAGAACAGAAAAAAATGAACAAAGAGAAGTCACTGTTTGAAGAAGAAAAGTCCCAAGTTTTCAAAATGGCAGCTGAGATCAGAGAACGGTCTTTACAAGTAGAGTCTTTATATACAGTAAGTTGATACAACATTTGTTATTTACCACAAAGGTCAGGGAAATGTTACAATGGTTACTACACTGCATAACTAATGCAGCTATTATTTCAGTGCTGTCATTTTAGGTGCAGGCGTGGTTGTGTGGTTAAGAAGCTTGCTTCCCAACCACATGGTTTCAGTTTCTGTCCCACTGCATGGCAGCTTGGGTGAATGTCTTTTACTGTATCCCTGGGTAAACCAAAACCTTGCAAGTGGATTTTGTAAACTGAAAGAAACCCATTGTATGCGTGTGTTTTGTATATATGTATATATTTTATATATATATATATATATATATATCTTTATATATATATATCATCATCATCGTACACATATACAGGTGAATATATATATATATATATACACACATGTGTATATGTGTGTGTGTATGCATGTGTCTATATATAAATATGTGTGTGTCTTATTGTGTCTTGTCATCATGTGGTATTTTTAAAATTAACATTCTCGCCATACAAGTATTGTTGTTTATTTGCAGTCTTCTGTGAAAGCATGTCTGACTGTGTGAAACATCTTGGTTGGAAACATTTGAAGGTTGGTGATGGGAAGATCATCTAACTGTAAAAAAATCTGCCTGAACAAATTTTGTCTGACCCAAGCAGCAGCAGATGATGATGATGGGTTTGGGGATTCATTTGTACCATGTCCATGGCAATATCTTCCATTGATTAACTGCAGTCTTTTTCTTTCTTTCAATTATCTTGATGACCTTGAAAGCTCTCTCAAAGTGATAATGTTAGTGTTGTCACTGTTCAGTCCATATTTCCATCACACTCTCTCTCTCTCTCTGCTTCATTTTCTCTTGCAGTCTTCCCACAGTTTCTCTGCTACCTCAACATTTTTTCATCTCTCCCTCATTCACCTACCTGCCATATCTCTCACCTCTCTTTCCTTCAATGGCTCTCTCTGAATCCTCACCACCCTAATCTATTTCTCTTCTTCATGTTTTCATGTTCCCTTGCACCTTTTGTTCATACTTGCCTTTATATGAGTATAGCTCTGGATCCCCTATACACAACTCACCTCAGTGCCCTTACCATTTCATACCTCTCTTTCTTCTGTTTTTTTCCTGCTGTCTTCTTCAAAAGTGTGGGGAGAGATTTGTGGCTGCTTCACATTTTACATAGGTTGATGGGAGCGGCAGGAGTGGTATCGAAAGAAGAGGTGTACATGGTGGTGATGAGGTGCCAGAGTGTACCCTCAGCATAATGTATCTAACAAGGTGACTAGAAAACAGCATGGAGACAGAAGAATCAAGGGTGGATAAGGTTGTAAGAGTGTGAGGGATGGATAGAAAATATGGGATTGAGGTAGTCAGATGTTTATAGGAGTAAACATAGTATATGGAAAACTGAGATGGGGGTGGTTGGTGGTAATAATGAGATGGGGATAAGAATGAGTGGAGTAGCTCAGAGGAGAGGGAGTGGTGACTGAGAGTAGAGGTGGCAGTACAAAAATGATGATATTATATTGTATACAGTAATAAGTTCTGCTTTCATTACTTATGACAGCAGAATAATACAGTTGATAAGAAAAGGGAATGAGTGTTTGGGAGATGAATGGTGGAATTAAAGAATGGTGAGAATTATAATACAGTCCTTGCCAAGACAAGAAGTCTTTTTACACTATGTCAACCTTTCCCAACAATATTTTATATCTTTCTTTGGTGCAGTACTCTTTCCCCTTACTTTGAAGAGGCTAAAGGTGTATAGATGTTTTTTTTTTAATTCAGTGTATTACTGGTATTTCATTAAAGCCAGTGGGATGATCTCTCTCTCACCAGCTGCTGACAGTGATTTTCTTGTCTTTCCCAATTTAGAATGCCAACAGAGTAAAAGACGAAGGTGAGTTAGCCCTCACCAAAAGCAGCAAACTTGATATGGAGCATAAACAACGATGGAAAGACTTGCTGAAGCAGATGGATTTATTGACTGAAAGGGAAAAAGAGCTGGCTGAACAACAGATCAAAATGCATCATGAGAGACAGGGTTTGGAAGAACTACGTAAGAGCCATCTTTGTTTCCGGTGCCGAGTGCCAATGACTGAAACCAAGTTGGCAACTCAAGGACTTTCCACTATGGCTGCAAGTTTAAAAACTTCAGAGAAACTTCCATCTATGTTTGTTCCTGTCCAAGTGAGCAACACACTGCAACAGACAAACTTCCAAGATACATTGGACAGTATGGTAACTGACAACTGGCTAACACAATGGAAGATACATTCTCTCAAGGTAAGACTAATATAATATAATATATATCCTCTTTTACTTGTTTCAGCCATTTGACTGTGGCCATGCTGGAGCACTGCCTTTAGTCGAGCAAATTGACCCTAGGACTTATTCTTTGTAAGCCTAGTACTTATTCTATCGGTCTCTTTTGCTGAACCAGGAAAGTTACGGGGACGTAAACACACCAGCATTGGTTGTCAAGTGATGTTGGGGGGGACAAACACAGACACACAAACATACACACATACATATATATATACATATATACAACGGGGGCTTCTTTCAGTTTCTGTCTACCAAATCCACTCACAAGGCTTTGGTCAGCCCAAGGCTATAGTAGAAGACACTTGCCTAAGATGCCACGCAATGGGACTGAACCCAGAACCATGTGGTTCGTAAGCAAGCTACTTACCACACAGCCACTCCTATGCCTATATATGTCACCATCATCATCATTTTAGATTTTGTTTTTCTGTTGACATGAGTAAGATTGGTCTCTCAGTATCTTATCACTTGACCCAGTCTTTTGTCATTTAGTACATGCCACAACAAAACTGCTATCATTGTTATGCATGTCATGTTTTATTGTTTGTTGATTATTTTTTACAGCTAACACTAACCTCTTTACAACATGGACTGGGTATATTTTAGCATGCTTCAAGTAGTATCTTGGTAGATTGTTTACAGATGGTCTAATAACTCCTATCTAATCTGTATCAGTGTTTACATTCAGAGTTAGTTCTACTAGACAAATTGCCCACACTGCAGCTTGAGGAATCTCTCCTCTATTGTCACTGTTGTGTTTGTTCCAAGTGCCTGACTTCCTTGAAAGATCACTTTCACTATGGCTGAAAAGTCATTTCTCTACATAATACATGAAGTGAACTTAGCTAATAAATTCCCATTGGCATTACACAGTTACTGGGAACAAAAGAAGTCTCTATATTATAGAGAGTAGAGAGGTGAGCTAAAAAAAAACAACTCACACAATTATCTTCATTTAACATCTGTTTGCCATGCTAGCATGGGTTTGTCAGTTTGATCAGAGCTGGTAAGCCAGAGAGCTGCTCCAGGCTCCAGTCATCTGTTTTGGCTTGGTTTCTGTGACTGGATACCCTTTTTAATGTTGACCACTCTACATAGTTACTGGATGCCTTTTACTTGTCACTAACACTAGTCACAACCATTATTTCTCTTAGCTTTTTATTATAGACACAAGACATGTTGTGGGGAAGGACTGGTCAATTCCATCAAGCCAGTGCTGAACTGGTATTTATTTTAGTGACCCAAAATTGATGAAAGGCCAAGTTAACCTCAATGACATTTGAACTCAGAGCATAAAGCCAAAAGAAACGCTGTCAAGTATTTTGTCTGGCACAGTAAACAATTCTGCCAGCTCACTGCCTTAAACATAATAAATTAGCACCTAAGATTTTAATATAAATTACATTAGTCATTATAATCACTCATTTAAAACACAAAAACATGCTCAATGATGAGTCTCGAACCACAAATCTATCATTTGCCAACAAATACATTGCTGTTTATACTACAGAGCTTTTGTCTCAATTTCTAAAAGAAAAGAACTATAAATATTTATTTGTTATTTAATCTTTTTGTCTGACTCATATTGTGTTTATATATTGTCTATCATTTATTGAAAAATCTTAACCATAGTAGCTGTAGGTATGACAGTGTGGTTAAGCTCTTTTTGCAACTACAAGGTTCAGTCCCACTGCACAGCACCTTGAGCAAGTTTCTTTACCATGGCTCCTGGCCACCCAGTGTCTTGTGAGTGAATCTGATAATCAGAAACTATGTGAAAGCCCATCATGTGTGTGTGTGTTTGTTTTTTCTCCACTGCTTGACAATCAATATTGGTTTATTTACATCCCCATAACTTAGCAGTTCAGTAAGTACTAAACTTTAAAAAATAAGTACTAGGATCGATTTGTTTGACTAACCCCTTCAAGGTGGTGCTCCAGCATGGCTGTAGTCCAGTGACTGAAACAAGTAAAAGATGAAAGATAAAATAAAAACCAGATTTATTTATGATTTGTTTTGGGAACTGATTTTCATTGCAGTCTTCTAAAATGTGGTTTTCTTGTTGTGTTAGTATTCTTATTTTTTTACTGCCCACAAGGGGCTACACACAAAGGGGACAAACAAACGGATTAAGTCAATTATATCGACTTCACTGCGTAACTGGTACTTATTTAATCGACCCTAAAAGGATGAAAGGCAAAGTCAGCCTCGGCGGAATGCTGCTAAGCATTTCACCCGGCGTGCTAATGTTTCTGCCAGCTCGCCGCCCTTTGTTGTGTTAATATTCTTTGCTAGTACTGAGTGTCTGTCCAATTATCTATGAACCAAATGAGATGTTAAACAGTATGATTAAAGAGCAGATAAACATTTATCATACTTAATTTTAGAATCAATAACAGGCATTCTACAGCATAACACAGTAAGCCTAGTACGCAATTTAATTTTTATGTCTATTTTTCCCATGCCAGCATGTGGTAGATGAATGTATTAAGTATTGTTCTACAGCCAAATGTCCTTCCTGTCACTAAGCAGCAGGTGATTTGTTAACAGGAGAAATCACAGCAATGTCACCACTTGTAGCTCACAATAATTGGAGAATATTTAAGACACATGCACATCATACATACATTACATATAAATATGTACAAACATATGACTGGCTTCTTTTAGTTTCTGTCCACCAAATCCATTGACTAGTTTTTCATCAGCCTAGAGTTACAGAGACACTCCTTAACCACAAAAGTAAGAACAATAGATATGTAGTTTGAGTCCTTTTCTTTTCCTATCTCAAATTGGTACTTATATCGTGTAGAGGCTCTCTTCTAGGTTCCTATATATCATCATCATCATCATCATCATCGTTTAACGTCCGTTCTCCATGCTAGCATGGGTTGGACAGTTCAACCGGGGATCTGGGAAGCCAGGAGGCTGCACCAGGCTCCGGTCTTATCTGGCAATGTTTCTACAGCTGGATGCCCTTCCTAACGCCAACCACTCCGTGAGTGTAGTGGGTGCTTTTTATGTGCCACCTGCACTGGAGCCAGGCGAGGCTGGCATCGGCCACGGTTGGGTTGGTGCATTTTACGTGCCACCTGCACGGAAGCCAGTCGAGGCGGCACTGGCTTCGGCCACGATTCGGATGGTGCTTTTTACGTGCCACCGACACAGAAGCCAGTCGAGGCGGCACTGGCATCGGCCACGATTCGGATAGTGCTCTTTACGTATCTCCAGTCCAGGGGTCCTGGCATCTGCCGGATGCCAGTCATAGGATTGGCTCAATTTCGATTTCGATTTCACTTGCCCCAACAGGTCTTCGCAAGCAAAGTGGGGTTGGCATAGGTACCTGTCGTCGGATGAGGTTCAATATCGACTTCGCTTGCCTCAACAGGTCTTTGTGTGTCCAAGGGAGGAAAGGCATGCATAAGTGGGCTGGACTCACTTGTCCTGCCTGGTCTTTTCATGCACAGCATATCTCCAAAGGTCTCGGTCGCAGGTCATTTCCTCAGTGAGACCTAAAGTTCGAAGGTCGTGCTTCACCACCTCAGCCCAAGTTTTCCTGGGTCTACCTCTTCCACGGGTTCCCTCCACTGCTAGGGATTGGCACTTTTTCACACACCTATCTTCATCCATTCTCGCCACATGACCATACCAGCGCAATCGTCTCTCTTGCATACCACAACTGATGCTCCTTAGGTCCAACATTTCTCTCAGGGTACTAACGCTCTGTCGAGCATGCACACTGACATTACACATCCATCAGAGCATACTTACGCATGTCCTCTGCAGTCACGGCCCATGTTTCACTGCCATGTAGCATGGCTGTTCGTACACATGCATCATACAGTCTGCCTTTTACTCTGAGCGAGAGGCCTTTAGTCACCAACAGAGGTAAGAGCTCCCTAAACTTTGCCCAGGCTATTCTTACTCTAGCCATTACACTTTCAGCACACCCACCCCCACTACTGACTTGGTCACCAAGATAATGGAAGCTATCAACTACTTCTAGTTTTTCTCCCTGGAATATGGCGGAAGTTGTTCTCTGCACATTTTCAGGTGTTTATTGCTCCTGAGCATCTGCCACATATAAAAACTATTTTCCCAGTTAGCCTTCCTTTGATATTGCTGCACCTCTTATGTGTCCATAGCTTACACTGGGTACATCTTATAGAGTTTCTACCTACACCTTTTCTACAGATCGAACAGGGCCATCTTCCTGAAGACATTTGTGGATTGTCTACCTTCCTACTTATTAGTACTTTGGTTTTAGCTAGGTTGACTCTAAGGCCCCTCGATTCTAGACTTTCCTTCCACACCTGGAACTTCTCCTCCAGTTCTGATAGTGACTCAGCAATTAGAGCAAGGTCGTCAGCATATAGGAGCTCCCAGGGGCAACCTGTCTTGAATTCCTCCGTAATTGCCTGGAGGACTATGATAAATAGGAGGGGGCTGAGTACTGAACCCTGGTGGACCCCAACCTCTACTTTGAATTCTTCTGTGTACATGTTGCCAACCCTAACCTTACTTACGGCATCCCTGTACATGGCTTGCACAGCCCTCACCAGCCATTCATCTATCCCTAGTTTCCTCATTGACCACCAGATAAGGGATCGGGAGACCCTGTCAAAGGCTTTCTCCATGTCAACAAAAGCCAGGTACAGGGGCTTATCTTTGGCTAGGTATTTCTCCTGCAGCTGTCTCACCAGAAATATGGCATCAGTGGTGCTTTTCCCTGGCATGAAACCAAACTGCATCTCGTCCAAGTTGACTCTCTCCCTAACCAGTTGGGCTATGACCTTCTCTGTAACCTTCATTACCTGATCCAACAGCTTGATACCTCTATAATTATTTGTATCTAGGGCGTCTCCTTTACCTTTGTAGCAGTTGACTAGTATGCTGCTACACCAGTCATTGGGTATGACTCCTTCGTGTATCACCTGGTTAACTATACGGGTGACTAGGTTATAGCCGACACTGCCAGATATTTTGAGCATCTCTGCAGTAATTCCTGATGGGCCTGGGGCTTTCCCTGTCTTCATGCTTCTAATTGCTTTAACTATCAAAGAATTGTCAACTTGGATGGCTAGTCCCTCTGTTGGGTTGACATTTGGCAGACTCTCTTTATCCCATTCATTTTCTTTATTCAGCAACCTTTCATAGTGGCATCTCCAAACCTCTCTCTTTGCATCCTCATTTAGCGCAAGTGAACCATCATCCATGCGGACACATTTCTCTCCTAACACATCACGATTCTCTCTCACACACTGTCTTGCAACACGAAATATCTCAAGTCTTTCATCCTCACGGCGCAGAACATTGGCAAATTTTTTCTTATCCGCTTCCCCTTTGGCTAAATAAACCTGTCCCCTAGCTTCCCTTCTGGCTGTCTGATACAATTCCCTGCTACCACCGTTCTTCCAGTCCCTCCAAGCCTGTTTCTTTTGTCTAATAGCCCTGTCAACCACACTGTTCCACCACCACGTTACTCTGGATTGAGATGGGACTTTGCTCCATCCACAGATCTGGTCAG
The DNA here is from genome assembly GCF_006345805.1 of Octopus sinensis. Taxonomy (NCBI): domain Eukaryota; kingdom Metazoa; phylum Mollusca; class Cephalopoda; order Octopoda; family Octopodidae; genus Octopus; species Octopus sinensis. The sequence continues at coordinate 89,445,146 of NC_043001.1, read as the reverse complement.
TGGCTGTCAGCAGATTGTCCCGTAGAAATCTCCAGTTGTCTTCCACATTAAGTGAAGCTATATCCCCTTCTATTTCGTCAAAGGCTTCGAGTAGTATGTCTCTAAATCTCTGTCCATTTGCAGGATCTTTAAGCTTCCAGACCCTTCTCCTCCAAGCTGGTCTTCTTCTGGGCAACCATTTAGCTCTGATCCTGATGTCGCTAACTACTAATCTATGTTGAGGAGTACATTCTTCGCCTGGAAAGGTTTTGGCATTTATAAGCAGCCCTCTTTCCCTCTTTCTGGCGAGGATGCAGTCAATCTGACTAGTGTGTCTGCCAGAACGGTAGGTGAGAGGTGGGTTTCCTGAAGCTGGTATTGCAAACCATAAGGTCATTTGCATCGCAGAACTCCAGCAGCCTGGTTCCCTCCTCATTTCAAGAGCCAAAACCGTAGCCTCCATGAACGCCATGGAAGCCCCCGACATGCCGTCCAACATGTCCATTGAAATCACCTGCCATAAAGAGAAGGTCACTGTCATTTGTCAACGAGGTAGTCCGCAATAGGGTGTCATAGAATTGGTCTTTCTGTCCTTCCGGTAGCCCTGGTTGAGGGGCATATGCTGAGATGATGGTAGTTGACCTATGGTGAAGCACTAATCTAATCTTAAGTACTTTATCACTTACTCTGACTACCTCGATTACCTTATCTCTGACTACCTCGATTACCTGTATGTATAATTTGTTTTCTCTCTCATCCCTTTCTGTCAAAGAGCATAGGCTTGAAACATCAGAGACTTTTCCATTCTTCCCAAGAATCAAACTAATACACCTGCTTGTTGTTCCCTCACCTATACACACACACAGTAAAACAATAGTGTAATATGATAAATTAGCTACTATTTTTAGTAGGTTGTGCTACTATATAGTGTTCTTTTTTAGATTATACATAATAGACTTTGATGTGAGAGAGATTTGGCTGCTATTCTATTCTATCAGATCTGGCTACAATGTAGAGATCTCTGCCTTTGAATCATGTATTTATTATATATATACACATGAGAGTAACTTGAAGGTAATCTGGTTGCTATTCCTATCAAGTCAAGACATACATACACACATACATAAGGCTTGTGTGGGAATTGAGGATGATTCAGCTTCTGTTTCATACAAGTTGAGCTACCACACAAAGGTCACCCTTATACATACATATACAAGATAGTAGGTATAATTTAAGGATGACTTGACTGTTTTTTATTGCAGGCCTAGCTAACACACAGAAGTCTACTTCATTGGCTCATGTATACATTCATAACACAGTAGAGTGTGATTTAAGACAGTCATGTTTATGGGGGTTTCAACTATACAATCATATCTGTGCTGTATACAATTTCAAAACATTCTACTCAGAAAGGTGCTGAAATGTCTTTTATACAAATGAAAGAGCTGTAAGATATTGGCTGCTCTTAATCCACCTAATCCTGCCTGGTGGGAAATTTGTACTTAAGTGACCAGATGTATCTGATTTAATATACCTTTAATACCCAACTATAAAATTTTTGCTGCAAATTGCCTTTATTATATGAAATAATGAAATACATGTTTTTGCTTTTCTGGACAGGACCAGGAATTTTTGTTTGGAGAAAATCTCTACTTGGCAACTCTAGAACGTTCACAGTACCTTGCTGATTACACACTCAAATGATTCTTGACCCACACCTGCCATCTCTATTTATGAAAACCATTCAGAATCTTAATTTACATTTTATATAAAGCTCTCCGAGTCATGTACAAACACGATATCAAAGCCATTGCAAGACCTCTCTGTCAGAGCATTGACACTGAGGCCATTTATCTTATTGTGCCACATGTCACCTCAGTGTTGACAAATCATTCCATGCTAATACCAAATAGTCACCAAAACGTTATCAAACTTAATAATCCTATTTATATTTTGACATCTTTATATGATTTATACGTCAATATTGTTTTCCCGTTTTGGTGGGGGCGGATTTTAACATAGCTCTTATTATAATAATTTATATCATTTTGTAAAAATACTTTACATACATTTCTTAATAAAACAGAAATCATGATTTTTCCTGTTGTTTTAATAATTTACCAAGTGTGTGTGTATGTGAAGGAGTACACCACATTTGTGTTTTGATTAAAAAAAACATACAGTCAGATATAGAAAAACAAAATCTGCCAATAAAAATCAACAGATATAGATTATATGCAACAAATTTTCATTTCTAAATGATAATTATTGTGCACTGGGTGTTTCATGCAAGGACAAATGCATACACACACACACACACACACACATATATATAACTGTCATCATGTTAATGTCCACTTTCCATGCTTGCATGGGGCAGACAGAATTCATTGAGGCAAATTTTCTACAGCCAGATATTCTTTTTGTTGCCAAAACAGTCAGGACATGGTTACAAGTCGTTTCTGTTCATAAAGATCACACAGCATGTCAAGACATGTCAAGGAGTCCAGATGTAATTTCACGGTTTGTTGCTTTTGTATACAGTCAGTGGACAAGTAAAGACAGGTGAAATACAGATACATGCATGCACACCCACACACACACATACAAAACTCTTTGCTGACCAAAGCTTTGTGACTAGATCTGATATACAGATAATGAAAGAAGGCCGTTGTGTGTAAACACATATATATATAAGGGCAACATATTTTCAACAGTATTCAACAATATTTTACTTGAGATAATAATTTGATACACATTTGAAATCGCAACTGAAAAGACTTGCTGCAGTTACAGAAATGCAATATTGCATGGCACTTGTAAAACAGATCAGAAAATATTACAGAATTAAAGATGAGCAAAAATAAATATGTTACAATAATGATGAATCAGCAACAATGATTTGGTAGAGGTAAATATTTTTTAAAATATACAAAATTCATTTGGAAATATCTGAAGAAAAAAATAAAAGCATGAAATTTATGCAATTTTAAGCATAAGATGAAAGAAAAATATTATATTAAAGACATGTCTGTACCCACCAATCATCTATCATATTCATCATAGTTTTTTTGTGTTTTTTTTTTTGTGATGATGAGCTGTTTTAAAAAGGGAAAGAAGAAATAACAAAACCACCCTTAGGGTAAGAAATGTCCAGTAAAATGGAAGAGAAAAATGTCACGAGAGAACTCTAGTAAGAATAGTCTTGTGGGAAGCTAAAATAGAATTTTAAAAAATGAGTATTGAATCAATGAATTGATGGCCAAGCTGATAGTGATGACAAATAGTGATGATGACTGACAGTGTTGGCTGTCTAGATTTGATGACATAAAGAAGAATACATGGAGATATTTCATATAAATAATCAAATATAAAACACGTCTTTCATATATGGCACCATTTTTTTTTTAGATTAAATATTATTTACTAACAACAAAAAGCTGTATAAAAATGGTTTTAAGGCTATTGAAGCAATATAGAAATAGTTTTAAGAAAATAGCAAATTGATTTTCTCTTTTAGTTAAAGCTTATATGAAATAATCTCTTGGGTAAAAGTACAAAATTGTAGAATTTTACAAATTTGTCATATTTAAATCCATTAAAACTTGCATAATTATCTGCAAATAACCAGAAATATTGAAAGTTCTTCAAATAGAATAATAATGATCATCATCATTTTGCACCTACTTTCCTACTTTTCCATGGTGGCATGGACTGGACACGTTACTAGAACCCAAGTCATTTAGAGTTACTACTCCTCTAGATGTACTTCATTTCCAATCTTCTGTGAAAACATGTCTGGCTATAAGGAAATAAAAATTAGCAAGAAAACAGGTGCTGGCTGGTGACAGAAAGGTATCCAGTCATAGAAAATCTGCAGATATGGATATAAACTCTGTCCAATCCATGCAAACATGGACAGGAGGCCATTAAAACAATGATTCACAAATATATTATCATCATTTAATGTTCTTGTATCATTCTGGCATGGGTTGAATGGTTTGACAAGATCTGGTAAGCTGCAAAGCTACACTTAGCTCTTGTGTCAGCTTTGGTATGGTTTCTATGGCTGGAAGCCCTTAACTTATGCTAACCACTTTACAGTATGTATTGGGTGCTTTTCTTTAATGCTACCAGCACCAGTGATGTTGCTTAGTAACTTGCAAGACGGAAAAAGGAAGGATCCTATGAGTATTTGACAGGTAAGTGGCTTTATGCCAGTCTTTGAAAGACTAAAGTATGATAGAGGGACAAGCACAGGTGTCTTGCTATAAAGGAGACATGGCTATCCAATATTATATAAGGTGGGGTAGGAGTAGCTGAGAAGTTAAAGATTGTAGGGAGAGGATGATGGAGAAAACTCTCATGGTACAAGAAGGTGAGCAGAAAAGATAAGGACAATGGATGAAAGCACAGGTAGTTTCAACAGAGTGTGAGAGGAGATAACAGATGGTTAGGAGGGGGGTGGGGTTAAGGTAGTGGATGATGAATAAGTGGGGAAGTGCAGTTGATGGGAAATAGTATGGAGATGAATAAGGTGAGAAATATAAGTGGCTAAGGGAGGAGAATAGATCAGAAGATGTAAGAGTGATGGGGAGGAAGATATAGGGTTGCTATAGTGTGTGGGTGTGATGGCTGACATGAGAAGGGTGTTAAAATGGAATATGGCAGAGGAGAGAAATAATTGAAGGCACAGAAAGGAAGTGATCAATGAAATTAGAGTGGGAAGGGAAGAGAGGATAATAAGGGATAGAAGGTTCCAATGGAGGGGTGGAGGAGGCAACAGAGTAAATATGTGCCAATTCTGCTCTCAAGATTACAGTTGCTGAGTAGTGCCATAGACAGAGGAGTGGTAAAGAGCTAGGTGTTAGGGAAATGAAATGTGGGGGATGCTTGATGTAGCAGAGTGGATTACAAGCATGAACAGAAAGCTTTTAGAACATTATTTTTTGCTGTAATAGACTGATCTTCTCAAGCACAGTAAACTGCCAATCGTCTCAGTTTTTCATCTATTCCATGAGGATCAGGATCAATCTTAACAGAATTGATCACAGAGTGACTCAAGGGCTGAGGGTTTCATGCAGATGACTCAGTCAAATACAACATTACATATGCTTTAACTTCTTTGATTATTTCAATAGGCTTAAAACCTACAAAATCTAGAATTTATCATTAATGGGTTTTTAATATATTCATAGTCCAAATTAGATCGAGTTGATTTATTTATTTCATTAGTCCACTTGTTTATTATTGCTTATGCTATTATTTATTTTTGTTTTTGTTCTTTTTTATTTTACTATTATTAATTTTGTAGTATAGATTACATTGTATAATAATTTTTTTGTTTTTTTTTTGGCCAGTGAGTGTTATTTCCTATTTGCTTCTATCTAGAAATCAAAGGAAATTACTACTATTCCCTTTAAATTTTGCTTCTGAGACCTGGACATCATTGTTTTGAAACTGACCTATTTTCCATTACATTTCAGATAGATTCAGTGCTGAGTTGCCGAAGCAGAAATATCATAGCAGATATTCTGCTCAATACCAGATTTACTTATCAGTGGCTTGGACTTAATCACTTGAGCATGCCCCTTAGTGGCTGACAATACATGCATCTCTGATCATGAGCAGGAGTAATGGGGGAGCATCGTAGCTATGTGTTGAGAGGCATACTTTGAGGTTTGAATAAATGTAACAAAAGCAAAGTTTGAAGGAAATATTAGCCATTTTTCATACTTTCTGGGAGTAAGCAAAGAGGAAATAACAGTTACTACTGAAAGACAAAAATCATGTTACAATGCTATTGGGTTCTGACCATGTAATTTACCTTTCACTTTACTATAATTTTTGCTCGGTCATGATTTCCAGAAATATAAGGGCAGCATTAAATATTATATATCTTCCAAGTACTCTTACTTAAAAAATGAAGAAGACAGAAATCAATTGAGTGTTCTGTACATTATGAGATGTAAAGTTACATAATGTATTCATCATCTTTATCAGCATCATCCTTTAACATCCATTTTCCATATTGGCATGGATTGGACAGTTTTACCAGAGCTGGCAAGCAGGACAGCTGCACCAGGTTCCAGTGTTATTTGGCTTGGTTTTTATGGCTGGATGCCCTTCCAAACACCAGCCACTTTACAGAGTATGGTGGGCGCTTTTCACATGGCACCACCCTTTGGTTTGTTAATCAAGGAGATAAATTCTATATAAATATTTTATGTTTATACATACATATGTGTGTGTGTGTGTGTGTGTGTGTGTGTGTGCATTCACATATATATGTACGTATATGTATGTGTATCCACCGAATTCGCCAGTGTATCAGATGAGCATTTTTATTTTGAATTGTAAAAAAACATTGGTATGCATCTAACGCAATTGTATTACAGGTGGGATAGTGAGTGGATGAGTGTATGATGAAGCATATTAAATTCGTTTATACACAAAATATACCTTTTTCTCCACAAAAAAGTATGGGTTTGTCTTATGAAAGAGTGTCTTATAGACCAGCAAATACAGTGTGTGCGTGTGTGTGTGCATGCATAAAAGTACCCACAATGCCCTGAGCAACAGGAAGAAACTGAAATGTAATATTTTTTAGTTTGTTTCTTCAACATCATCGTTATGCACTAATTCACAGACCTTTATATGTAACCAATGAAACGTTCAATATTAAAGCTGTGTAGCAGAGTGGGTGTCCAAACTGATATCACAATATATTTAGACTGATATAGACAGAAGACATAGACACTTGAAAACAGAAACAGAATCATGAAGTGATAAAGAAGGTGGTGCTTTTGATAAAGAAGAAATAGTTTTGTGGACAGATATTTTCTGAAAAACGGAGGGAATCTTTTGAAGAATTATCAACATAATCATAATTTTCCATCATTTCAGCATTACAATTCAGTTTCATCTTCTCAATTACACAGTTTGGTAGCAAACTAAACATCTATTCCTCTATAAAGGTTATGCAAGTTTGAACCAGTTTTCTTTTCACTTCAATGTTTTAGTTTGGATGTAGCAACATTTAAAGTGGAAAGGCCATGGCCAAAATTATTGAGGACACTCCTTTGCACTTTTTCTTTCTTTTTCTTTCTCTCCCTCTCTCTGATCTGAGATACAGTGGGACTGAATGAATTTAGTGCTAGTTATTATCAATCCATATTAATGAAAACTGTCAAAATTTATTCAATTGTCATTAATATCTGTATTAATAGTGGTAACAAAGCTATTTGAGGGCTCTCTTTCACTCTCTCTCTCTCTCTGATCAAAGATAAGATAGGGGTTAATCAATTTAGCACTAGTTATAATTAATCCATATTAATGAAAAAACTAACTGCACAGTGTTGAAGAGTCAGTTATATTTTAAGTAGTGGTAACTAAGTTATTAGGGGCTCTCTTTCACTCTTTCTCCCTCCCTCTCTGATCAGAGATACAGAATGAATTAATGAATTTAACATTAGATATTATTATTAATGCATATTATTGAAATTATTGTCAGCACTGGTTAAATTGTCATTAATACTTATACTAGTGATGGTAACAAAGTTATCGTTAGTTCTTTTTTGCTCTCTGACTCTCTCAGATCAGAGGTAAGATGGGAACTAATGAATTTAGTGTTAGTTAGTATTATTAAACCATATTATTGAAACCACTGTGAACAGTGGTTAAGTTGTTGTTAATGGTTATACTGGTGGAGTTAACTAAGTTATTATGGGTTACCTTTCGCTCTCTTACTCAGATCAAAGATAGGATGGAAATTCATTTAGTATTAGTTATTATTATTATCCCATATAATTAAAAACAGTCAAAATTTCTTGAACTGTCATTAATGCTTGTATTAGTAGTGGAAACAAGGTTATCAAGAGCTCACTTTTACTCTCTCTCTCTCTCTCTCTCTCTCTCTCTCTCTCGATCTGATCAGAGATACAGTGGAGTATATGGATTTAGTGCTTGTTATTAAATATGATCAAAGTCACTGTCGGCTGTGGTTGAATTAATGTTAACGTTTGTATTGGTGGTGGTGATGGTGGTAGTACGGCTTGAATGATTCATCAATCCAGTCAGTTCATCATCAGTAGGGAAACTGGGTGTGTAAGAAGAGATTGGTGGCTTCTCTGAAGGTACAGTACCTAATTCCATTTTCTCCTTTTGTATGTTCTGTGAAGCTGAGGCTCGTGCTGCAGCCAGATCTTGCAAGAGACATTCTGTGTAGGACGGAGGGTCTGTAATGAAATAGCAAAATAACTTTTAAGTTACATAAGAAAAAATAAAGCCTATATAGGCACAAGCATAGCTGTGTGGCTAAAAAGCTTGCTTTACAAAACCACAAGGTTTAGGGTTCAGTCCCACTGCTTGGTAACTTGGGCAAGTATCTTCTAGTATAACTCTAAGCCTTGTGAGAGAATTTAGACAGAAACTGTGTAGAAGCCTCTCATATATATATATATATATATATATATATACATACATACAATGGGCTTCTTTCAGTTTCTGCCTGCCAAATCCACTCAGAAGGCTTTGGCAGACCAGAAGCTACAGTAGAAGACAATTAGCCAAGGTGCTACACAATGAGAATGAACCCAGAACCATGAGGTCATGAACCAAATTTCTTCCCACACAGCCTCACCTGCACCTATATATGTGTGTGTGTGTGTGTGTGTAGGTTGAAAAGGAACACACGAGTTGATATATATGGGAAAAAAAGTCAAGGTAGAAAATGCTAAAATAATTTTATAAAAAACATATCAGTACCAGTTTCAGTCATTGAGACTTTTTCAACTGTGAGTATGGAAAACAATTAAATTTTGGAAAACTTAAAAGAAAAGTTTTTAAAAGAATATTTGCATAGTGTTCAAATACAGGTGGCATTTTCCTTGTTTTTGCCTGAACAAGAGAGTTAGAAACAGGCAGAAACAAGGAAAATGCCACCTGTATTTGAACACTATGCAAATATTCTTTTAAAAACTTTTCTTTTAAGTTTTCCAAAATTTAATTGTTTTCCATACTCACAGTTGAAAAAGTTTCAATGACTGAAACCAGTACTGAAATGTTTTTTATAAAATTATTTTAGCACTTTCTACCTTGACTTTTTTTTTTCCATATATATATATATATATCTTTGCTTGACTCCCTTCTCAATTGAAACTCATATATGCATGTGTGACGTAGGATATTAAGAAGATGGAAGAATATTGATGGCAACAACACAAAGGGCTTTAGAAAGATCCATTTTAGGAATATCTTGCAAGAACATATCTAAAATGAGGTGATTTGGAAAAGGAGTAGTGAATGATGTGATCACAGAAAACTGAGAGCATAAGTTCCACTGGGCCAAACATGCCAGAATGTTCACAGACAACAGGTGGACTTTTGAAGTTGCCAAATGGTATCCAAAAGATTGGAGAAAGCCATTCAGAAGGTGTCCACAATAATAGGAAGACAATTTAGTTCAACAATTTAGGCCAAGGTTGAAAAGAAGGGCACAATTAAGAAAGAATTGGAAGTGCTTTATTATCAGCAGTATATAACATCTGATAGTCTGGTTATACAATGAATGAGTGAATATGTTTGTAAACCACTACTACTTGACAACTGGTGTTGGTTTGTTTACATCCCTGTAACTTAGTGGTTCCATAAAAGATACTGATATAATAAGTACCAGGCTTAAAAATAAGTACTGAACTTATAGACCTTTCAAGGCAGTACCCCAGCAGGGTCACAAGCCTATGAGTAAAACGTAAAAGACAAAAAAGGTAAACAGATTACATGTGTATTTTTGGTACACATAACTAAAATTGGTTTCTAATTTAGGTAAAATTTTGAGGGGAGCAAATTAGTTAATACCATCAACACCAATACTTGACTAGTACTGTATTTTATCAACCCCCAAAAGGATGAAAAACAGAGTTGAACTTGTGAAGTTTGAACTCAGAGCATAATGAACAGAAACAAATACCACAGCATTTTTTTTGTTGAAGCTTTAATGATTATGCCATTATGTCTTGTAATACTTGCCACTTAGGCTTCAGACAAGATGGTACTTTCCTCCAGTTTTGACATGAACCAATGAAAGCTGACTCTTTCTCCTTGAACAAAGCACCTGTCTATTGCAGCTAACACTTCCAGACAATCTGCTGCTTATTTCTAATGACTAGATAAACTGCAGTAAGGTAGAATATAGTGTTCTTTAATTTGCAAGCTCAATACCTAATCCATAGTAAAGGTGCATGGCTTGGTAGTTAGGGTATTTGGCTCATGATCATGAGGTCATGTGCTCGATTCCCAGCCACTCATGTGTCCTTGAACAAGACACTTTATTTTACATTACTGCAGTCCACTCAATTCGCAAAAACGAGCAGTACCTGTAATTTGAAGGGCCAGCCTTGTCACATTCTATCATGCTGAATCTCTGTGAGAACTACATTAAGGCCATGCATGTCTGTCATGTGCTCAACCACTTGCATATTAATTTCCTGAGCAGGCTGTTCCATTGGTCAGATCAACTGGAACCCTTGTTATAACCAACAGAGTACCAGATTTTTACCTAACCCACACGGCCATCTTCATGATAATTCTTATAACAAGGCTAACAAAATCATATCTTACATATACTGTCTCTAATGAAGACAATAAAGGAGCCTCCCCATAGTCACATCATCATCATCATTTAACGTCCGCTTTCCATGCTAGCATGGGTTGGACGGTTCAACTGGGGTCTGGGGAGCCCGAAAGCTGCACCAGTCCAGTCAGATCTGGCAGTGTTTCTACAGCTGGATGCCCTTCCTAACGCCAACCACTCCGAGAGTGTAGTGGGTGATTTTATGTGCCACCGACACAGGTGCCAGACGAGGCTGGCAAACGGCCACGCTCGGATGGTGTTTTTATGTGCCACCGACACAGGTGCCAGACGAGGCTGGCAGACGGCCACGCTCGGATGGCGTTTTTTATGTGCCACCGACACAGGTGCCAGACGAGGCTAGCAGACGGCCACGCTCGGATGGTGTTTTTATGTGCCACCGACACAGGTGCCAGACGAGGCTGGCAGACGGCCACGCTCGGATGGTGTTTTTATGTGCCACCGACACAGGTGCCAGATGAGGCTGGCAAACGGCCACGATCGGATGGTGCTTGTTACGTGCCCACAGCACGGAGGCCAGTCGATGCGGTACTGGCTACGGCCACGTTCGGATGGTTTTCTTATGTGCCACGTGCCACCGGCACTGGTACCACAAAGACACAAATTCCATTGATGTTCATCTATTTTGATTTGTTTTGATTTGATTTTGATTTTCACTTGCCTCAACAGGTCTTCACAAGTGTCACAAGAAGGAAGGTATGCACAGGTGGACTGACTACGTCCTAGGTAGGGGCCATGGGTTATGGCCTGACTAGTCTTGCCGGGTCTTCGGATGGTGTTTTTATGTGCCACCGACACAGGTGCTAGATGAGGCTGGCGAACGGCCACGATCGGATGGTGTTTGTCATGTGCCCACCGCACTGACTACGGCACTGATGGATTTCTTGTGTGCCACAGGCACTGGTACCACAAGATACAAATTCCATTGATGTTCATCTATTTTGTCTATTTTGATTGATTTGATTTGATTTTCACTTGCCTCAACCGGTCTTCACAAGTGTCACAAGAAGGAAGGTATGCACAGGTGGACTGACTAGTCTTGCCGGGTCTTCGGAAGGTGTTTTTATGTGCCACCGACACAGGTGCCAGATGAGGCTGGCGAACGGCCATGATCGGATGGTGTTTGTTACGTGCCCACAGCACGGAGGCCGGTCGATGCGGAACTGGCTACGGCCACGTTCGGATGGTTCTCATGTGTGCCACCGGCACTGGTACCACAAAGTGTGTGCCACCGGCACTGGTACCACAAAGATACAGATTCCATTGATGTTCATCTATTTTGATTTGTTTTGATTTGATTTGATTTTCACTTGCCTCAACAGGTCTTCACAAGTGTCACAAGAAGGAAGGTATGCACAGGTGGACTGACTACGTCCCAGGTAGGGGCCATGGGTTATGGCCTGACTAGTCTTGCCGGGTCTTCGGATGGTGTTTTTATGTGCCACCGACACAGGTGCTAGATGAGGCTGGCGAACGGCCACGATCGGATGGTGTTTGTCATGTGCCCACAGAACGGAGGCCAGTCGATGCGGTACTGGCTACGGCCACTTTCGGATGGTTTTCTCTTGTGTGCCACCGGCACTGGTACCACAAAGATACAGATTCCATTGATGTTCATCTATTTTGATTTGTTTTGATTTGATTTTGATTTTGATTTTCACTTGCCTCAACAGGCCTTTGATTTTCACTTGCCTCAACAGGCCTTCACAAGTATCACAAGGAGGAAGGTATGCACAGGTGGACTGACTACGTCCCAGGTAGGGGCCATGGTTTATGGCCTGACTAGTCTTGCCGGGTCTTCGGAAGGTGTTTTTATGTGCCACCGACACAGGTGCTAGATGAGGCTGGCGAACGGCCACGACCGGATGGTGTTTGTTATGTGCCCACAGCACGATGGCCAGTGATGCGGTACTGACTACGGCCACGTTCGGATGGATTCTTGTGTGCCACCGGCACTGGTACCACAAGCGGTACTGACTACGGCCAAGCGGTACTGACTACGGCCACGTTCGGATGGATTCTTGTGTGCCACTGGCACTGGTACCACAAGGATACAAATTCCATTGATGTTCATCTATTTTGATTTGTTTTGATTTGATTTGATTTGATTTTCACTTGCCTCAGCAGGTCTTCACAAGTCGGAAGGTATGTACAGGTGGACTGACTACGTCCCAGGTAGGGCCCACGGGTTATGACCTGACTAGTCTTGCCGGGTCTTCGGATGGTGTTTTTATGTGCCACCATGTTCCCACAGCACGGAGGCCAGTCGATGCGGTACTGGCTACGGCCACGTTCGGATGGTTTTCTTGTGTGCCACAGGCACTGGTACCACAAAGATACAAATTCCATTGATGTTCATCTATTTTGATTGATTTGATTTTCACTTGCCTCAGCAGGTCTTCACAAGTGTCACAAGAAGGAAGGTATGCACAGGTGGATCGACTACGTCCCAGGTAGGGGCCACGGGATATGGCCTGACTAGTCCTGCCGGGTCCTCTCGTGCACAGCACACTTCCATAGGACTCGGTCTTCAGTCATTTCCTTGGTGAGACCTAAAGTTCGAAGGTCGTGCTTCACCACCTCGTCCCAGGTTTTCCTGGGTCTACCTCTTCCACAGGTTCCCTCAACTGCTAGGGTGTAGCACTTTTGCACACAACTATCTTCAGCCATTCTCGTCACATGACCATACCAGCGCAGCCGTCTCTCTTGCACACCACAACTGACACTTCTTAGGTTCAACTTTTCTCTCAAAGTACTTACACTCTGACGATTATGAACACTGACATTACACATCCATCGGAGCATACAGGCTTCATTTCTTGCAAGCTTACGCATATCCTCAGCTGTCACGGCCCATGTTTCACTACCATGTAGCATGGCTGTACGTACACACGCATCATATAGTCTGCCTTTTACTCTTAGCGAGAGACCTTTTGTCCCCAGCAGGGGTAAGAGCTCTCTAAACTTTGCCCAGGCTATTCTTACTCTAGCAGTTACGCTTTCAGCACACCCACCCCCGCTACTGACTTGGTCTCCTAGGTAGCGGAAGCTATCAACTACTTCTAGTTTGTCTCCCTGGAACGTGGTAGAAGTTGGACTCTGCACATTTCCAGTGTTTATTTCTCCTGAGCATCTGCCACAGACAAAAACTATTTTCTTAGTTAGCCTTCCTTTGACATTGCTGCACCTCTTATGTGTCCATAGCTTACACTTGGTGCACCTTATAGAGTTTCTACCTACACCTTTTTTACAGATCGAGCAGGGCCATCTACCTGAAGTCGTTTGTGGTTGGTCCACCTTCCTACTTATTAGGACTTTGGTTTTGGCTAGGTTGATTCTAAGGCCCTTCGATTCTAATCCTTGTTTCCACACCTGAAACTTCTCCTCCAGTTCTGATAGTGACTCAGCAATTAGAGCAAGGTCATCAGCATATAGGAGCTCCCAGGGGCATCCTGTCTTAAATTTTTCCGTTATTGCCTGGAGGACTATGATAAATAGGAGGGGGCTGAGGACTGAACCTTGGTGGACCCCAACCTCTACCCGGAATTCTTCACTGTACTCGTTGCCAACCCTCACCTTACTAGCTGCGTCTCTGTACATGGCTCGCACAGCTCTCACTAACCATTCATCTATCCCTAGTTTCCTCATTGACCACCAGATAAGGGATCGGGGGACCCTGTCAAAGGCTTTCTCTAAGTCAACAAAAGCCAGGTACAAGGGCTTACCTTTGGCTAGGTATTTCTCCTGCAGCTGTCTTACCAGGAATATAGCATCAGTAGTACTTTTCCCTGGCACGAACCCAAACTGCATATCATCTAAGCTAACTCTCTCTCTAATTAACTGGGCTATAACCCTCTCCGTAACCTTCATTACCTGATCCAACAGCTTGATGCCCCTGTAGTTATTTGTATCTAGGGCATCGCCTTTACCTTTGTAGCAGTTGACTATTATGCTGCTACACCAGTCATTGGGTATGACTCCTTCGTGTATCACCTGGTTAACTATACGGGAGACTATGCTATAGCCGACACTACCAGATATTTTGAGCATCTCTGCAGTAATTCCTGATGGGCCTGGGGCTTTCCCTGTCTTCATGCTTCTAATTGCCTTAGCTACCACGGAACTATCAACTCGGATAGCTGGTCCCTCTGTTGGGTCAACATTCGGCAGACTCTCTTTATCCCATTCATTTTCCTCATTCAGCAACCTTTCATAGTGGCGTCTCCAAGCTTCTCTCTTTGCATCCTCATTTAACGCAAGTGAACCATCCTCCATGCGAACACATTTCTCTCCTACCACATCTCGATTCTCTCTCACACACTGTCTTGCAACACGAAATACCTCAAGTCTTTCATCCTCACGGCGCAGGACATTGGCAAATTTTCTTTTATCTGCTTCCCCTCTGGCTAGATAGACCTGTCTCCTAGCTTCCCTTCTGGCAGTCTGATACACTTCCCTGCTACCACCGTTCTTCCAGGCCTTCCAAGCCTGTTTCTTTTGTCTAATAGCCCTATCAACAATATTGTTCCACCACCATGTTATTTTGGGTCTTAAGGGGACTTTGCACCAGCCACAGATCTGGTCAGCGGCTTTCAGCAGGTTGTCCCTCAGAAACGTCCAGTTGTCTTCTACCCCATGTGTAGCTATACCCCCTTCCACTTCGTCAAAGGCTTCAAGTAACATATCTCTAAATCTCTGTCCATTCGCAGGGTCTTTAAGCTTCCAGACCCTTCTTCTCCATGTTGGTCGTCTTCTAGTCGCCCTCTTAGTCCTGATCCTAAAGTCAGTAACTACCAGTCTATGTTGTGGGGTGCATTCTTCGCCCGGGAAGGTTTTGGCATTTATAAGCAGCCATCTTTCCCTTTTTCTGGCGAGGATGTAGTCGATTTGGCTAGCATGCCGGCCCGATCGGTAGGTGACCAGGTGGCTTGTTGGTTTCCTGAAGTCACAGGGCTTGCTAAAAATAACAGAGAGAAGAATAAGATGCAACAAGTAAGAGAGAAACATGAGCTAATACAGGTAGATTGGTATAATTGAAATAACAGATTTGTGTTGCACCTGGTCTTTTGACTGACTGATTACTGTCAAATTTTTCAGGCCAAGATTTACAGTAAAAAAAACCAGGTCAACTTATACACCAAGACAACTTTGGAGGCTCAAAAGTTCCATGTGAAATGCAACATGATTTGGAATGATAGTGATAATGTTTGAATGTTTACACTACATATCTACACTATATACAATGTCAAGTTGTATGCCAGAAAATATGGGAAAATGTGTGTTATAGGATGTTCAATCAGAGCTGGTTTTTTGACCACACAACAATGAAGTGATACAAGAAAGATGTAGAGATGTTGGAAGAAAAGCTCACAATGAAAATGCTTACAGTTGGTAAGGTCGTTGGTGTTAGGAAGGGCATCCAGCTGTAAAAACCTAGTTCTTATCAAACCGTTCAACCCGAACCAGCATGGGAAACAGATATTAAGAGATGATGATGATGTTAATCACAGATAAGAGTCTTAGATTCCACAATGAATTTACAAACAGACAAAAGTGAATAAACAAGTGCCACATTACCCTCGGAGGGAAGATCTATAATGAAACCTGGTGGAGGTGGAGGCAAACGACCAGGTTGGATGCTGACAACTGACTGAGATGGTGGTGGAGGTAAATTTGTTGCAGCATCTTGTAAAGCATCATGTGCAGCATTGACTTCTGATTGTGGTACAGAGACACCTGCGTAAGGTATTGTTCCAATAACAACATCATGTTCCAAAGGCTCCGAGCAACAACCTACATGTTCTGGTAGAAACTACAAGAAAAAAGATACAAATAATAAAACATTTTGATTAACATACAAGGGTATATAGACTTTCATGAATGCTAAAAGGTAGGGAGTTTAAACCTTCAGCATTTAAACTGACCATATCCAGCCCAAATATTATGTTCAAACCAGCTGGACCCAGCCCCTCAGGCTTACTCTACAATGTCATTGTAACAATAAAGATTCATATCATCAAGACCCCAAAGCTACAAGATAATCCACGATTAATTCAAAACAATGTGGATAAATAAGCATTACATTTCACAGAGTAATGTGAATGTTAAAGGGTTAAGTAATGTAAGGGAGTAAGAAGTTTCATTAATATAATGGAGCAGAAATTTCACTATGTCACTGATGAGGTCATGAATGGTGACAAAAGGACTTCAACAAATCTTGCAGACTGATTAGTTAATTGGTTAAATATTAGCAAACAAGATGAGGACAAATATCCGTCAATTGTAAATAATGTATATAATTCCTCATTGCTTAAATATAGAACTGAAATATTAACTAGTTGACTAATATAAGAAAAATAAAACCAGTATATGCGTTTATTATTGGCATAATGACCCTCCCAAGATACAACAAAACCTGCTCCAACACAGAGGTTCACATCAAGAATCTTGCAATCCAAATACAACAATTAAGTATAAGACATTTCCTGTAAAGGGAATAGGGAATTCAATTAATATAAAGGAAGAGGGAATTCCACAAGGGTAAGGGATTATTAAGTTTTGCTAATATATATTTCTTTATTGCCCACAGGGGGCTAAACATAGAGGGGACAAACAAGGACACACAAGGGGATCAAGTCGATTATATCGACCCCAGTACGTAACTGGTACTTATTTAATCGACCCCGAAAGGATGAAAGGCAAAGTCGACCTCGGCAGAATTTGAACTCAGAACGTAATGGCAGACGAAATACCACTAGGCATTTCGCCCGGCGTGCTAACGATTCTGCCAGCTCACGGAAGTTTTCAGCAATGTAAGAATGTAAGGGTTTTTATTAATCTAAAGGAATATAAATTTTCACTAATATAAGTAAATATAGAGTCACAAACAGAAAGAATTTTATATGAGAAGTAAAAGATATAACACTGAAGCAGTTGGATAATATTTAGGTACAAAGTAGATAATTTAAAACTACTTATTATATAATTTAGAGGCACTAATTGTTATGATAAAGAAAATCCCAGAAATAATTCTCTAAGTTGAAAGAGACCATCTGCTAGCATAATATTAGAAGTATATACAAGAGGCATAACTATTTTTAAAGATAAGCAGCTCTCAACATAACAGTTTCCTCCATTTAATAAATAGTTATTATTTATGTATCATCATTTAATCATTTAACATCTGTTTTCCATGCAGGCATAGATTGGACTATATGTATGTATAATAAAACACACATTATACACTCTTTAGCGCCATTTATCAAACACACAGGGATATTATTTCATTATTTTTATTCTAAACAATTATAGTAACAAACAACTCAAACTTTCAACTACACATTGTTATCGATTATAAAAGTGATATTTTGCAACCAATGAAAAAAATTATAACCCCAATTTATTAACAACAGAATTTATAACTTTAAATGCTCAACCAGGTGATCTGTGAAATGATATATACCTGGAATTCTTTAAAACAGGACTAAGGACATTTGATGTAGACACAGGTGTACTGGTAGGGGAATAATTCTATCTATTTCATGATCTTTTTGAACCACAGCTGACTTATTTACTGCTTTGGTTTGAATAGGCTTTGTGTTGTGAGAAACTAAAATAGTTTGATGTCTGTCATATCCACAGGGAACTAAAATTCTTATAGAAATTGTATCTTCTTCATCATTTATGAATGTGACATGAGCATAATATGGAATAGCCTCTAGGAGTTCAACAGGTTCCACTAGTAATTCAAATGTTGAATAACATACATGATGCCACAAATAAACTGGACCATATGCAGAAAGCTAATTGAGGAGTGTTTATCTAGAAAATGAGAAGAGCTTTTCATGAAGTGTCTCATTGATAACTGTGCATAGCAACAGTTGTATAAAATGTAGAGAATGCAGTAACACAGTCTTTCACTGTGAAATGTTTAATGCTTTTTTTTTATAAGAGCTAACTCTATATAATTTCAAACAATCACAGTATACTTTTCATACTGCAAATTTCATAAGGAATTATATGGAATCACATAAATTGCAGAAATCTCATAACTATTTAGGAACTGATTCAATTCAACAGACATTAAGGGGTCCCCACCATTCCAAAACTAAAGAAGAGCTGAATTAGACATTTTCTAACAATGGGAATACTTGTATCTCAGCAGGGAGGGAGTGAATGAAAGGTGAGAAAATTCACCAGTCATAATACATAAAAATAGATTAAAATTATTAGAGTGAGGAAGACATCTCTTAAATTCTACAAACATTCAAAAGGATAATAGCTTTTATAGAAACAGCTTCATTTTATTACATTACAATTGGTGCGAACTCACTGAACATTTTCAATGGAATACAGTAAGTTATATACTTTTAAAAAATGAAAAAAATTTTCTTATACCAGGATATACTACAATAATTCTACATTTATAATTGTTGAAGTAATAGAATGAGATGAGTTGAAAGATTCTCCAAACCAAGTCTTTAGTTTATAGAGTACTAGCATTATGACCCGGCGTTGCCGGGTCATAGTGCTAGTGCATATATATGTTTACATATTACATGTACATCTATATATATATACATCTACACATAAAATACAAATTTATATCTTGATATCGCTAGTGATAACAATACTCAAAATATATAACAGACTGGAATTGTAGGCCCGTCTCTTGCAATTTCGATCAATTGTATCTTGTCCTCCCTCTTGTATAGAAGTGTGGCTACAATCCAGCCTACCTCTACTTCAGGGGGGGGGGGCATTAAAAATTTTTATCCGGGACATCCTACGTCCCAGATATAAAGGTAAAAATAAAATATTTCCACTTTGCAAGGTTCGAGTCAAGTACTCCCTTGCATGCTCTGTTGACTCGAATCTTGCTTCTATTGTGGCGAATTTACCGCCTCTGGTTAGATACTTGATATCTTTCATAGTTGCACCAAGACACTTTTCAATGGTGCTTTCCTCCAGGCGTTCAAATCGTTTTTTTTCTCTACATTGTATACTTTATAGGCAATAGTCTTTTCTTTAATTTAATTTTTTATTTCGTTTGGTGGTGTTATCCTAGATTCACCATCTTTGTCGGTGATCAATCCGAAATAGGTTTGTATTTCTTCCATTTTAATTTTAATGAGTCGCCGCCCGCCGACGGCTGCAGCGAAATTCATTTTTGGACTTTCTTCTATCGAAGACATTTTAACAAAAATGCTTCCGTGTAAACGGTGAAAATATTGTCAATTTCCCCAAACAGGGACACAATTCAATTTTTAAACAATAACCAAAGGGGGGGGGGTACGGTTTACAATTATTTAACAAATGCAACACAACAACGCTTCCCTTACGAGAAACCAACAAACGTGATAACAATAGTTAAACAGAAATAATAATAACAACAAACCTTACGGTAAACCAAAAAGCAGTACTCTGTTGAAGCTATAGGCCTTTATGGATCAGAAATAAACCAACAGTGGTACTCAGTAGAAGCATCTTTCGAGAAAACAGACATTACATACAGCCAAACTTCATATAGATACTTAATGCTAGCTAATTAGCAAATAATTTAATGTAAAAGCCGTGCACACCTCCATCTGGACTATTCCATTTCTGCACTTAAATTTTATTTTTTATTTATTCCCATTCATGTGAAACCACTGATTCAAGTTCAAGTCATTGATGCAATTTTATACCAATTGCTATTTTTACTTTTGTTATGTTACGATAATATTATACTTTAGTTTGATTTTAATTATTACTTACTACATATAATTCAATTGTTATTATTATTTTTATTGTTAAAGTGAAAGCATCTGACATAAAATAGAGAAATATTTTTGTTTCACTTTTAACACGTAATACTGAAATAGTGGAGAAGTTATGATATTGCTATGGGCTCGCTCTAGGTAAGAAGTTCAACATTTTTTTTGCCCATGAAACTACATGGACCCTAAGTAAGGCATGTGTAAAATTTGAATGAAATTGGTTGTGTAGTTCTCAAGTTTTAGGGAAACACACAGACAGACAGACAGACACACATTCTCAGTTTTATATATAGAGAGATAAAAGAAGAGAAATTTTGATTTGCTAGTGAAGGATTTTTTCACTATAATAAAATTTTTCTATAGTTTTTATTGTCAAACACAGTGCACCTTTCATCTGTCACAAAATTGAGAAATGTTTACTTTTCTCAAGTTCTATAACTGTGTAAGCTCTTTTGACAATATGGTAAGAGAATAAGAGTGTTGTAGTTCATTTGAAGCATTGTAGTTCATTTGAAGCATTGCAGTTTGCTTGAAGCATTGTAGTCCAGAAGTAGAAAATCCAAGCATAGAGAAATAAAAAAAAAGCTTCTAACCATGCAGAAAGTTTTACAAAAGACCTTTATATTTTGGGCACAAACACCTATCTTCAGTAGGAAGTAGTCCAAGAAATGTGTAGTTACAGTGATCTCATTATTTTATTTTAAACTGCTTGGCATTTGGGTTAGCAGCAGCAGCAACTCTCCAACTGTTGGTTGTGGTCATTGTGATGTTTTTTCACATAAAGATGGTGGTGGAAGATGGTGTTCATGGTATATGTTATGATGTTTTCATACGGTAAAAGTTTTTCCAGACCTTGAGAAAAATGCCACAGGTCTAGGAACCTTGTGATAATGTTACACCAATAATTTCATTAATAACCTCTATTTTAATGATAACAGACACATCATTATTAATAGCACCTACATCCACCCAGTCAATTATTTTGACAGAATTGATACACTTTATCCTTTTTGCATTCAAATTATTCTGTCAAATGTAATGCTTATTTATTCACACTGTTTTGAATTAATCATGCATTATCTTACAGCTTCAAAATTTTGATACAATTGTTTATTTCTAGAATAACATTGTTGGGTAGGTGAGAGAGGCTGCATCTGGCCAATTCGAACATGCAACTGGTAGACTATTTGGGTCAGGTATGGCCAGTTTAAATGCTAAAGGATTATATCATCCTTAGATAGTCAGAATATTGCATCACTAATGACTAATTATTGAACAGTCAGAAGAGAGCCATTTGCTTATAATGCAAAGAACCCAAACAACTGTTGTAATTCTTTACTATTTTGAGATATAGATAGCTCTTGCGATGAAGATTTGGGATGTAATTCTCCTCAAAGAATTAGAAAACCAAAGAAATTAATGAAGAAGTTAACTAAGAAGTTAATAGATATTAGATTCATCATCATCATCATCATCGTTTAACATCCGCTTTCCATGCTAGCATGGGTTGGACGATTTGACTGAGGTCTGGTGAACCAGAAGGCTGCACCAGACTCTAATCTGATCTAGCAGAGTTTCTACAGCTGGATGACTTTCCTAACACCAACCACTCCGAGAGTATAGTGGGTGCTTTTACATGCCACTGGCACGAGGGCCAGTCAGGTGGTACTGGCAACAGCCACGCTCAAATGGTGCTTTTTATGTGCCACCTGCACAAGAGCCAGTCCAGCAGCACTGGCAACGACCTCGCTCGAATGTTTTTTCATGTGCCACCAGCACAAGTGCCAGTAAGGCGACGCAGGTAAAGATCACACACGAATGGTGTTTTTTATGTGCCACCGGCACGAAAGACATTTATTTTTGCTTATCGTGTTTGTCAAATTTAAAGAAATGGATATTATGTTTTGGTTTGCCACTATTAAACTCCATTCAAATGTGAATAAGTATCTTTGAGATTACTTAAAGGGGTATCTTAATTATCTATCGACAACCTCTTAATTACATAATTAATACTCTAAATTATCTAACTAATATCACTAAACTACCAAACAAGTAGCACTAAATTATCTAGCAGGTAACCTATAAGCCACTATATCCAAGTCTAGAATAGTAGACAATTTCTGAGCCACTGTGGTCAGGCCTATCAGGTAATGTACCTATCAGAAAAGCGAAGGTAGAGTGGGAGTCACTGTCAAGCAATTATAAAATAAATGATGCTAAGTAAAGAGTTATTTAACAAATAAATGTTACCTGAACTCGGTAGATGACATTGATGAATTCACAGCCCTCAAGATGAGATGTAGCAACTGGAGGGATTCGAACTTTGTCTGTAGCTTTATACTGTTCATATGGTCGTACCTTGCCTGTCTTGTGTATGTCAATATAATTCTTCTCTTTTTTCACTTTGGTAAAATCATATGAATCAGGATCTGCACCATCAGTTCTTCGAGCAGAAAATACTACTATCTGAATAAAGGAAAAAAACAAACAAACAAACAAGGTGATAAATCTAATAAAAGTTGTTTCAAATTTTGATATAAGGCCAATAATTTTAGGGGAGGGGTTTGCTCAATTACATTGAAACCCCTCCCCCCCATTGCTTAACTGGTGCTTATTTTATTAAGCCTTCAAAGGATGAAAAGCAAAGTCAAACTTGGTGGAATTTGAATTGAGAATGTGAACTAGAAGAAATGCTACTAAATATTTCGTCTGATGTGCTAACAAATCTGCCAGCTCACCTCTGCCATAATAATAATTAATAGTAGTAATGATGATGATGATTTCAAATTTTTGCAAAAGGCCAGCGATTTGAGGGGATGGGATAAGTTTATTACATCGACCCCAGTGCTTGGCTGGTATTTATTTTATTGACCCTAAAACAATGAAAGGTAAAGCCAACCTCAGCAGAATTTGAACTCAGAATGTAAAGATGTAGGCGCAGGAGTGGCTGTGTGGTAAGTAGCTTGCTTACCAAACAGATGGTTCCGGGTTCAGTCCCACTGCATGGCACCTTGGGGAAGTGTCTTCTACTATAGCCTCGCGCCGACCAAAGCCTTGTAAGTGGATTTGGTAGACGGAAACTGAAAGAAGCCCATTGTATATATGCTGACATTGGAGCACAACAGTTTTTTTGACTTGTCACATGCTCGTGAACTTTTCAATTCATGGCCATATAGATGGATGGGTGAGTGGGCGACTGTGGTGGTAGTGTTGTTGCCTCAATGGAAAAGAAAACAACAGAGAAAACCTCCAACTAGAAAAGACAGCTAAACTGCTTGAAAATGATGATCTCACTCACATGTGGTATTTAACTTGATGTTGTATGTGCAAATGACATTTCAAAACATACTGAAAAATAATATCTTTCAGACTGCTGGACAGAAGTCTTAACAAAATGTACTTAAACAAAATGAACAAGTATTGCTGGCTAAATGTTAAAAAAAAAAAAGGCCTAAGTCATGAAGTATGCAGTAAGTGTAGCCACCTTTGACTTGAATGAACACAAGGAATTCATTTGCCATATGAGTGGTACAGTATTAATATAGAAGTGAATGGTGACAGGGCAAAAACAACTTTAATCCTTTTGTTACCATATTTCTGTTGACATATACTGCCTTTGTTGCTATTCAATTTTCAAATAATGAAAACTCTACTAAAATAACTTTGACATTATTAAACCTTTTTGCTACCAAACTGCTTGATACTGCTCCTGGTTTTATCATACAAATTTCCTGGTTTTATCATACAATTTAAAGTGAACTGAGTTAAAACCTTCCTTCCAAATTTCAATGTTAATTTATGTTACAAACACCAGCTTGATAATGATAAGGTTAAGTTACTAAATTCTTTGTTATTTTCAAAATTAATTAAAACAAAGTCTATTACAATAAAAATATGGTAACAAAAGGATTAAGCTGGTGGTTCCAACATAAATTAATGTGGAATTTTAATGAAGACAGCTGTGGAGAGAACCTGCAGAAGAGGTAGACCTAGGAAAATATGGGATAAAGTGATGGAGCATGATCTTCAACTGTTGAGTCTCATGGAGGCGATGACAAGTGATTGAGACCTTTGGTGATTTGCTGTGCTCGAAAAGAAATGTCAAACCAAGTGAAACTGTAGTCGTGGCCAGTGCCAGTGACACATAAAATATACCCATTACACGCTTGGAGTGGTTGGTGTTAAGAAGAGCATCCAGCTGTAGAAACCAGCTCACTAGTCCCAGTTAAACAATCTAACCCATGCCAGCATGGAAAATGGACACTGAATTATGATGATGATGATGATGATGATGGAAGGTTTTAATTTAGATCACTTTAAAACAGGAAGTTTATATCACAGAATTAGGGGCAGTCTCGGGTGGGTAGGTTGAAAACTGAAATTTTTTAGAACAAAAACAGTGAAACTTACGACTGATACCCAAAGCAAAGCCGTTTTGGGGCCCTCCATCCATTAATTATTAAAACCAAAAATGACAAGCGAAAGATAAGGGGACACAGAAAGAGAGAGACAGAGAGACAAGGAGAGTGATAAATGTATGATCTTACCTGTTGTAAACGTAGTGTACCTGAACTGATATTACGATTACTCCGGTTCAATAATTCAATATCAAAGTCAATCACTTCACCAATGGCAAAGCGATTCTTCTTGACAGACAGCTTAGCAAAAATGTTTCCATCAGACAGACAACAGCAGCTGGCATCCATGATATCTTGGACTTTAATTTCAAGCTGTCAGATAATGGAGAATAGACAGACATGAATGAAACTAACAACTGAGTAGGAGACAAACATATTTAATGCAGGGTATCAAAAAACTAATTTATTCTTCAAGGAAGTTCTCCAGCATGGCTGCAGTCTAATGATTGAAACAAGTGAAAGATAAAAGTTGACTAGGAATAAACATATTTAATCTACAACATCTGCAACAAGGACTGATTCTGGTCTTTTGTGGAAGTGATGGTAGTACTGGTGATGGGAAGTTATTGTGGTTTAGCTCAGGTCAAATGTCATTAAGAATATCTATTATCAAAAGAGTGGACATATGCTTCTAGGTTCAATCCCAGAGCACAGCACCTGGGGTAAGTGACTTTTGCCATTATATATATGCATGTATGTATGTATGTATGCATACATACATACATACATACATGCATACATGTATGCAACAATTATGTAGACATACACAGACACATGTATGTGTATGTATGCCAGCATGTATATGCACATACATACAGGTGTGCATCTGTATGTCAGCAAAGGATGTAAACATTAACATGGAAACTTAGAAAAACAGTGCTTTTCCTAGTGATATTTGTTCTGCACTGAGTTACAGACACTCCCTTGTCACTTTCACTGTCACAAATGTAGTAACCCAAAGATTGGCCCACCAGAAACATCTAACCAACAACACTATTGTTAAGCAATTGCAATATAATATATGAAAAAAATAATAAAAGCATTCAAACCATGATCAACCCATCGTTTCTTTAAGCATAATGTATCTAGGACTACAATATCAAATGTGCCATCTCCTTTTTCAGATAGTAGGATGTGATTTGATGGCGATTTAGCTGCACTTTCTAGCAGACTGAGTAACCATACAGACACGCCTCATTGGATCATGGCTGTATTGGTGAGAATAGTGGTAGTGGTGGTGGTGAAGATGATGCTATGGTGCGGATTGTGGTGGTGATGGTAGTGATGTTGGTAGTGTTGCTGTTGGTGGGGGTAGTTTTAATGGTGGTGATTGGTAGTGACAATGATGATGATAGTGGTGTTGATTGTAATGATGTTGGTTATACCGCTGTTGATGATGATGGGGGTGGGGTGATGGTTTCGATGGTAGCAATTTTGATGGCGACAGTGGTGACAGTAGTGATAGTGATGATGATGATAAGAGTGATACTGAATGGTGATGTGATAGTACTGTGTACTTACTGAGGGACCTGGTTCAGCATTCAGATCAAGAGGTCTGAAAATCTTGACAACTTTTTCCTTTTCTATGAAGGACTTCCAGAAACGTTGTATAACAGCAATCAACTTGTATTTTACTTTACCCCGATCACCAGAACAGGATGATGGTACCAATGGGGGAATATTATATGTGAATGGGTACCTGTATTCTCCAGAATCCATACGGTGTAATTCAAGTTGATCTAAAATGGAAAACACACACAATTATCATTATTATAGGTTTGTTTAAGGATGATGAACGGAACATTCATATTTCTAGAGGTGAATTGTTCAGACCCCAAAGCTGGCTATGATGCTCCCCCACTACTTCTGCTCGTGATCAGAGATGCACATATCGTCAGTCACTAAGAGACATGCTTTGCTAGCTAAGGTTAAACTAAGGTTATTATTATTATTATTATTATTATTATTATTATCATTATTATTACCTCTGCCTTAGCGAAGGCAGAGATATCATTTTCAGTCATGTTTGTCTGCTGTTTGTTTGTCCATGGACAATATATCTCAAAAACCACTGGATGGATTGGGCTGAAACTTTCATGGATCTTTGGCCTCGTGACTGGCACGAATTGATTAGATTTTGGGATTGATCCAGTACCAGACAAGGATTCTGGATGACTTTTCCTGTTTTTTACTTAATTTTTGAGAGTGGCTGGGTTCATTTTTAGCATTCTCGTTTGTGAAAGCAGTCAAGTTTATTTCAGATATTCTCATTTTAAAAATCATCTCTGGCTAATCGTTGAGAGGACACTGGTGTTGCCTTGGTGGAGGTTTGCGCTCTCTGAGCGCTCATTATTATTATTACTATTATTATTATTATTATTATTATTATTATCATTATTATTATCATCTTGTTGTTGTTGCTACTCAGCCTGAAGCCAGTCTTGATCAAGCAAATCTATGGCGAAACAAAATACAGGTGCAACCATCCTATCTTTATCTATATGCACATTATCCAGCAAGTCATTTTCAAAGAAGGTAAGGTGTAATATGTCAGAGATTTGATTATTTGTAATAAGGCAAATGAGACTATGAAGAGTCTCATTTGTTCAATTATCATAGGTGTAACTATACAGAAGCAATATGGAAGATGTTACAATACAGAAATAATATAGGTGTAGTTATATATGAGTAATATGGAAAATATAACTATACTGAAACAGTGACTATAGAGAAATAATATAAAATGTGCGACTATATAGAAGTTATATTAAAAAGTGTAATTATATTGAAGATATAACTATATAGATATAATATAAATGCAAGTGGAGGTATGGCTGTGTGGTTAAGAAGTTTGTTTCCTTAACCATGTGCTTTTGGGTTCAGTCCCACTGTGTGGTATCTTGGACAAGTATCTTCTACAATAACCCCAGTCTGACCAAAACCGTGTGAGTGGATTTAGTAGGTGGAAACTGATAGAAGCTCATAGTCTCTACGTATATATAGATATATATGGTCTAGCTGGTGCCAACATGGAAAACAGGCATTAAATGACGATGAGATATATACAGTGGAGAGGGACATTCTGAAAGTACAGTTGCTAGAATAAGAACTAGCTGGAGAAAATTCAGGGACTATTACTTCTGTTGGTAACAAAAGGCTTCAGATGCAGAGTGAAAGGCAGATTGCATGATGTTTGTATTCACGCAGCAATGCTCCATGGTTGTGAAACTTGGGCTATGAATGCAGGGGATATAGAAAGACTAGAAAGAAATGAAGTGACTATACTTCACCAGATGTGTATTGTCAGTGTGCATTTATGACAAAGTATAAATGTCGAGAGAAAAATTGGGTATAAGACGCATCAAATATGATGTACAAGAAAGATATGCTGAGGTCTGCATGTGAATGGAACATGTAGAAGGGGAAGATCCAGGAAAACATGGGATGAAGTAGTGAAGACCAACCTGATATTGAGTCTCTTGGAAGAGATGACAAAGAACTGAAATGATTGGTAATACATTGTGCTTGAGAAGACCCATATATCAAGCCTTATACTACAACTCATCTTTAAAGACCCACCCCTCCATCAATCTTCTATTACTCTACTGACTTAGCTACTGTAAATGATACCATTTATCCTCCTACATTTCACATTGTCTCCCTATTACTCTCACTTACCACCTCCTCCCACTTCTATTTGCTTCACCCTCACCCCACACCCCACCAACCGATATGCACCATTGACCATACCTTCACCTGTGTGCCCCATTCACTGCATCCAACTCCATCCCCATCTCCAACCACCTGTCACTCTCCTTTCACATTCTCATGAACTTACCTACACGCCCACTCTTTCTGATCTTCAAGCCCAATTCTCTATTATATTCACCTTGCTCTTTGAGGTTACTTCCACACCATGTCTTTTCTCTCTTACCAGCAGGGAAAGCCATGTATTTCCTCTGCAGCTAAACACCTGTTTCTGTTCTTATCAACACCTGCAATAAAGCCATCTTCCTCAATACTACATCTCCTGCAGCTGACGAGTGTTGCCTTGCAAGTTACTTGGTGGCTTCACAAATGCCACAAAAAAAAGGACCTCCAGCTACAGAAACTATGCTAAATTCTCTGGCTCAATGGCTCCTGTCAAACCATTTCAAATAACAGCAATGATGATGATGATTTTATATACACATACATATTATATATATATATATATATATATATATGTATATATATATCGGCTTCTGACCACCGCCATGACAACATCGTTTTCTTCGTCTACCGCAACGGCATTTTTTTCCAAATACGCCAGCAAAGCTAAGTTGAACTGTCTAAAGTCGTAAGACACCCACTGTTTTTGTCCTGTTATTACTATTATTGTTTTTTGTATTTATATTCGTGTGGCATCGTACCTTTTTTCTGTCCTTGTTTCGTATACATTCAATCCTTTTTCCAAGAAATCTAATGCTCGTAGCTTAGTTTTTCCTTGGGGCTGGCCTGATCGGAGCGATCTCAAGATTAATCAGCCGAAATTGCGAGGATGATCCGGTTCTTGACTGAGAGGCTTCGAATGACCCGTCCGATTTTTGTGTCGTCTCTTTGAGTGTTTTGCGTTCTTGTCCCATTTTGTATTTTTATATATTTTTATATATATATATATATATCATCATCATCATCATCATCATTTAACATCCATCTTCCATGAATGCATAGGTAGGCTGGTTGACAGGAGCCAACAAGGTAGAAAACTACCCTAGGCTACTGTGTCTGTTTTGGCAGGGTTTTTACGGCTGGATGCCCTTCTTAATACCAACCATTCTGCGAATAATGATGTAGATGCTTGCGATGAGAACGCAATAATGTTAGAAAATCGATGACGATGATGACACATACACACACATACGTGTGTGTAAGTGTGTTTGTACATTTTGTTTTGATGTAACATAGTAATTGTAAACAAGCATCACCATCAGACAAGAGGTGTTATTTGTTTCCAATCTTCCATGAAAACATGTTCGTTCATGGGGAAATATTACCTTGTTTGGAAACGGGTGAGGGCTGGCAACAGAAATGATATCCGGCAGTCAAAATTCTGCTTCAATGAAGTTTGTCAGATTCATGTAAGCATGGAAAAATTAACATTAAAACATGTGTGACTGTATAGAATTGAATATCAGTTTGGGGGAGGAGAAGTGTAGGAAATAGGAGTAGGTCAAAGAGGAAGAAGAGGTATGATAAATGATATCATTTGGGATAAATGATATCATTTATATCACCCGAGTGAATAGTACTGCAGATACTGAAGCTCAGCATAGCTCACTGGCTTATTGGTTCCTGTTGAATCATTCAACCTATACCAACATAGAAAGAGGGAAATTAAATGACGTTGATGCTGATGATGATAATTATAGGAGTTACTATACAAAAGGTGTGGTCGTAGAAAAGAATAGAATGGCTGATTATGACTTACCAGGAGTTCCATATAAAGTAATTCTCTCATCCATATAAGTACTGGAAGATGCATACACAATATCATCATTGTTAGAATCAGAAGATGTCCATTTAGCTTTGCCATAGCCTTTAAATGTTAATGTAATACCTGCAAAGAAATATGACACATTGTGAATTGTTATTTAGCCCTGTGAGATGTTCCAGCTGTGACCACTCCATCTTTTATTCAGGCATAGTATATCTAGAATTACATTATCCAATATGTTCTCCCTTGTTATTGATGGTTAGCTCTGCACACAGTATACTTAAGACTGTATTATCCAGTATGTTCTGCTTTGTTGCTTGGCTTTTGGTTAATCAAGCAAACTGACAATCAAGCAAACCTACAATCAAAATTGTTCCAGATATGACCATCACATCTTTTTTTCCGAGATATGATATATCTAGGATTATATTATCTCGTGTATCATTCTTTGCCAGTGTTTAGACATTGGTCAGCCCTAATTCAGCAGACTTATAATCAAGGGTGTTCTAGCTGTAACCATCTTTTATTTTTTTCAATAAAAGTGCTTCTGGGACTACATTATCCAATATATTGTTCATATTCTTATTTAAAAAAAAAATTTAAGATGTAATTTAAGGGCCTTAGATAATATTTCTAGTAGGTCACGTGACCATGCACATAGTACATTGCTGGTTTCTAATTCTATGGCTCTTCAAAGCATTTGATCTCACACCCAACACCTTCAACTCATGAATCATTTTAGGGCTGATCTGGGGGTTAAGCAACAGCAATATAGCATTTCTCTATTGTAGTGGGGTGAGAAAAATGTCTAACAACTCATTAACATCTTGGAAGCCAAGATAAGTTCCTACACAGCATAACACATCCAGATTACTTGCAGACTTAAACACTTAAACAGTTGGGAATATTCTACACAATGAATTTGGCATGACAAAGGTTTCTGCTTGGTGGGTGCCATGTCTTCTGACAACTGATCAAAAGTGCACTAGGAAGATCACATCACAGGAAAATCTGACATTATTTCAAGCATTTCCAGCTGGTTTGTTTGGATGTTTCCTAACCCATGATGAATGTTGGCTTCATCACTTTGAGTCAGAGACAAAGAGACAATCCATGCAGTGGAAACACCCCTCAACATCCATTCCAAAGAAGGCTAAAATCATTTCATCTGCAGGGAAGGTGATGGCCTTGGGTTTTGGGATGCTACAGGCTTTGTGCTAATTGATTATCTTCAAAAGGACCACGCCATCAATGGGGAATGCTATGCCATCTTGCTGAGACAGTTATAAAAGGCTATCAAGAACAAATGCTCAGAAAAACTGATAAAAAGCATCATGTTTCATTAGGATAATTCTCTAACCCACAAGTCCTTGGTTGATTACCCTCCCTATTCTCGTGATTTGACCCCATCTTACTATCATCTGTTCCCTAACATGAAAAATCACTTGGCTGAAAACCAGTATTGCAGTGATGATGATGTCATATCTGTTGAGTTTTTTTGAGCAACAGGATGAAAGCTTCTTCACCAATGGTATCCAAGCACTGCAACACCAATGGAAGAAGTATATAGATTGTAAGGGGAACTATGTCGAAAAATAAACTTCATTTGGTCACATTCCATAAGAATATCTTAGTCAGCCTATGAACTTTTCAGCTAACCATCATATAACAGTGATGCTTTTTAACAACCATCACTTGATATCAAGACAAGGTCTCTCTCTCTCACACACACACACTGGATTTTCCTGTTGAGTTTGCATATGAGGATCCAATAGCCAACTGTTAGACTACCCACACAGATGATGTTTTTCTTTCTTTTTTCAGTGATGAATGGCTTGTGTTGGACCAGCCACCCTTTTTGGGAATGCTGATAACAGAAAGTTGGTGCAAATGTTTGCCATAAACTCAATGAACATATTTCAGACTTTCCTATTAGAGTTCTCTATCTCTTGGATTAGTTACCTTTACTACAGCTTAGAGTTCAACCCACCCTAGTAGGCTAAATATATACTTGGGTCACAAACCAGGAATTTATAAGTTCCCACACATTCAAACACACACTCACGTACTTACACATGTATATCATCTAAGTGGATGGCCATCAGCTCTTCTGAATTCATCTTCCTTTTGATGAATCTTGTTTTTCAACCTGCAGAGTATTCAAAAATCACCTTACTGACCAAGCAGGCTAAGTGGTATTACCAATCTAGTTGCCAATGGCCCAACCATGCAACAGATTGTACAGGGTTGCATGTTACCAGGAGCACTTGCAACAGTCTCCTTTCAGTTTCCATCTACCAAATCCATTCATTATGCTTTGGCCAGCCCAGGACTATAGTAGAAAACATTTGTCCAAGGTGCCACACAGTGATACTGAACTCAAAACCTGACTGTTGGGAAGCAAGCTTTTTAACCATGCAGCCACACTTACAACTATATACATATATATATATATAAAGAAAGAAAGAAAAAAGAAAAAATACTAGATGGAATGGTCATGGATGGAAAGCATTGGATGATATAGTTCTACTCAAGCTAGGCTGACCTGGAGCCAGATAACGACAAAAAAGAAAATAAGGAAGAAACAATAATGGAAATTTCTGTAAAAGGCCACTTACCAGACACATCTAGTGGGTAAGCCAGATCAATTTTAACCTCGCCACTTAATGTAGTGCCAGAATAATAACATTCTTGATTGTCGGCTAATTCTATCACAAACAATTCAGTTGCCCCCATATTTTGTTGTAGTTGTTGTAGCAGCTGCTATTGCTGTCATTATTACACAAACAGCAAAGATAACATGGAAGAGAAAAAGAGAAAAAAATTATTATTGATATTTCATTTCTACCTAAAAATATTTTCATTTTATCATCAGCAACACCAACACAACCACCACCTCACTGTCATGATCACTATTGTCATTTTTCATTAGATTGTTACTGATATATCTGCTATACACACAAACTTCTAAAGAAAAATCATTTGGCTAATTGGCAAACTACCGAAAACACTCATATGCCATGTCGTGTCTTCCTGTACCTCAGTATTACATAATGAAATAGTGAAATCTGAGTGAAGGCTTACATAGCAATTAATATGTGCAGAATATTAACAAAAAGTGACATAGATGCAATGGGGTCCCATGTAGCTCACAAGACTGA
Source organism: Octopus sinensis (assembly GCF_006345805.1). Taxonomy (NCBI): domain Eukaryota; kingdom Metazoa; phylum Mollusca; class Cephalopoda; order Octopoda; family Octopodidae; genus Octopus; species Octopus sinensis. The sequence continues at coordinate 89,411,703 of NC_043001.1, read as the reverse complement.
GATTCACTCTGACTGAGTGGTGCTACAGTAAAGAGTGAAGCAACTTTATATTAGATGATGAAAGGTGAGAGTATGAAGGATGGGGCCTGAACAGATTTTTTTACTGTACATGAGGTATATTATATATAAGAGTAGGTGGAAATAATTAATATGGAGCTAGAGAGATAAAGATGGTAGTGACAAGGCATCAGGGTGGGCTATAAGAGCATGTTTGAAATTTCTGTACATATTAATCATCTCTCCTAAACCTTCCTTCTCAGATTTCCTGAACAGCAGCCTTCTGGAATTGTCTCTATACCATGTTAACCTAACAGGCATTGAATTAAATTGCAAATATGGAGTGCAGGGATATAATTGCCTGAATCAGAAATCCTAGTATTAATTTTATTGACTCTCCCCATTCCCAGAAGGCCTGATTTTAATTTTATTGATTCCTAGAATGAAAGGCAAAATCAAACGAAATTTAATTCTGTAATGCACCTACAGATTCTACCACACCATCACCTCTATTAATACTAATAATTTCTTAATTTTGCCAAAAGGGTGATGGATGAGAGGACATTACAAAACCAAATTACAAATATTATGGGGAAGAGGTATACAGAATAGAGTTCAGGAAGGCATGGAAAGAAATGTAGAGAAAGAATGTCACCCAAAGCTTATTACGTCACACCTGAGATCTAGGGTTATCCTGACTATCAAAAACGGAAAGCGCCTCCATCCAGATGAGGGGGTGTTTGCCGTTCTCCAGCTTACAGGTGCATACTGAAAGATCATTCATCTGAACTATAATCACCATTCATACCCACTCTTCAACAAGTTCCCTGGAGCTCCTTCCAATCTCATTTCCAAGTGATATTTGAAGAAGCTTGAGAGCCTGCTAAGGTAATTGTTTTTATTAATCCACACACACACACACACACGTTGAGATGAATGGAAAATTCGACCATAGTATGATTTGAACTCGCAACATGAAAGGACTTTATACTACAAATATTTTATCTGTTGCGCAACTTTTTCTATCAGCCGTAGGAAAGTGTTTATAGGTAGGTGAAACGATCCTCACTTTAAAACAGCTGATGTTTTTAAAAATATTTCTACGGTTGAAATGAGAGGTGAAACGGCAGTAACCTTGAACTTTACAAGGCCTCAGAGACTGATGGAGAGGAAGATTATAAGAACAACTTGTATTACAGCATTAAGAAGTGGTGCAACTTTAGATCGATTTAGATCGACCAGCAATTCGGTCCAAATGCTTGTAGACAAAACTCCGCTAAAGGGACTCATGAGCTAGGAGGTGGTATTAAACAAAGCAGCGAATGAGTTCTACCGCCCTCTTTAAGACCCCCGGAAAAGCAAAGTCGACCACAAGGAAATTTGATCGCGTGGGTGGGTTGTTTGTTTTCCCCCTAAACTATGTATGCAGGCGATGGGGATCAATGTTGTAATAATGTTATGAGGAGTGGGGTGGGGTTAAATGCGGTTATGTATTTGGCATGACATGTAACATGACTGAAAGACATACATGTAGGTGGCAGAATTTGGTATATTGGACATTGTCTAACCTTAATATCCTTGTTCCGCTATGACGTAAAGCACCAGACTCCTAGGTCAAATGAAGCCATGTAAAAATATTGGTGTCATTTGTGCTGCTTCAATACATTCAAAATAAAACAGCAGTAGTAGATTTGAACTCATGTTCTTCCATTTGCTTGTTTAACACCGTACCCATTCATCAGTATCGTTTCAACAAGGGTAACAATTATAAGGCGTATAAGTAAAATACATATGTATATACCCCACGCATTCATTGTGCGTGTTTGTCTTTTAATTATATATGAATATTTAAATATATACATACATACATTTCAGATATTAACATACGATACTTTACCCCAAATACCCTCACCCAGAATTCATCTCAGACGGATACAACTTACGAACTACGCGTAAACCTGTATATAAAAGACACACACACAACATCGATGCCAACCACACACATATATATATGAGTATGTATATTTATATTCAGTCCAAAAGACACACCAACGAGTAGTTTTCCAAAATAAAAAAGGCTTCCTTTTGAAAGCAGGTCTCCGTATTTTAATAAATGAGAATACGTAAATCTAACAGGAAAGAGTTACATGCTAAGCTGAAATCAGAGACACACATACCGACAGAAAATAGATTACAAGTGACAATAACTATATTAATTGATGTATTAATTATAATTCTGCTAAATAATACAGCTTACCTTTGTTTTATGTTTTAGATGGGAGATATTTACTGTGTTTTGTTTCTCACTGTTGTCCGTCCTCCTAGAGCTATATTATAATTATAGTCAAATACACGTAATGTGTATAGTTTTATAAAAGTTTATTATTGTTATTGAAAGACTACGATATGAAGTATGAGACGCGCCATGCTTACCAGAGTCGAGAACGAGGTTCCCCAGTACACATATACACACACACGCACACATAAATATAAATATAATTTTAGATGTGTGTGCGAGTGTAAGGGTATGTATGTATGCATGCGTGTATGTATGTATGTATGTATGTATGTATGTGTGTGTGTGTATGTATGTATGTATGTATATGTGTGTGTGCTTATATATATATGCATGTATACATATATGCATAAATATATATATATACACACACGCACTACATATGTGGAAAATTCTGTTTGTGGATGTGTTTGTTTGTGGGTTTGTTAGTTAACTCTTCCTACAGAGTTTTATACATTTTTATGAAACTTGTCACGTGAGTAGAACTCATGTGTGGAAACCTAGTGACATACTTAGATTGTTGAAAAAAAATCGATAATAGCGCCCCTGGAAGGGATCCTTATATCTACTACATATAACTAGCATATTTCAGTTAAACATCCAAGGGAAATAACCCATTTGCCCTTGGAATGGGTCCTTAATATAGCCCAAGGAAATAACCTCTTCATCTTCGTAAATTATTTGGTATAAATCAAATTGAGTATGCTTATTTCTTAGTATTTGAACTCTTAGAGTTATTTTCGCAATCTATCCAGTACAACCCTAAAACAAGTAAATAGTATTTTCCTAAACAATAGATCCACTTATTTCGGTTAGTGACTTATTCACGAATATACCAACACTAGAGCTGCTGAGGGTAATATTCTCTGGGAATGCACAAAAGCCCTTTTCAGAGTTATTTACTTTGAATTTTTATTATCTCATACCTGATTAGCCTGTTATTATGTAACATGCTTCACGATTTTAGTATACATACCTTATTAGTTTTTCCTCCTAAGTTCTATAGTATTAAAGCACTTTTCAGGGTTACTTTATTTGAATTCTTACTATCAGGTAACTAATTTCATGTTATTACATAACTGACTTCACAATTTGGGTATTCATAACTTATTGGGAATTCTTAAAAACAAGATCCTATGTAAGACAGTTTGGTATTCGATGTAAATGCACAAAAACCGTTTTAAGCGCTACATACTTTGTATTGCTAGTATTGGATTAGTGAAACAATTATGAGAATGAAACCAAGGGATGAGCCCCGCTTTCTCAGGGATTACCAGGCACATCAGCTAGTATATGCATATATATATATACAGGGGATTGGACAAAATGATGGAAACACCTAGCATCATAATTTTGACATATCTATAAAACCATCAAAAGCTTGTTTATTTTTATGTTTTTTGATTTAATATGAGTGTTGCTTAATATGTTTTGCTAAAATTGCTGTTTCTTTTCAGATATCATCAGAAACAGCAAATAAAATTCATTAAAATGACAGATCTGACTTTCAAAGGTGCTAGCATAGCGAAAACAGCCGAAAACAGCCGAAATGTTTGGTCTATCAAAAAGTACTGTCTTGAAAGTAATGACAGCCTTTGAGAAAGGGGGAAAAAAACCCTCCTCATTGAAGCAAAACTCAGGAAAAAAACCAAAACTTTCAGATAGGAACCATCAGATTCTTGCACGAATTGTTAGAAAGCATCACAAAAGTACAGCTCCCAAAATTACTGCTGAGCTTAATGACCACTTTGAGAACCCAGTTTCCACAAAAACTGTTCGCTGGGAGCTGCATAAAGCCAGATTTCACAGGAGGGCTGCAATCGGAAAACCACTACTTTCAAAAACAAATGTTGCAAAGCATTTAGAGTGGTGTAAAAACCTACAGAATTAGTCCCTAGAGCAGTGGAAGAATGTTATTTTCTCAGACGAGTCATCCTTTACCCTATTTCTGACCACTGGCCAAGTATATGTGTGGAGACAGCCAAAAGAAGCATTTGACCCAGATGCTTCCAACTGTTAAACATGGAGGAAGATCTATGATGATCTGGGAGGTTATATCTTGGAAATCCGCTGGTCCAATGGTTTCCCTTCATGGCAGAATTAATAGTCAAGACTATTTAAGCATTTTATCAGATCAAATTTATCCTATGGTTGCAGAACTATTTCCAAAGGGAAACTTAATCTTTCAAGATGATAATGCACCAATTCACACAGCTAAAATTGTTATTGAATGACATTCTAGTGAAGTTGGACATCTTATCTGGCCACCACAGTCCCCAGATCTCAATATTATTGAACCTCTATAGTGCATTTTAGAAAAACAAATAAGGAGTCAATATCCTCCACCGTCACCACTACAAGAGCTGGAGACTATTTTAGCTGAAAAATGGACAAAGATTCCTTTGGAAACAATTCAAACTTTGTACGAGTGCATACCACATAGAATTCAAGCTGTAATTACTGCCAAAGGCGGTCCTACCCCCATATAAAAATAAATTTGTTTGAAATTTTAAGGTATTTCCATTATTTTGTCCAACCCCTGTATATATATATAGATATAGATATAGATATAGATTCATATAAAATACAGTGTACATTAAAACACATTAAGAGGCTTCCATCATAGGAATCCTTTATGCTAGAAAGAACAGTTAAAGTCCAAACCACTAATTAGGGATAAATTCTCGAAGGAAATGAAAAATAAAAACATTTACCATCTAATTCCTGGACCATGGTTTCTAACTTATTTTAGTAAATAAAAATAATAATAATAATAATAATAATAATAATAATAAATTAACTGGAACGGCTCATGTACTGAGAAGAGCACTATCGCTGTGAAAATAACATCCATCCATGAATTTATTTATTTATTAATTTTTAATTACATATTTTATCTGTGAATTTGCGCGTGTAATCTGGGAATGCATACAATGCCCTTCTCTGCCCTAGGTGTATGGAAAATACTCGGCAAGAAACGGAAGAAAATTTGAAGAAAGAAGGAAAAAACATAATAATAATAATAATAATAATAATAATAATAACAATAATAATCCTTTCTATTATAGGAACAAGGCCTGAAATTTGGTGGGGGGGGGGAAATGGTTGATTACATCGACCCTAGTACTCAACTGGTACTTAATTTATTGACCCTGAAAGGATGAAAGGCAAAGTCAACCTCAGAACGTGCAGACAAGCAAAATACCGCTAAGCATTTTGCCTGGCATACTAACAATTCTGCCAGTTCACCACCTTAAATATCCTAATAATAATAATCTTATAATAATTCCGCTTGTCATTGTATTATTTAGCCCATCAGTAACGCTTTCATGAGAAAAATAGAGAAAAATAGAAAGTAGACAGAAAAAGAGGGAGGGAGAAAAAGAGGGAGAGATAAGCATCCATGACGTGAGGTGTAACGCTTTCACATGATTAGTTGAAGGGAAAGGGAGCAGAAAGGAAAAGGAGATGAAAAAGAGGATAAGGCAAAGGGTGAGACAGAAAAAGGAAGAAAGAAAAAAAGAAGGGAGAGAGAAGCTTCCATGACATGAGGAAGGGGGAATGTAATATTTATTATGTGGTTAAAGAAGTTAGTTGAAGGTAGAGGAAGAGAGTTAAAAATATAATTATAGCAGAGGGATGATGTTCTGATAGGTTAAAGAAAGGCAGAGAGAGAGAGAGAGAGAGAGGAGGGGAGAGAGAGAGATGATGTGGTGGTGGTGGTGATTGGATAGTGAAAAATGTTGTTTTTTTTAATTGAACTAAGTTTTTATATCACCTATCTCTTAACACATGCACATGAGTGCAATTCCATGAAATGCAATTTAACTAAAGGTTGTATCATATGTATAGGATTTTTTTTGTTTATGGGGGAAATAGGAAAATAAGAGTGAATATTTATTTTATGAATGCTAAAAATAAGAGTGAATATTTATTTTATGAATGCTGTGTATTAAGTCTAAAAAATTGTGCATAAAATATATAAAGTGCATATATAAAGTGTATTAAGTAATCATTGTATTCCAATTTCTTTCACTTTGCAATGATTAGCAGATGAGCAACTATCTTTTGATACAGACACAACACAGGCTACACTTTCAGGTATTTTGGATAAAGTTTTCAGAAATAACCCAATAGGTTTACCATTAATTGCATGAAATATTCACAGGTCTTGCTAGTAATAACTATAATAAGGATTTCTAACTTATGCAGAAGGTCACAAGTTGTATGGAAAAGATGGGAATAGAGCCATAATATTCAACTAGTACATTATTTCATCAACCCTAAAATGATGAAAGAAAAATTTAAACTTGGAGTGGGAATTGAACTCTTAGGGTATAAAAGGAGACAACTCACAACAATAAAACATTAATTCCAATATCCTAATTTAGCCATATGGCCAACCACCTTGAAGGAAGCAGGTGAATGGATTACATCAGTCCCAGAACTTGACATCTGATACTTTATTTTATTGACTGCTTAGGGATGAAAAGCAAAGTCAACCTCAGTGGGATTTGAGCTCAGAATGTAAAAATCCACAACAGACACCACAAAATTATTTTGTCAAACCCTCTACAATTCTGCCATACAACTGACAAAAATTTGAGAAGAGGCAGGGTTGTCATTTAAATAGAATCCCATTTTTTGACTGGAATTTTATTTTATCTGCCCTGGAGAGATATAAGGCAAAGTTGACTTTTGCAGGATTTGAACTCAGAATAAATACTTGAAAAAATACTGCAAAGTACATTTTTCTGGCATTTGAATGATTTGCCAATTTACCAGCCTAACAATAATCCTTACAACTAAATTCACAAGACAAGGCCTGAAAATTTGGGGGAGGTAGGGGTTAGTCAGTTACATTGACCCCAATGTTCAGCTGGTTCTTATTTTTTTGATCCTCAAAGGATGAAAGGTAAAGTCAACCTTAGCAGAATTTGAACTCAGGACATTAAGCTGGAAGAAATATCTTGAAGCATTTTGCCTGGATGCTAATGATTCTGCCTAACAATAATAAAATTTCTTTCTAATTTTGGCACAAGACCAGAAATTTTGAGGGAAGGGTGAAGTCAACTACATCAGCCCTAGTACTTGACTGCAACTTACTTTATTAACTCCAAAAAGATGAAAGGCAAATTGAACCTCAGTGGAATTTGAACTCAGGATATGAAGAGCTGAAAAACAATAATAAAAATATTAAGGTGTAGGAGTGGCTGTGTGGTAAGTAGCTTGCTTACCAACCACATGGTTCCGGGTTCAGTCCCACTGCGTGGCACCTTGGGAAAGTGTCTTCTACTATAGCCTCGGGCCGACCAAAGCCTTGTGAGTGGATTTGGTAGACGGAAACTGAAAGAAGCCCGTCGTATATATGTATATGTATATGTGTGTGTGTGTGTGCATGTCTATGTTTGTGTGTCTGTGTTTGTCCCCCCAACAGCGCTTGACAACTTATGCTGGTGTGTTTACGTCCCTGTAACTTAGCAGTTTGGCAAAAGAGACCGATAGAATAAGTACTAGGCTTCCAAAGAATAAGTCCTGGGGTGGATTTGCTCAAATAAAGGCGGTGCTCCAGCATGGTCACAGTCAAATGACTGAAACAAAAGAGTAAAAGTGTAACAAAATATAAATACTCTTGTCATTTAAACTGGTAAAATTGGTATTTTGAAAAATTCTTAACTATGTCTCCTACCTCAGCTTGAACCTATTGGAAATTTAGACTTATTTCAGGGCGAGATTCTTTAAACTTTAAAATAAGCAATTTTGGGGAAGCTGTGAAACAGAATACGGGTTTGAATAAAAAATGATAGTACGTACATCTATTGCTGCTTGGTTCTCAGTTTATGCGATCTGTTCCATACACAATTGTTAAATGTGCTGGTGATGTGAGCCAGTGGAAAGTTGTTCTATTGTATGTTCGTTTTGGATTGATTACAGAAGAAAATTACACAAGCCAACTTAGTATGACATTTGAAATAATGAAGAGCAATTAGAGGAGGTGAAGTAGAAAGGCTGAAAAATGGCATCTATGTGGAAATAACCATATTATTTAGATTGTATGAATTAAATGTTTTGTATTAAATAAGCTAGTTAGTTGGTATGAGGATGTAGTAACCTAACAGTGTAGAGGTGTGGTGGTACATTGGTGCCAGGGCAAAGACATGTCCTAGAAATTTGGTAGATATTTTTGAGCTTTTGCTTCCAAGATTTTTTTTGTTTTTTGTTTTTTTTTTTCGGGTTACTCTCACAATTTTCAGGTTAAACATCAATTTTAGCTGAATATCAGTTCAGAGTGGACATCTATTTCATGGGGAACAACTGTTTAAGGCAGACAATCATTCAAGGTGAACACAAGTCTGTTGGCTTCAAGCTTCACAAAAAACTCACCAGTCTGGGAATACCTATGAGAGTTATTGACATGGTCTTTCTTTCTTGAACTCTTTCTCAATAAATACTTTCTCCCCTTGGTTACTGGCCTTCAGAAGTTCAAACTGGACAGCATTCTTATGTCCAGTTTAAAAGGGCCAGAAAAAGCTATGAATAAATTAATAACACTCTGTCTGTCTGTCTGTCTGTCTGTCTGTCTGTCTGTCTGTCTGTCTGTCTGTCTGTTTATTTATCTATCTACCTATTTGTCTGTCTATCTACCTCTGTATGTGTGTGTGTGTATGTGTATGTGTTTGTCTAAGTGTGTGGGTGTGTGGATGTTTTTTTAAAAAAAAAGATGAAGGGATTTAGTGTGGTGTAAAAGAAAACACCATCAAGATCAGTTTTCATTAGTTGATGGTAGGTGATTAGTTGTAGCATTCCATTGCGGAAACATTTGATGCTAGACGATATTAAATAACAGTCTGTTTGCCCCTGCAGTGGAAATTTACTACTGCAGCAAGAGGCTGCTGATAAATGACCTGTAACAAGGGAAGCTACTTTGTTTGGATTATTTCACAGGAGGTTAGTCTGTGTGAAGTGAGCCAATTTGGATTTCAGTGTTGATAGTAAACATTTTGTCTTGAAGTAGGATCCCAGACTTCCAAATTAATGATTACCATGGTTATGTTAAGGTTTAGAATTTTTGAGAGAGACATAGAGATTATACTTTTATTACATTATTTTCCATTGTTCTTGATTCTTATGTTCCTTCATTTCCAGATATACTGAGAATGAAAAGTAGAATTCTTTCTCTTTATCTTAATGAAAATATAAACTGGTTGCATCAGATCTTAAATGTATTTCCTGTAAAAGGGAAAATTTGGATGGTGCTGCAGTTGTAAGATGGCTGTTAGGATGAGTGAAGTATTTAGTAATGCGTTTTACACTGAAATGTGACATCTGGGAAACAATGATATCCAAGCAACTGTAGCTAATCTTAACAGTATTTACATTGAAGAGCTTGTCATTTTCGAGTGTTGTTGGGAAGTGTCAACTTATAAAGTTTTTGATTATCATTGCATTTCTGCTGTAGAGTGAGTTGAACTAAATCATATTTCTCTTTCTGCGCCCTATAACCCATCACCTGACCATTGTTGATCAAAAATACTCATCTCGAAAGTGTTCTCTCTTGGAGCATACTAAATAATCTTTTTTATTGTCTGTACAATTGCATATGGTAAGAAACTCTGAGTTGCAATGGAGGGGAGCATCATTTTCTTCCAAATAAATTTTTCTGGCAGAGACTTTGACTGACAAACAGCATTAGCAAAGGAGAAAAAAGACAGCAAAAACAGTTTCTTTGACTCAGTTGGAAGATCAACTGCCACCATTTTTCTTTTATTTATATTGCCAAAAAGACACACACACTAGCACATATATTCACACACAGACATGCACACTCACAAACATACACACATATAAATGCTAAAATTCATTATGAAGAATATCCATAGATTTTAGGGATGATGGTGGGAAGGGGTTGAATGTATACAGGTCCAGTATCATTCCTTGTAGTAGATAATAAGAGAGAGTATAAAAAGAGATACCTCTCCTACTTTTATAGGCAGCATAGTATATTAAAAAAAGAGAAAGGAGGATTGGAAAGAGAGTTGATATAACAGAGAGGAGTGGTTGATAGATGTGAGGGTATGAAAGCGGTGGGATCAGTAGTTAAAGATTTAAGAGGGACACACTGGACAAACACTTGTTTGTGAATAAATAAGTTTAGGGATTAATATAGATATCAGATTAATTCATAGAATGAACAGGGTACACATTGAGTTAGAATAACTGGAACTCTTTCACAGTTGAAATAGAGATGTAGCTGACCTCTGCCTCAGTTTGAATCCTCACTGTTTTCTTTCTATGAATTAATCTGATATCTATATTAATCCCTAAACTTATTTATTCACAAACAAGGATCTTTAACATTGAGTAATGATGTCAGAAAAAGTGTGGCCAATAAAACTATATTGATTACATTGCAGATTTTCAAGCAATGATATCACCATGTGTCTGTCCAGTTAGATTTCTAGAGTGCTATAAAAGAGACCGGATCTGAAGAAAAAAATGCAGAGAACTCAATAGCAAACAATCTAAATGTCAGGAACTTAGCAACAAGAGTTTGAAAGCTTGACTGCTGGGAAAATTCTTGCAATTGGCAAGACTCCACAGTTATGACTATTAAAATGCAGTATTGTAAAAAAAAAAAAAAGCAGCTCCTATCACAAATATATTCTTGACTATGTTTTGACACACACTCTTCTACAATGAACAGAGCTGTCCTGTGTCACTTTGCTTTTGTTCTTTGGAACAGCTGTGTTCTGTTTCAAACTTTTAACAAATAAAACATAGTAATTGGAAAACAACAGACTGTTCTTATTTTTTCTTTCGTTATTGTTGAATTACTCATTTTATTATTGTTGTTGTTTAGCTCTGTCAACATTGATTGAGCAGGCCTATAATGAAAGGCATTCTGCCCTTGACCCATCTCTTTCTTCTTTTTAAGCCTAGTATGTCTGAAACTACATCACCCAATATGTCCTTCATAATTTTTTATGACAACTGCATTTTATTTGAAGCGTATTTGGCTGTTGTTTCTAATAGGTCAAGTAACCATTAAAAGTCTCTCTCCAAAGTCCACAGATATTGGTCCAGCATCTAGTTTCTTAAACTATTGGTTGCTGCTCTCTCTCTCTCTCTTCTGAGAGATTGTGTTAAATCAATTTGGGATTGTTGGAACTTCCATGGAGAATACAAAAAATTTGCTTTGTTTATTTATTAGAGTAATTTATTAGTGAATAAAAAAATAATATATTTAAAATATACACACACGACAATTTGCCTATGAAATATAAAATATGATTATGGAACGAAAAACAAGTAATGCTGTAGTTTACGGGTGTAAAATATATACACAAAATAGTTTTGTTTAAATAAAATATAAAAGAGGTATATGGTCATAGACAGAAATCGATTATATACATAAATACGTCAATGATCAAATCACTGTACATTTTTGATTTTCTTTATATTGATTATTCATTTTGAATGAAATAAAAGACGGCATTTTTATTGTTTAGGACCAGATGAGTTTTATCGAGGAGACCTGATCAAAGGTGTTCCAGCCACATTTTTTTTTTTAATTGTATATCAAGAATTACTCTCTCCTTGTTATTAAAATCTTGCTATTAAATATAATACAATTATATTGAATAATCAATAGACAAAAAGTCACACGGAAAAAATAATCAAAAGTTTGCTGTGATTTGACCATTAAGATATTTATATATATATAAAATCGATCAGTATGTCTATGAGCATATAACTTTTCTTGTTTCAACAAAACTTCTCGTGAATATATTTTACGAACATAAGCTACAACATTGCTCATAAACTGAACGAGAACAACAAGAGTTCGATGGATTACTCTTGTTCTTTTTCAGTTCCCATTACACTTTTCTATATACACATTTTGACAGAGTTGTTGATGTAGTTTTTAAAATGCCAATTGTGCCCACCTTCACCTTGCTTCAAAACAAATGGCATAGAGAAAGTAAACATCTCAGCCAACACACAATAAATATATATAATTATAATCATTGTTTATACGTGATGACTACTAAGATTAATTAAATTGTCTTCATTACTGTTTTATAAATGTATTTTATAATTACACATACTGTGTGTCAGCTCCTAAGGCACTTCCAAGAGTAAACAATGTTATTGCGTAACATCTAAGAGACTTTTCTCTAAGTCTTGTCAGTATTGTACCAGAGGTCAAGGTTGGCTTTTCATTGAGAACATGTTTGACAGGTCTATTCACATTCTATATGGAGAGCAATAACATGTAACAGTTGCCATATATTGTAAAATTCTCTGTCCATTGTGCAACTCATCATTTGCAAATAAGATGGTTGTAATACTTATTTCTGTGAATAGCAGAATGTCAGAATAAGCACCCACTTATGACTAACCAGAAAATTCTTTGGATTTCTATGTATGAGATTATGATTTTGTAAAATCTAGTTCTTTCAAAAGTTTTACTTTTTGATTTTGTTTTTTTCTTTGCCAATTTGTAATTTATTTTGCAAATTTCATTTTTCCAGTTATAAACAGATTAGTATTTTGTCTGCCGTTACATTCTGAGTTCAAATTCTGCCAAGGTCGACTTTGCCTTTCATCCTTTCGGGGTCAATAAATTAAGTACCAGTTATGCACTGGGGTCGATGTAATCAACTTAATCCGTTTGTCTGTCCTTGTTTGTCCCCTCTGTGTTTAGCCCCTTGTGGGTAGTAAAGAAATATATAAACAGAGATTAGTATTCAGTTAAATAAAATAAAAATAAATATTTAAAATTCACAAATTCATATTCCTGCCTTACATAACCTCCCCCAGATTTTTGCTTTGAACATTACATTTGCAGCCAAAGAAATGTTTTTAAAAATATTTTTTTGAAAGTATTTTTTACATAATCATTTTGAACAAAATAATTTTGTAAAAAGTTGAAGTGTTCAAAGATGGCATCATAATTGAGTGATGCAAAAGTTCAGGTAGCTCACACAGCTACAAGACTTCCGCTCAATGTGATGCTTAACATTGAGTCAATATTCAGGTTATCTAATCTATCACTGTTATGATTTCAGGGCATTAAGTAGCTATGAAACTGGCCATTTTGGGGATTAAAATAAAAAAGGTTTTCCTCATTATATTATAGACTTCTGTTGAAAAGCAGTGTTGGAGCCTTGAGCAAATCCAGTCCAAAGCAGAAATGAAGATCCCAGAGCGAAAATTGGCGAAAGGCTTCTCCACTACTTGAACAATTTCCAACAATCTCATTGAGCATTGAATCCTCCAAATACTGAAGCAATTTTCCTCACTCTTTTGACTTGTCTTAAAGTAGTTGGTAGTCCCTAAGTCCAGTGGTCCATGCTTCATTGTATCCCACATATGTTTGACTTGCAGTTTGTTTTGCTCCATGTCAAAATCCTCAATACAACCAGATATCAGTTAGCTTGCTAACATTCATAACCAGTGAAGAAGATTGCAACATTTTTGCCAGAGACTTTATTTATAATAGAACTTAATCACAGAGGAACAAGAGAACA